>NC_091795.1:47652500-47980000 GCF_041296235.1 Equus asinus | reverse complement strand
TCAACGTGGGATTCTAACATGCCAAGTAAACTTGGGAGCCATAGTGAGAGAAAGGCAATGAGCATATTTCACTTTGTGGGCCAGAGAGACAGAGACACCAGGCTGTAGAAAGGATGAGGGTGAAGCAGAATCACGATGAAAAGCAGAGACAAGGAAGAGTCCCACTGGCCTTCCAGGTCCTGATTCTAGTCCGCCCTGAGACCTCTTAGCACTCCTGCCTTTGGGTTCTGAGATATACCCCGGCATCCTTAAAATTCTCCTTTTCTGCTCAAGCTAGCTATTATTGGTTCTGTAGTTTACAACCACAGAGTCCTAACCAACCACCAGGAATAATACATACCAAACCAAGAAAGTCAGTGATCAGCATACTGGCTTTTTTTTTTACTGTGGTAAAATATACATAACATAAAATTTATTACTTTAGCTATTTTAAGCTGTTCTACAACCATCACCACCATCCATCTCCAGAACTTCTGGCCATTTTCTTAACCAGGTCTTTCATGATGCAAGGGTTGACCACTACAGTTCCGAAGCACGAGCCGAGGTGGTGATATATGCCAGTGCTGGAGATGGGTCTGCGATTCCTTCGTATTAGTTATATTCCTAATTTGAGTTTATCATCAGGTGACTTGCTTCTTCCTCATCATTTCAGAGTTTAGAAAAAAATTGTGGGTACTTGAGGTTCCAGTTAACCCAATGTTTATTATAAAAATTTTGGCTGTTTGATAAAATTCGTTGACAATTGCTTTGATTTAATATCCTTTTGCTAAACATTGCACATGGCTTTCCACCTAGATCTACACCCACATGATCTCCGTTTTATACAACACCTTCCTTCAAGGAGTTTATAAGCAGTCGCTTAATTTTATGCTCCTTATAACTATGCCAAAATATACAAAATTTGTATATTTCCAGGGATTTCAAAATAATATACAAAAATAATATTTAAATATTCTCAGGGATTAAGAAGTATAATATCCCTTGTCTTTTGCACATAATTTTGAAGATAGATTCCCACTGTGTGCAATGGTTAATTATATATGTCAACTTGGCTGGGCCATGGTGCCCAGATATGTGCTCAGGTATTATTCTGGATGTTTCTGTGAGGGTATTGTTGGATGAGATTAACACTGAAATCTGTGGACCTTAAGTAAAGCAGATTTGCTCCAGCTGTGGATGCGTCTCATCCAACCACTGAAGGCCTGAATAGAATAAATGATGAAGCTTCACTGGGCAAGAGGGCGTTCCATTAGCAGATGGCCTTCAGACTTGAACTGCACGGTTTGGACTTGCCAGTCTCCATAATCTCATGAGCCAATTCCTTAAAATAAATCTCTCTATATTTATACACACATCCTATTGGTTCTGTTTCTCTGGAGAACCCTGACTAATACAACATGTTATACTTTTTTTTTTCCACTTTGCTCTTTTCCTTCACAGTTAAACACAAAAGTCAGCTACTATAAATAAAACAAATATCCAAATTGAGGTTACCTATTCCTAGCATTCAGAATGCCTAATGATTTCTATCTTTGCCTTAACTGAATCAAGTCTGAGCTCTTCATTTTTTATCACCAGGGTGAGCATTTTCATTTTTCCACTTTATATTTGTTTTCTAAAATAACCACTGAGATGTAATAAAATTTTAAAAATTGTCCCGAAACTTCCACAGTGACAAAAAATGATGCAACTGCAGAAGAGAGCAGTTGGCTGGCAAGCAGCTCTGCCGTGTGATAGCTGGAAATGTTCATTTCTGTCAGCTGATGCATGAGGGTCTGAAATTGGCATATAACTCTCAGTTTGGAAGTGTCAGAATATAAAAGGGAAGTTTCGGTTGTTTTAAAGCCCAACCATTGAAGTTGAGAACAAGCTATGCTATGTGGCAGTGAAATATAATAAGTTCACAGCTAACTCTAAAGCCAAATTTGACAAGCGCCTGTAAAGGAGACAAGGCAGGACAGTGAGAGGGTGGAACAAGGACACATCAGGTCTGCTTTCATGGGGAGGGGTCCTAGGGAGGGCCCTTGGTCTGGGCATTAAAGGATGGGGAAAATTTTGACACATAGATAGGAATTATTGGGGTTTTAAGAAGTCAAAGAAATAATATCCTTTTTCCCTCCCTCCTGAGTTTTGAACTATTTGAGATGCAGACACAAGAGTCTGCAGATGGAAATTAAAATATCACTCATTATCTATAAAGCCATCAAGATAACACGGCTAAGGTCTGTGGCCAAGTGGGTTTATGAAGACTTACTCTCTGAATTAGACACACTCCCCAGTCCGGGACCCAGTTGGGTGAAAGCTTTGTCCTGCACAGCAGAGGTGCCGACCAGAAAACAGGCCTATCCCAAGAAAGGAAGAGGCTGCGGCCGTATGCCCAGATCTTTCTCTCAGAGCCACCTACCAGATGCCACTTCTGAGAGGAAGATTGAGAGAGAAGAGGGAGAAAGGCCAGGAGTGTTGGTCTAGGTAGATGCTTGCACAGGAAACGTGAGGGGTGGGGAACAAATGTCCCCCATAACCGTATCCAGCTATTTGTTCTCCCAGTGTGTTGAGTTTCTCCGTCAAGTCTGCTGTCAACTAGGGATGTGGCAATCTCTCTCAGGAAAGAGGAAGAGGCAAGCTTCCTAGACGGTCTTGCTCCCACCCTCTGGGACTGAGATCCTCTCAGGACTGCCACTGGGCAGTGTACATTTTACCCCCAGGAGGCTCTGGAATGGGTCAGACGAATACGTTAAGTCAACTGTGTTCCAGTTTTGTGTTGCTGCACAATAAACCACTCCAAATTTAGTGTCGAACAGCAACAGTCAATTAGTATTCTCTCTCACAGTTCTAGAGTTGACAGGGCTCAGCAGGCAGTTCTCACTTGGGTTCTCTCAAGCCCTCGTCTCTCAGACAGTAGCTGGGGCCAAAGTATCGCAGTCTTCCTCACTCACCTGTCTGACATCTGCCCCAGAAAGACTCACACAGCTGGGGCTCCTTGGGCTTCTCTCTGTCTCTGTGCGACCTCCTCACATGGTCTCTCTTGCAAGGGGCCTTCGGCATAGCTCAGGGCTCCAAGGGTGCATGTCAAAATGAACAGAGAACCAGGCAGAGGTGGTATCCTCTTCTACGACCGAGTCTCAGAAGTCACCCAGCAACACTTCTGCTGTCCTCTGTTGGGCAAGGCGGCTGAAAGAGCAGTCACAAAGCAGAACACAAAAAGTTTAAGATGTGCGGACACAAACTCCCCCTCTTCATGGGAGAGTGGCCAGGTTCTAAAAGAGCACGTGGGACTGGAAATAGTGTTATGGCGCCATTTTCTTTCTTTCCTTTTTTCAAAAATTGTGGTAAAATATACATAACAAAAAGTTACCGTTTTAATGACTTTCAAGTATACAATTTAGTGGTTAAGTTCATTCACATTATTACGGAACCATAGCTACCATCCGTATTCAGAACTTTGTCTTCTTCCCCAAACGGAAACTCCGCCTCTATTAATCAATAACTCTCCATTCCCTCCCCCTCCTAGCCCACGGTACCTCTATTCTACTTGCTGTCTGTATAAATTTAACTATTCTGGGTACCTCATATAAGTGGAATCATACAATAGTTGTCCTTTTGTGTCTGGTTTAGTTCACTGTGGGGCCATTTTTATAAAATGCAATTTGCCATATGTTCCAAAGTCAAGTTGTACCCCCAGCTTGAAAATTCACTGCTTATTCTAACTCCCATCAATTCCTTGATGCCTGGATAAAGCTGGGTTCTTCAGTTCCTCCAGGATCAGATGTCTCTCCAAGAATGGACCTCAGAAGTTAATAAGACACAGGAGATTATTTCAGCACCACCTATAACACTTTGGCTTTTAACAATGTTCCCAGTGATCAGTCCCATGGCCGAGTGGTTAAAGTTCCACGTGCTCTGCTTTGGCAGCGCAAGTTTGCAAGTTCTGATCCTGGGCACGGACCTACTCTGCTCATCAGCCATGCTGTGGGGATATCCCACATAGAAAAAAAGAGAGAAAGATGTGGCTGGCCCCATGGCCCAGTGGTTAAGTTCTCATGCTTCGTTTTGGCGGCCCAGAGTTTCACCAGTCCAGATCCTGGGCACGGACATTGCACCGCTCGTCAGCCCATGTTGAGGCAGCGTCCCACATGCCACAACTAGAAGGACCCACAACTAGAATATACAACTATGTACTGGGGGGATTTGGGAAGAAAAAAGCAGGGAAAAAAATTAAAAAAAAAAAAGAGAGAGAGGAAGATTGGCACAAACGTTAGCTTAGGGCTAATGTTCCTCAAGCAAGAAAAGAGGGAGATTGGCAACAGATGTCAGCTCAAGGCAAATCTTCCTCACCAAAAAAAAAAAATTGTTTCCAGAGAGAATGATGTTCCCAGAACCCAATATTTAGTAGAATTTAGACTCAACTACTTTGTCAAAGTCTAGGGCAGAAACTCAAGGTGTTCTGAGGGAAGGAAGATAAACAGGGAGAAGGCCTTCTTGGGTCAGCCTTGTCAGAATGACACTCAGTCGTCCTGAGCACTGATACTCCATGGCTTGCAGTAGTAAGACAGTTTGTAAAATTATTACCTTTAGATACCTGTAATCAAGTGTCTATGGAACACAAGGCTCTGGGTGATGCAGTATTTGATGCCATAGATCATTTTAACAAAATAAAGAGTGTAATGCTTCTAACTGTGTTGGGGAACACAGGGAAAGAAAATGATGAGCTTAAGACTTCAAATTCCCACCTCAAGGTCTACGTTAAGGACCTGAAAGTGCCAATGACTGGCCTGAAAGAGGTCCTAGTCTCCTGTAGCCACAGGGAAACTAAATCCAAGGTCTAATCCCAGGGTGGCTGAGTTACAACACAAAGGGAATTCCCAACCATGTAATACCTCTTTTGTTAAAGCAAGGGCTTTGATTGGAATGGAATGAGCCCTGAGAACTGGGATGGGGATATATGAGCAAATTCTAATGAAGCTGGGGACCTTAAGCCCCAAAATCTGTTGAGCCTTCTTTGCCAGTAGGAGCAGCACTTCTACCATCTGAGCATGTTGATCCTCCTGGTAATGATCCCTTAATGATCCTCCAAAGGAACTACCCCCACCACCTCTCCTTCTAGACCCATAACTAGACTCAAGTTCCCAAACATCCCATAAGATGAGGTACAAATTATGATCCATGAGGAGGTGTGATATCACACCAAGAGAATTGTATGATTTTGCCCCTTTATATAGACAGAAACTTGGGGGATACGTGCGGGAATGGATCTTAAGGATGTGGGATCAGAGTGGAAGGAGTATAAAATTGGGTCAGGTTGAATTTATTGATGTAGGCTCAATATACAGAGATTCCAGATTCAATGTTTGCTTGAGGGGTTAGGAGTAACTAGCAATTCATTTGTTTGATTGGTTGACCGAAACCTGGACCAAAATATGGTCTACACTAAATTAGTGGAAATGCCAGAACTTCCTTAGAATGGTGCAGAGCAGGGGTAGGCAAAGTTTTTGTAAAAGTGCACATAGCAAATATTTTAGGCTTTGGAGCCAAGAGGTAGAATTGAGGGTATTATATAGGTACTTATATAACCAGAGAGAAAATTTCTGCCTCAGCCCTCCCAGTTTGTGCGGAGTGGGTCCTCTTGGGTGGTGAGCAGCTTTGTGCCCATTTGCCAACTCAACACAGACATTTTAGAAGGAAGACCTGCTGGCCCAAGGGGGAGGGACCTGGCAGTGGGGAAGGGCACGGGGTTGATGCACTGTCAGTCTTACTCCGCTCCAATAACACCCAGATTCCTGCCTCTCAGAGAGCCTGGCCTTGTTACCTGGAGTACCTCATTGGAAGCAAGGTGACTTGCCCAGCCATCAGCTCTCAGACTGAGATTTGACTGCTTGTTGCCCAGCAATTACCAATTGTAGAGTCCCTAACATGTTGGTGGTGACCAGTGGGCCCTGGGCAGCAGCAAGTTGTGGCCACTGGCCAAGGAGGCAGGCTCTGGGAGTAGAGTGGGGAACAGGTGTAGGGGAGATGCAGCACTGGCTGCCTCTAGCAGTCCCCACTGGTACAGGGCTGGATCTGGCCCACAGGCTGTACTTGCTGGTGTTCATAAGCTCCCAGGCAAATTCTGCACATAGGTAGGAGTGGTTAAGAGTTTAGATCCGGAGTCAGATGGGCTAGATTTGAATCCTGGTTCCACCATCTACCAGCTGTGTGATTTGAACAAGTTACTTAATCTCTCCAACACTCAGTTTTCTTACCAGTAAAATGATGATCATAAAGGTGTCTATTCCATAGGATTGTTGGGAAAATTCAGTAATATAAAACTTGGTGTCTTGTATATTGTAAGGCCCCATGGAAGCTAGCCAATATTATTAATAGCTTTGATATGTGAGTCATGTTGGAAAAATTGTTAAGGATTTGTTGTTTTAGGGGACTCCACATCAACATGAAATAACGAATGTGGTAAGATAACTAAATAACAAAGAAAAGTAGGTGAGACGGGCCTTTATTCAAATCTCCTTAAATTATTATTGGTAACAACTGGATAATAGTTGCAAAAGTTAAGAAATGGTTCAGTAGAGATTCCTCAGAGATGCTAAGAACCAAAATAACAACAATGAAACACACAAAGTTATGGGCTAAAAACGCCATCAGCATTTTGCTCAGTAAGGAACTATAAGGCCTAGTCAACATAACACTCCACTTGGAATCACATCCCATCATCAGATAAGCCTGATATTGTTAATGATAATGCTTTATATGCAAGGAACAAAATATGAAGACTCTCTCCATCCCCGCACAAAGCCCCCCACCACTGGGCAGGCCTCCGTATGCCTGCGCCAGGCAGCCACGCAAGCGTCTGGAAGGCTCACAGAGCACAGAGCACTGCGGGTGAAGCAAGGACTTGACTAAGCCTTGAACCCCAGACTTGACTGAATCCACTGATGTGCGAAACCCAAAACCCAACCCCAGCACTGCCATGCCTCATTTGCCTCTCGTCTGGGGAGGGGATGTGATGTGAGATGTAATTGGAGGAATCAAGTTTATACCTTGTAAAGCCCTAAAGCTTAGAAAGAAAGTTCAATGATTTTGGATGACTTTTTTTCCCTAAAATGTCTTGCCTCTTTTCTGGCCATCTTAAATATGCCATAAGAAACCTATTCAATCCCCTGTTGACATGGATGCATTGTCACCTTGAACATCCATGCCATCAGTACAGGAGGTGAGACTATTAAGGTTATTTTCCCTTATGCTAACTGGCCCCGGAATACTGTTAGTTCAGACCCCCTTTTCCTTTGTTTATGCCTACCCTCTTACCGTTTCCTCCTTTGTTGACCCTCACCAGTTGTTATTCTCTAACCTAAGCGATACCCTGGCTTTTACTCCATCCCATTCCCATTTTTCAATAAAAAGGTGACATCCTCTTTTATTCCTCTTCATTAAAGATATATTTGCAGGATCACAACAGACTCCTGGATCCTGAAGTAGATGTAAGTTTTGATCCCAACCCCCATTCTCAGAACAGCTGTGTGACACGTGTGTTAGCTGTTTAGTATTTCCTTTTTTGTCAAGTTTTGACAAATGTTCGGAATTGAACCATTTCACACCACCTCCTGTGCCACCACCCTGACCTGAGTGCTCACCTCCTCTCACTTGAGTAATTACGAAGGCCTCCCAACAGGTCTTGCAGCTCCTATTCCAGTGTCCCTGGTACAGTCTTATTCTTTACCCAGCAGATCACTTCAAACCAGTCAAATCAGAACACAAACCCTTCAGCAGCTCTCCACGTCACTCACAATAAAGGCCAACGTCTTCATAATGACCTACGAGGCCCGGCACAATGTGGTTCTCTCGACACCTCTCTGACCACAGCTCCCATTACTCTCCCCTGGATTTGCTTCCCTCCAACCACAATGGCCTCCTCACTTTCCCTGAACACACCAGGTACATTTCCAACTTAGGGCTTCTGCTGTGGCTGTTCTCTGTGCCTGGAATATTCTTTGCCAAGATACCCACCTGGGTAACCTCATCTCCTCCAAGTTTTTGTTCAAATCTCACTTTCGCAATGAGGCCTATTGATTTAATACTGGCCCACCTCTGGGTCTCCTGAGCGTTTTCACTCTGTTCTTCTTTTTCTTTTTTCCATAGCATTTTCCACCCTCTAACCTATTACGCAGTCTACTTCTTTATT
The DNA here is from genome assembly GCF_041296235.1 of Equus asinus. Lineage (NCBI taxonomy): Eukaryota > Metazoa > Chordata > Mammalia > Perissodactyla > Equidae > Equus > Equus asinus. Next base: position 47,971,827 of record NC_091795.1, on the reverse strand, counting down.
AGGCTTATTGTATACTGACTCTCTTAGCTAAAATGTAAGCTTCACGAGGACAGATATTTTTGTGTTTTGTTTTCCTCACTGTTGTACCCCAGGTGCCCCGTATAATGCACATAATAGACACCCAATAAATAGTTATTGAAATGATTGGTTGAATTAGTGAAGACATGAATTACTATTTGGGGCTAGAATACAGGATCACAGTTTTCTTTCTAGGATTTCTCTTTCTAGTATTTGTTGGGCGAAGCTGAATTGTTGCTGCCTGGTTTTGACTGATGGTATCAGGTGCTAACTAAACCTGACTGTGGGGTGTTGTGTTTGCATTAGCATAAAGAACGTTTTCTGCAAGCACTATCGAAACTCATGATTGCTTTTCCATGAATGTGCTATATTTTAGTTACACCTCTTAAGTATCATTTTGCTTATCAAGTTTTGCATGAAATATTTTGCTTTTCTTTTCAATGCTTGAGTTGTCACAATCTGGCCAACGGGAGTCCCAGAGATCATTGCAAGCATTTTTGCTTTTTCACAATGAGACTTTCTAACCTATTTTGCTTTCTGTGCCGCAAACAGAAAGTCATAGAGTCAGCTACTCTCCCAGGAGCCTTGCTTCCTTTCAGTAGAAAATAGTTTTAGAGACCAAAATCAAGCTGCCACAGGGATTGTTCCCTAGGAACGCAGGTAGAGGCAGCATCGCCACCAGACCACTTTATTGACAGACAGACATGGTGTATCTTTAAAAGATTCCATTAGTCAGGATCCAGCCAGGAAAAAAGAAATCACACCAGGAACTTCCACCGGAAGAGATATAATACAGGCAATTGATTACCAAGGTGGTTAGATAGCTGGGGGGAAAAGCAAAAAGGAATGCTGAGGTAACCCAGAGGTTAATAACTGAGAGATTAATAACCCAGCAGCTACCACTGGGCTGGGGAGCAAAAGGGAAGAGGTGGTATTACTAGAAACCAGGAGGCTGATGCCCAGACCTCTCTCCACATGCGAGTGTTCCATCCTCCATGAGGGGCACAGCTGGGTGAGGGCTCAACTGCTGGGGAAGGCGTGGCCCAGCTGATGCTGGCACCTCCGAGGGGCTGTGCAAGGCTGATGCTGAGACTGCAGACAGAAGCTGGTAGCTGGAGCTAGAGCTGTCTGCTACTGCCAGCCGTTTCCCAGCAGGAGGTAGGAGCAGGAAAGAAGCCCTCCCTCCTTTCTTCTGCCCTCCCTTTTCCCACCAGTGCCTCCCAGGACCATGGGAAGCCAGCTGGCAAGGGAATGAGGGAAATGTGGCTCAGCCCCAACATCACAGAGCAGAGAAGGGCGGCCTGGAGGGGGCCACAATAGGTGGTTAACCAGAACAAAGGTCATGAGGTCACCCAGACTTTCCAATTAAACTCCAACTTCCTTAAATTCTTCTCTAAAAAAAATTTTGTTCTGGTATAAAGTATTGCCTGAGTTACCAGTTTCTCCATGGGTCATATAATTTCTTATCAATTTTAATATAATATCAAATATATATGTACATACATTCATGTGAACCTATGTATTTAAATATCAATATAACATCAATGGACACTATTACTTAGTAGTATGCATTTATATTTTACTCAGAGTCTGACCTGGGCTAGAATTACATTCCCTTTCTCTCTCTCTTTCTTTTATTGTGGTAAAATATACATAATACAAAATTAACCATTTTAACCACTTGTAAGTGCACAGTTCAGTAGTGTTAAGTATATCCACATTGTTGTGCAACCAATCTCCAGAACTCTTCATCTTGCAAAACCGAAAATCTATACCCATTAAACAACAACTCCACATCCCCCTCCTCCCAGCCCCTAGCAACCACCCTTCTAGATTCTGTCTGGACAAATTTGCCTACTCTAGGTACCTCCTACAAGTGCCATCATACACTACCTGTCCTTTTGTGACTGGCTTATTTCACTTAGCATAACGTCTTCAAGCTTCATCCCCGTTGGAACATGTATTAGAATTTTCTTCCTTTTTAAGGCTTTTTAATATTCGGTTGTATATATATACCACATTTTGCTTACCCATTCTTTCGTCAATGGACACTTGGGTTACTTCCACCCTTTTGGCTATCATGAAGAATGCTGCTACGAATATGGATGTACATTTCCCTTCTCTCTTACAATCCTTCTATAGCTTTTTGACCCTCATTCAACAGGAGTGGTTCTTAACAATGTCAGACCTAGCACCTTCTTTCATCCCAAAATGAAGTTCATAAGTAATATAGCCTAACTACCACTTAATTTCGGGAAAATCAATATAATAAAATGACATATGTCTCACCATGAGCAAATACCTGGGAATGACCCCACGGGATATAATGAAATAATCAAACATTTGTGCACAGCACACGGTGGCCACAGCCGGAAATGTAGATTGTCTCAGGAGCATCGTATTGGTGATTCACACACCACAAGTAGTGTTGCTCGTAGCATGATTTCCTAATATGGGAAACCAACACTTAGTAAAGTTTGAAACACAGCAATCTTTTTTCAGTGTCCACAATTGTAATCTTAGAAATTCAGCGCATGTTCACATTGGGCAAAAAAATATCTGATGTTTCTGTGTAAGATAGAATTAGGTTCTCGGCTGAGATCAGTTTGAACAGATTATTCCCCTTGTGGATCTCAGATAGGATACTGAAACTTCGTGAAGGACACGAGATGGTTTGTTGTGCAGGATGGTCCAGTGCGTTGCAGGACGTCTGGCATCTTTGGCCCATGCCCACTAAATGTCAGTAGCACGCCCTCAATCATGACGACAGCCAAGAAACGCCCCCAGACATTTCCAGAATGCCTCCTCAGAAGCAGTACCGCCCATATAAGATCTGCTGTTCCACAGTAAGTAGAGAGTCTATGCCTCTAGGAGTTCAGTCTTACCACAATAACGCTGTGTAAACATGGCAGCCATCAGAAAAAAAGCTTACAGGCTTATTAGTCTAATTGGCCAATTAGTGTGCTCTGAAATCCACTGCCAAGTTTGTGCCAAGGCCGTACTTCCCACAGGTTGCTCCCAGGCAATGGCTGAGTGCAGTGGAGATACTACGGGAAACCTGCTCCTGGAAGGATCGAGACTCCTCTGACAGCTGACTTTGGCTTGAGGTTCCCTGGTAGCCTTGTTGAACCTTCCTTAGACTGCAAACAGTCTAGGACATTTCTATCCAACCTTCCTTCCTGCTCTCCTTCACTTGGGGTTGGACTTGCATCACCTTCTGACAGCTCTCCTGGCTTGAAGCTCCCTCCCTATTTTCTCTCTCATAGGTATTTCCTGTATAAAATCCTTGTATGTTATAGTCCATCTTGGCATCTGCTTCTTAGAGGACTTGGATGAACAGAGGAACAGTGAGCCACAAAACCTCTGTGGCACACAACAGTAAGTGTTTGTTGCTTACGTTTCAGGAGGGGCCAACTAGACTGCTCTGCTGCTCTTGGCTGGGCTTGCTCCCACATCTGGGGTTGACTGGCTGGTAGTTATGCAGGATGAACTCCACGATGATGACTGGGGACTCAGCTGTACTCCACGTGTCTCTCATCCTCCAGCAGGTTAGCCCAGGCATGTTCTAATGGCATTGGCACGGGCATAAGAGAAAAGCCCGATGTATGAGCTTATTTCAAACTTTTGCTTGCCTCAGGCCAGCTATACCCATCAGCTAAAGAAAATCAAATGGCTGAGCCCAGACTGAGTTGGAGGGCCTGAAAAGTAGCATGACAAAGGGTCAGGACACAGGGAGAGGTGAAGAATGGGACTATTTTCATAATCTACCACAACGTCCCTGCATTCTTCCTATTAGCGAAGGACCGCTCTTTCTCAGTTTTTTAAAAAAATATAATCTCTCTTAAAATCTTCTATATCACATCATTGTAGAATCACTTATTGTTAGAGAGGAAGTCTGAAAGGCTGAGTATTTATTAAAAGACTTGAGCTATCCACATGAGGCCATTTAAACTGGAAAGACCGCCAGTAGAGTCTCCATCAAGTTAAAGCCATTTTCTCCCCTCAATAACCCAGGGCTGGGACTGCCCATGACAAAGACTGGATCAGTTACAGACAGCAAATAATCTACATTTTCTTTGTACATTAGAGTGATTGATTGAATTTTCAAATCCCTTCCACACAAAAGTAGAGAAGTTCAGACATTATTATTTTTTAAATAAATTTGAATGAATTCAGTTATCCCTATGATAATGTCACTTACTTGCAAGGCCAGCATTCTTTCCTAAACAGGAGGAAAATCTGTTGTGCTACAAGGTGGGTAGCCAGGAATTACATCTAAGCCTCGGCCCACCTGGGGCTGTGGGCACTGTGTATGAGCATCGTTTGTCATGTGTGTCCTAGCGGAAAGTGAGTGGAGAACCACAGTTCTAGCCACCGTGACCTCTCACGGCTCCAAGCTTCTATAATCTATTCCTTTCTACTAAGGTTGCTCAAATTGTTACCAAAACCAAAGTGGGTTCCCTCCTGGTGAGTTAAATCAGACTCTCCACCAGAAGTAGTTGTCTCGGGGTCAGCCTGGTGGCACAGTGGTTAGGTTTGCACGTTCTTCTTTGTCAGCCCAGGATTTGCCAGTCTGGATCCCGAGTGTGGATATGGCACTGCTTGGCAAGCCATGTTGTGGCAGGTGTCCCACATATAAAGTAGAAGAAGATGGGCATGGATGTTAGCTAGGGCCAGTCTTCCTCAGCAAAAAAAGAGAAGGATTGGTCACAAATGTTAGCTCAGAGCTAATCTTCTTCAAAAAATAAAGCAAAGAGACACATTTTGGGGCTGGCCCAGGGGCGCAGCAGTTAAGTTCACATATTTTGCTTTGGCGGCCTGGGGTTCACCCAGTTCAAAGGCCACTTCCTCCAGGCAGTCTTCCTTGGTCCTTTCCCTATATGGAAGAAATCTTCTGCTCCTTTAAACTCCCATAGGAGTGTTGTCTGCCTCCCTCTAAGGGCACCTGTTATTTATTAGAACAGGATGTTAAGGGGCTGGCCTGGTGGTGTAGCGGTTCAGTTTGCACGTTCTGCTTCCATGGCCCATGGTTCGCTGGTTCAGATCTAGGGTGTGGACCTACACACCACTTGGCAAGCCATGCTGTGGTAGGCGTCCCATATAAAATAGAGGAAGATGGGCATGGATGTTAGCTCAGGGCCAGTCTTCCTCAGCAAAAAGAGGAGGATTGGCAGCAGATGTTAGCTCAGGGCTAATATTCCTCAAAAAAAAAAAAAAAGAAGTAGTTGTCTACAAAGTAAAGTATATTTGCAGCAAATAAGAGACCATGAGGAATCATTTCCAAAGTCATGGTGTCCCTGAAGAAAGGGAAGCAGGGACATTTATTCTGGATGGGAAATGAATATTTAAAAGGGAGAGGTGGGTATTCGCTTGCGCAGGCTCAGTTGGAAACACACTTCCACATACTGCAGGTTGTGGTAATAAGGCCTAAGCTCCTCCTGCAGAGATCTTAGCATTATACACAAGGCAAAGGTCATAGGCGTGAGGCTTGGTCTGGTTCAGGGTGGTTGGTGATTGCATCTCCTGAACATAACAAAAGGAAAAAAACCAATTTGGAACAACAATTAAATGCTTCCCAACCCACCCTTGAGTTCCTCGGGCAACCAGTCGGTGACAAAATCTGTTGTGCAATAAAGTCAAGGATCTCCATCATTCATTCTTTCTTGAAAAAAATTGTTTTGTAATTTGAAAAATTTTTAGCCTACAGAAAAGTCTTAAGAACAAAACAATGAACACCCACACAGTCCTCACCCAGTTTTGCCAGCCGTTAACACCCTGCCTCCTCCATGGCATTGCTCTCTTTACATTTACACACGTTGCCCCTTTACGAAGCCATCCAAGAGTGGTATGCAGACACCATGACATTTGGCCCCTAAATACTTCTCCATCCTCTCCCAAGAATGAGGCCACTGTCCTATCATCTAGAATGTTGTTGCCACACCTAAGAAACTCAACATTAAGTTCAACATACCATCCACACGAAATTTCCCTAGTGGGTCTCAAAAGTATGTTTTAGTTTTCTTTTAATCCAGATTCCATTGCATTTGGTTATTATATTTCATTAATCTATTAACTGGAAGAGTAAAAAGATATGCAGATACATACCTGGATTCCTATCCCAGAGCTACAAAACCAAAGTTTGTAGGGTTAGAGCCCTGGAATCTATCCTTTTTAAACTTTTTCTAGATGACTCTGATGGGAGTCAAGTTTGGAGACCACTGAGTTCTACTTGTAAGGTTAGTTGTCTTTTCAGGTGTCTAGGGCTGTTTCCCAAACAGATTTCAGTGAATTCCAGTGCCAGGCATAAGAAATTCTTGGCACAACTATAACTCATTCTAGTTGATATCCACTTCTTCTCTACCCTCGCCAATCCCCTTCCCCTCCAAGCACACCTGCTTCCACCGCTTAGCACTGTGCTCAGTAATGAGGACTTGATTGACAGGTTTTGAAGGCCTAGCCTAGACCTTATCTTGAACTTCCCTTTAATTCTAAACTCTGTTAATGGAATGCCCTCATTAATACTTTTTGATTGAGTAATCTGCGGGAGGTGGGGATGAGGGAGGGGAGGAGTGGTTCATTGCAATGCAGGTTCCTAGGCGCTCCTCCAGGCTCAGGAATATGCATTTTAATCAGCTCTCCAAGTAATCCGTACTCCCCTTTTTTGTATTTCACTCTGTGGGCTTTGCAGAGTGATTTACTCTTCTTAAGCAACTCAGTAAACATCTGGTTGTGTCGTTGAATTAAATCCCTACCCTTAGGACCCTTGCCCACAAAACACAGACACCAAACTAACTTGATATTCTCATCTTTGAACTCATCTCTGTCGATGCTTTTACTTCACTAGTCCTCTCTAAGAAGAAAATGTCAGTTAATACAATTTTAGCTTTTCTCTAAAACCATAGAAACAGACATCTTAGTTCTGTTTCATACTGCCTTTTACTCCTACTCTGACCAAATTCCCTTTTAGTATTGACTCAAATTGTTTATCTGAGTCTGGGCCTGACCTTTTGGTTCCAGGAGCATTCATGGTCCCCTTTTTCCTTTTTGGTGGGTAGAGGTGACACTGAGGGGAGCCTAGGGGAAGGAGTGCAGATCACAGTCACCAGCACTGTGATTCCACTATGTCACCCCGTACAGAGTTGTCCACCAGGGAAGAAAGAACTTATTTATGATTTTGGATTTTCACCTGACTTGCTCTGTTTGCTCAGTAACCTGATCTATTTGAAAGACAAATATTCTTTTTTAAAAATCACATTGCATTGTCTACAAAGCTGTGTTTTGCCGACGTGGAAAGAATTAAACTGAAGGGTAACCTTTTTAATATAATTGTTAAACTACCTGGTGTCTCTGAATAAAGGTAAAGAAGTACTCTGGAAAACAAACTGGCCTGTGATGAAGGATATAATTTTCCTTTTTCAATCTCTTCATGGCAGAAAATAATTCCGACTACGTGACCTAATGATGCCACTAGCAATTCTAGTGAAATAATATGGAAAATACTGAACTGTCATCAGATGTGAAGTTAGAACTGAGATAAGCAGAAGCCAGCATGTGTGTATAATACAAACCACCCACCGTACGTAAGTACATGGGGAGTGATAAACAGTCACGTTGACAAGGTAGGAAAAACATCATTCTTATCAGTTCATTAAGTAAAAAGTCCATAGCATTGCTTTAATGAGGGAAACTAATTCTTCTTCCTGATGGATGATGCAGTCATGGTTTTAACAACATGATTAAAAGATGCCATAGGAACTTTCTAAAAGTCTTTCAGAGAGACACTAGAGCTTGGGCACTTCTTAGGTGTGCTGCGCTGCTCTAGAACGCATTCACTTTGAAACTTTAAACATGTTACAGAAGATCAAAGACAGCTGCAAATTCTTTGCTACTCCCCCCCTTTTAGAGTTGGAGTCTAATTCTCCTCCTGTGAATTTGGGCCGGCCTTAGTGACCTCCTTGACTCACAGAATGTGAAAGAAGTGATGTTCTGGAACTTCTGAGGCCAGATCAGAAGTCTTACAGCTTCTACCTAGATTTCTTAGAACACTCACTTTAAGAGAAGTCAACCACTATGTAAGAAGTCTGACTACACTAAGATCACCATGCTGTGAGGAAGCCCAAGCTAGCCATATTGATGAGAGATGCCCAGCCAGCCCCAGGTCTTCCAACCACCCTACTCCAGGTGCCAGGCATGTGAATGAAAGAGTCATGCTGGACATTCCAGCCTCAGTAGATGCAATGTGTAAAAGAACTGAAGATCCCAGAGGATAGCCAGAACCGAGGCCATAGCCATATGGCCCCAGTTAAGCGATCTCAGCCATCTCCAGCCATTAAGCCACCCCAGCTGAGGCTCCACTCATCCTGGAGCAGAGATGAGACCCCATGCTGTGTCCTCTCTGAATTTCTAGCCTAAAAACTCATGAGTGCAAGAAAATGGTTGTTATTCTATTCTGCTACTTTTTGGAGTGGTTTGTTATGCAGTTATAGATAACTGGAACAGATGTTGAAGACAGGATAACACAGCGTAACACATAACTCCAAAACTTGGGGGGTTTCAACACCACATTTCCTTTTTTTTTTTTAAGGGTTTCCAATTAGGTTTTATTTTAGTTTCCAATATTATCAGCAATGATACAGGAGTAATTCAGGCAAATATATCATCTTAAATACATTGGAGAAAAAACTCACTGTGTCAAGCATGTCTTGCACTCCAGCAAATGAACATAAAAACAGAGAACAAAGTTAGCAGCATTAAAGTGCTTTTTGCGTAACTTCTTTCAGAAAGAGTCTCTCCCTCAGTGTTATAAATTTAACCTTACTTATTGTAAAGGAGCACAAAATTCCATTCATTGCCCAGGGGCTACATTCAAAAAATTCATGTTTAGTTATTCTAAATAATTTTTCCCCAAAAAAGCACAAAATTCATTGGAATTATGTAACGCTGATTTCTCCCGACACACTGTGTGAGATGACTACCATCCAGGCCTGGCAAACACTCACAACATCCTCCCACCACACACTGACCTTGGCAAAGTCCATCACTTTGTTCACACAACGGGGCAGACACTGTGAAGGAAAAGAAGGCACCTGGAGAGGACGCCACCTGTGTGGCCACCCACCAGTGAGAGGAGGCCACCAACTCATTTCCCCGAAGCCGAAGGCGGTGAATTCAAGAGTAGGACAAGCCCCGCCTCTCAGTCTGAGCCCCACCTCTTTCTGGGACAGAGGTGCTGCTTGTTTCTAGGAAGTTCTCTGACCTGCTCTGCAAAATCTGTTACCCAAAGACTGCTTGTCCCAGACAGTTAACGCCTAGGAGACAGAACCCTGCCCCCACTTCAACCAGTAACAACCCCCAAACTCAACAACGGGAAACACTTCTCAAAGTCAACACAAGGCCAAATGAGTGTCAGCTGGAGGCTCTGGGGACTGGGGTGGGGGAGAGGACAGGTACGGGGCTGCCCACACTGTCTCCTTGCCAACTGCAGCGTCACTGGCACAGGAGCATTAGTCCAGAGGACTGGTGGCCAAGGGCAGCTAGGGCCAAGGCGGGGGTGAGGAGTGGGGGCACGTCCCTTAAGGGATATAACAGGGATGCAATTGAGCTAGTGGGATGGCAGCTCTCAGCCACCACGAGCCCCTCACAGAGCGAGGTCAAACGGAGGACCCTGTTCTGTCAACACCACATTTCTTTTTCTCGCTCATAGGTCTGTGCATTACCTGGGGTGCTCTTCTTTAGGCTGTGAGGGAGCTAGGCTTGCTCAAGTCTGCAGGCTGGATTCAGACACACTCTGTCTTTGTTCTGGTGCCAGGCTGAAGGGACAACATCTACGTGGGGCACACTGAATCACATGTATGCAGGAGTCCAAGTACAAGTCTGCAAAAACATTTTGATGTCTCTGCTTGCTTCACATCCACTTACTCCAAGTGGCTAAGTTGGTCAAGTGGTCAAGCTCAAAGTCAAAGGGGTGAATAAGTATACTCCCATCCAAGTGGGAGGAAGAAGAGAATAAATACCTGTTGGAAAATAGTCTAACCTATTGAGAGATTCAACCATCAGATGATGGTGGTGGAAATGGTAAGTGGTGCCAGACTGGACCACTTGTAGTATTTCTATAATTTGGTACTTATACATCTAGAACCCTGAGAGAACACCTACAAGTGTTGCGAGGGAAGGTGTCTAAATACAAGAATCAATAATTTTTTTGGTACTAAATACCTAGAAGCAGGAGGCATGTAAAATTGTGAAAAGACACAAGAAATGTGATGGAAGAGCAAAAGGAGAGGGATTAAAAAAAGAAAGGAGAGGGTCTGGCCCCGTGGCCGAGTGGTTAATTTCGCGCGCTCCGCTGCAGGCGGCCCAGTGTTTCGTTGGTTCGAATCCTGGGCGAGGACATGGCACTGCTCATCAAACCACGCTGAGGCAGTGTCCCACATGCCACAACTAGAAGGACCCACAATGAAGAATACACAACTATGTACCGGGGGGCTTTGGGGAGAAAAAGGAAAAATAATATCTTTAAAAAAAAAAAAAAAGAAAGAAAGAAAGGAGAGACAAAGAAGGCAGCAGGTGAAACCCTTTACCAACTCTTGGGGAGGCCAAGAGTGAACACTTGTTTCCTGGTCTGTCTCACAAGTAGGCAGAGCAGCCACAGGGCAGCCAGTCCCTGAAAGAAGCCCCAAGAGACCAGCTCCTCCTTAACAAGAGGTTTTGCTAGTTCAATGACAGATACATTCGGCATGGCATAAGGCACCCCCAAACACTACTCTCCCACTCAGCAGCTCACTTAGGTCCAGTGAAGGTGCCAATAGAGCAGAGAGTTCTCCACTCCCAACTGAGGATTAACCATTAGCACAGCTCTGGGGTGCACGAGAACAGCACAAAAAGCTATAGGCAGCAAAGCAGGGTAGGAGCAGGCGGGATTAAGAAGGGCTTTGGGAGAGAAGTGGTATCTGAACTGGGACTGGATGGAGGGGCAAGAAAATGCAAAAGGACCTCAGAGCCCCATTTATGTTGCATGCATAGAGGGCACAGGCCTGGAGAGTGAACTGAGGCCAGATCACGGCAGGTCTTGAATGCCACACTGAAGAGTATATTCCTTTTTTTTTTTTAAAGATTGGCACCTGAGCTAACAACTGTTGCCAATCTTTTTTTTTCCCCTGCTTTTTCTCCCCAAATCCCCCCAGTATATAGTTGCATATATATATATATATTTTTAGTTGTGGGTCCTTCTAGTTGGGACATGTGGGACACCACCTCAACATGGCCTGATGAGTGGTGCCATGTCCATGCCCAGGATCCAAACCGGTGAAACCCTGGGCCACTGAAGCGGAGCATGCGAACTTAACCACTTGGCCACGGAGCCGGCCCCTGAAGAGTATATTCTTAATTCAACGGGAGCTACTGCAAGCTTTTGAATATTAAGTGATATGAAGGACTTGCCCTTCAGTATATTCTTTCCTGCTTCTTTATTAACAGAAACCCCAATTTTTAACTGTGTATATGCCTGTGCAAAATAAAGATTACATTTCCTATTTCTCGCGCAGCCAGGAGTGGTCATGTGACTAAATTCTGTTCAATGAAATATAAAGGAAATAGTGTGTGCAAATTTTAGGAAGTGTTCCTAAAGGGAGAGGGCATTGCTCCTTCTTTTTTTCCTGCTGGATGGGAGCTGCATCTAATCCTGACCCGCATATTATTCATTAAGGATGACTGGCCTGAGGCAAGGCAAAATGGAGGATGGTTGGAACAAGAGGAACATTGGAAGCGGGAAGGCTAATTAGAACATTGATAGTCAAGATAAAAAGTGAGGAAATAAGAACTGAGCCAGTATGGTAGCAGTGGGAATGGATGGGAGGGGTGGTTGTGATAAATATTGCAAAAGGAGTGTCTGTGGGACTTCGCAATTGATCAGATGAGAGGAGACACTAGAGAACGAAGAATCAAAGGTCACTTTGAGGTTTCAAGCAGAGGTGACCGGGCGGTCAATGATGTTGATAACAGAAATAGGAGAGTCAGAAGGATGAGCAGGCTTGAGGAAGCCAAGCGCGTGTTCTGTTTCGGACATGTTGGATTAGGATGCCAGCAGGATACCCAGGTGGAGATGGAAAGCAGGCAATTGGAAATTCATTTCTGGAGCATGATTTGAGAGTCCTTTGCATAAAAGTGGTAGTCAAAACAAAGAGAGGGGCTTGTTGGTCAAATACAGAGTGTGTCTTAGAAATTCCTCTTTCTTCAGTGCACACAGAGTAACAAACTTCTTTCTGCAAAACCAGATAAAAATATGTACAGCTTTTCACCTGACACTATCCCCTGCCTCCCTCAAAAAAAAAATCCGACAGGCTCCAGCCAATGGCTGGCTGGCTTGCCAGCCTCAAGCAGCTAATCCTCACGGTCTCCAGATTTGGACAGCTCCTCCAAGTTCCTTACCAAAGTGTTTTGATTTGCACAAATATCTGGTGTGACATGTTTTAATCTTAAAACATGATTCCTTTTCAGCAAGATCTATAGTAAATTACCTTCCTCCTTCGTTCAGGTTAACCACACATAAGAAGACTTCCTTTTCACAGAAGTCTTAAAAAAACAATTTCTTTCAAAAGCAGAATGAGAAAATATAAAAATCTAATAAATGTGACAGAGTAAAACGACTCTGTAGAGGTTTCTCTTATATCTGCTGTGACCAGAGCAGATATTAAAAGTTGAAATAAAAAGGAAATGAGGGGCCAGCCCTGTGACATAGTGGTTAAGTTCGCCCACTTGGCTTCAGTGACCCCAGGTCCCGGGTAACGATCCCTGGTGCCGAGCTATGCACCGCTTATCAAGCCATGTTGTGGCAGGCATCACAGACATAAAGTAGAGGAAGATGGGCACGGATGTTAACTCAGGGCCAGTCTTCCTAAAAAAAAAAAAAAAAAAAGGAAGTGAATCAAATGTGAACATTAAGGAACCATCTTTGCAAGCTGGCTAAACAGCTGTCTACACTTTCACTAGACGGCTGAGCGCCGGCGGGATAGAAGAGGTTAAACTCCAGCTGCTTGTGTGTTTCAGCTAAAGTTACACGGTGGAAACACAACCGTAAGTGGTGGCGAGAGAACTGTGCTTCTTCTGGAAAAGTTTTGCGTCTTCGGCCCACATACCGCAGGCAGCTGCCAGGCAGCCCCCAGCACGCGCCTCCGAGTGCACTAGCGCGCGCAGTGGCGGATCCGGCGATGAGTTTGGTGCCACTGGGGGCCCCCCTTTCACTTATGGGTGAAGCTTTGTCAGAGCCGTTAATGAGCGTGTGATAAGGCTTTTCTAACTCATCCATCCATCCATCATCCAACTATCCATTCATCCATCCATCCATCCATCCTTTGTCTCAGGGCCAGGGCCTGCGCTCAGCACCCCTGTGTCCTTTAGCCCACGCAACCCAATGGGACTCCCGGAGGACGGGATTTTACGCAAGAGGAGGGTGCAGCTGGAGGACAGCCCTAGGCCCCCCTCACCTCGCGAGGCCCCTTCGTAAGAGGCTGGCGCGCTCTGGAGCCGCCTCCGGCCGCGCGGGGGCGAAGGCACCCAGCCTCGCGTGAACCCTTCCCCTCCCCCAATCCCCAGGACAAGGAACGCGCCGCGTTCCACATTCTCCTGGGCCCTCTAACTCCGAGGGCCCAGACCCCGGCCGGCCCGAGCGGCCCCAGCAGGTGCCAACGAGCGCAGGCAGTCGCTCAGGCCGCGCCTCCTTGCGGTCGCCGGGAGCCGGCCCTCATCACCCGGGCCAGGCGGAGGGGTGGGTGCCGGCATTGGCGGGCTCTGCAGGCGCCCCAAAGGCCTGGGACAGCGTCCCGGCCCAGTCGACCCCAGTCCACGCACAGGCAGCTAGGGGCGGGGCGGGGCGGGGGGGGTGGCGGGGGGCGGGGCGGGGGCGAGGGGCGGGGCGGGGGTTGGGGAGGGGCGCGTGGCGGCAGCTTCCGGGCGCTGATTGGCTGCAGGGGCGGGGGCGGGGCGGGGCGGTGGGTGTGAAGGCGTCACGCTCAGGCCGCTCTCTACTCCCTCCTTCCTCGCCTTTGCGTCCCGGCTCGCTGCTCCCGCGTTGCATCATCTGCAGCGTGGGGCCGCCGTGGGACGGCTGGACGCGGCACGATCCGCTCAGGCCGGGGCTCCAGCCCGCTCTCCCGCGTCTCTCCTGGCTCTCTCCGCACCTGCTTCTGTGTCCAGGCCGGGAGTCCCCCACGGGCCGGCTCCCAGAACCCGCGGGGCACAGCTAGCGAGCCTCGCCAGCTCCGCCTGATCCATTCATTGAGAGCCCCGTCTTTCCTCAGAGCCCAAGTCCCCCGCCTCCTCCAGCTCGGAGCCGCGGCCAGCGCCATGGAGAAGAGCAGCGAGACCAACGGCTACCTAGACAGCGCTCAGGCGGGGCCTGCCGCGGGGCCTGCCGCGGCCGGGGCCGCTGCGGGACGCGAGCGGCGCTGCGCCCGCTTCCTGCGGCGCCAGGCGCTGGTGCTGCTCACCGTGTCTGGGGTGGTGGCGGGCGCAGGCCTGGGCGCGGCACTGCGCGGGCTCGAGTTAAGCCGCACGCAGGTCACCTACCTGGCCTTCCCTGGCGAGATGCTGCTCCGCATGCTGCGCATGATCATCCTGCCGCTGGTGGTCTGCAGCCTGGTGTCGGGCGCCGCCTCTCTTGACGCCAGCTCCCTCGGGCGCCTGGGCGGCATCGCCATCGCCTACTTCGGCCTCACCACGCTGGGCGCCTCAGCGCTCGCCGTCGCTTTGGCGTTCATCATCAAGCCTGGGTCTGGCGCGCAGACCCTTCAGTCCAGCGACCTGGGCCTGGAGGTGTCGGGGCCTCCTCCGGTCCCCAAAGAGACAGTGGACTCTTTCCTCGACTTGGCCAGGTAACGGTCCCCCACCTTGGCGTTTGCGCAGTGGGAGACACCGCTCTCTGATGCGCTCCAGTTCATACATACACACGTACCCTCATATATTCCTAGGAGTTAATTCTTAATTGGCTGCTGGTGGCCTTTAACATTTTTTTAAATATAGAAATAACGTCTGGAGTCTGCATGCTGACCACACCTTTGCAAACATCAGCCAGGGCGCACCTGACAATCTCAAGGAGCAGGCCTGCATCTTTTAGCAAGAGCCAGTCTTACCGTTAGGTCGGAGTGTGTGTTAGGGAAGATGCAGCCGGCTCACCTGTGCTTTATTCCTTATACTCTCTGGCCGCCTACACCGGTAAAAACGTTACTCCACGCCCCTGATAGGTTCGCCTCATTTTCTCCCCGCAGTGCCGGAAAGCTTCTGGGAGCATCGGTTAAATTTTGCCTGTTGGGTCGCCCTCGTCTGTAATCGATGGCCGCCTCTATTTCAGCCCTCTGACTGGGAGGAAGCTGGCAATTTTTTGAAGAGTTGTCAGTGGATGTGAGGATAACAAGACTGGGGTTAGCCGCGTGGGGCCCATTGCCCAAAAACATGCCTCTCTTCTACGCTTGGGGCAGGTTGCTGCTCACCCCATAGTCAGGACCACTTTAGAGGATTGTGAGTTTCAAGGGGCTTTATTTGTGGGAAGGTGTGAGTTCTGGAGGGGAGGGGAGAGAAGCATCTTCACTTAGCTTTGCCTATTTTTTGTCGTTCTTAGAAATTGCATTGCATCCCTTGAAATGCAGTGTAGTTTCTGTGGATCATTTAAAGCCTCTGTCTGGGCCTTTCTTGGTTTCTCCATTAGCCCGGAGTTCGTAGATGGGAAAACTGCAACCTGGAGGCATTCTCTGACCTGGCCAGGTTCAGCCGAGTGAGGGGCTCAGCTGGCTCTCCCTCTAGGTTTCCGATAATTCTGGGTTCGGGGCCTTGGAGGTAGGTTTTGTCTTGAGTCACTGAGGCAAAGCTCCTCATTCCTGAGGCTGTTGAAAAACAGCAAATCCTGGGCAAAATGACTTGACTTCCTGCTATTTCCATTTCTCCCTCTGGAAAATGTGATGACTGTCTGCCACTTAAGAGAGAGAGTGTTCATCTAAAACTACATTGAAAAAAAATCTCTGATGAGGGGGACCGAAATGTTCTCACCAAGAAGGCAGGTGGAGGCGGCCTATTAGGACTTGGATGAGATCACAGAGTTTGTTTAGCATCTGGCAGCTAGACATTTAGAGTCTTTAGAGGTCCTTAAAGTTTGGGGACTCACTTTTAGGTGGGTGCTGAAAACAAAGTCTGCTGAGGTTGAGAGTGCCCTAGACTTATTACCTTCAGTGTGTCAGTCAGCTCTCCCCGGGAAGGAAGTTGATTATGGGGTTAAAGGATTCCTTTTTGCAGGGGTCAGTGGTCCAGGGAAGGGAGTGTGGATGCCCCGCTCTGACCTGCTGGTGGTGCCCCATAAGGAGGCTCAGTAGCATTCTTTTATCCCCAAGAGAGGGGCAATGGCCCAACAACAGGGGGTAGGGGCTGAGGGGAGGGGGTACCTTATTACCACCAGTCCCAGAAGAGACATCTTATTTCCTGATCATGGTTTTCTAGTTTTGGATCCAAGCCTCTTCAGTCCTGCTTCTGAAGTGAGTGGTGACCCAGCCTCGTGGCTTAGCGGTCAGTGTAGGTACAGCCTTTTCAGTGACTTGGGCTGCAGATACAGGAAGGGACTAAGAGAACCTTTGTCGTGGCTTGTTGGGAATAGCTAGCATTTCATGCTTCCAATGGCCAACCTCATTTAATCCAGCAGCTCATGGATAAAGGTAGGGCAGGGGGTGTGATCCTATTTTATGACTGAGGAAACTGAGACATGGAGAGACTAGGCCATTTGCTCAAGGTCACAGAGTGGTTTATCAAAAGGGGGATTAGAAAGTTCAGGGCTCTCTTTCTCCCACTCCCCTCGTCCCCAAGTCAACATGCCATGGTAATGACACTGTGCTGCTGGGCTAGTCTGACGGTCTCAGAAATGTTTGCTCTAGGCCCAAGGAGGAACCAGGTGAGGGTATGATTGCATCAGCCAGATGCTCCTTCCTCTCAGCTCCTTCCTCTCAGCAGAGGAGCTGAGCCCCTTCCGTGAAGGAAAGCACGGGCGTGTGCAGCTGCAGGCTTTCACGTGGAGCAGCTTGTGTGAGGAAACAGTCCTGAGGCTTGTGGAAATGCTTCTTAGGTCTGGAGAGTCTCTGGATAAAAATTTTAAAGTTGCTTCCTTCAAAGAAACCCCGGGGATGCCATTTTTATGACTCTGGGCATGTTCTTTCGCAAAGGCAGGGTGCAATGCTTTCTGCCTCTGGGCACTTGAATGAAATGAGATTCTGCCAGTAAATACCTCAGTTCTCCAGCAGGCTCTCACCTGGTCACTGCCCAGAACTTAAACACCTGCAAGGGGTGGGAGAAGTCTCTGGGATTTAGTGTAGCTTCCACCAAAGCTTTGCTAAAGTCCGTGATCTTTCCTGGTGGCAGAGTGCCCCAGAACTCCCATGGGGTTTCTTTGCCATCATTTCTAATTTATTTTTTCAAGATGAAACTACAAGTCAGAAAGAAATGAAGCTAATAGATATTCATTGTGCCTTGTAGAAAATTCAGAATGCCGTTGCCAAGTGATGTGATTTCCCAACACACGATGGATTAGAAATGACATAGTAGACTGGGGAGTGGGTGTGAGGCACTGGCGCTAGGAGCAGGCCCTTTATTGCTGAGGAATTATGGCGGATGTCAACCGGCAGGTAGGAAAGTCACAGTCTCCCCCTGGGCAGCCTGGACTCGCTGCCTGGGGACCTGGAACAGTACAGGATTCTCAGAGCTGGGTGTGCCCCTAGTGATTGAGCTGTGATTTTTCATCCAAAAGGAAATGGTTTGGGCACCAAAGAGACAGACACAGATTGTCAGGAACCCAGTCCTTGTGGAACTTATGGGTCTGCAACAATGCTTACTGATTGTGGGTCCTAGGGCGTGTCCGTAGCTTTCTGTGCCTTGGCCTCCTCATCTTTATAATGAGGTCATGAGAACAGCTACCTCACAGGATGGTTTTGAGGGTTAAATGAGTTCTGTCTGTACAGCTCTTAGAACAGGATGGCCCAGTATATGCTTGCTCTTATTATAAATGGAACGATACCACAGAGTGATTGTGTTTTTCCAGTTCACATGAGCTAATGGGAATGACTCTCTTTTCATAATCTGAAATAAATGAGAGTAAATGGGAAGAAAAGGAATGTTTAGGGGAACCCAGGATGACTTGAAGCTAGTGTCTCTTTAGGTATATTGGGAACCACATGGAGCCTGGAGAAAAAGAAGTGAATGGTGACTAAGTTTTGGACTAATGGAATCAAACTATGGGAAGTTTGGAAAATAGAGAAAAGCTCAAACTAAACACAGAAGAGCCTTCCATTCTGAAATGGGGCAGAAATCCGCACATATCCTCGCTGCCATTCCGGTTTCTTTTTTTCCTGCCTTACATGTTCATGGTCTCCAAAGTTGACCTCAGTTTTCTTCAGCTGTAAATGTAAAGGATTGAGGCAACTGGCTTCTAACATTCCTCTGGATGCTGAAATTTGTAGTTTTCAATGGAAACCCAGAGGCTTATTTGCAAAGGAAGCAGGTAGGGTCAGCTCCTCGGCCAGGACTCTGGACACCAGCAGCCAGAAGAATGGCCTTGGGCCACTGTCTTTTGCAGAGGGTGGCAGGGTGCTACCATGTGCCTGGTAAACACAGTTGAGATTTTGCTTGTTGCCCAGTTTTTTAGGCTTTATTGTTTTTTCTTGTGCTCATTTTCTCAACAGTGGACAGTGCCTTTCCCTTCACTGAGGGAGACACAGGGGCTTACTTTCCTCCCCAAGGACTGGCATGAATGTGATGCCTCTCAAGCTGCAAAGAACACATTTCTTTAATCCATGCCAGGAAACCTATTGGAGACGGAGATCTAATGTCAGCGCCTAGATTGCAGTCAGAGAGAATAGTAAATCATTTCTTCTAAATATTGGCCATGGCAGGTGGTTTGAGCTATGCCTAGGACTACTCTTCTGTAGGCAAGATGAAGACTCTTAGCAGATCTGGCAAGGACCCAAATTAATGGAAGTTTCTCAGCCTGACTAGTCACTAAAGGGAAAAAATGTCAGCTTGCAATTAAAAAAAAGTCTTTAACACGACGCTATTTCTTCTACCACCCAGGAGAATACTTGAGTAGTTCAGAGACTGAAAAGAGCATAAACCCAGAGAGGCAGCATGGTAGTTACTAAGAGCAGACACTGAAGGCGACTACCTGGGTGTGAATCCAGCCCTACCACTTACAGCTGAATGGACAAGTCATTAAGCCTCTCTGTGCCTCAGTTTCCTTACCTGTAAAATGAGGTTAATAATAGTATCTGCTACTTACACTTGTTAAGAGGATTAAATGAATTTATATTTGAGTGTCTTGCTAATGTTCTGTGTCGCAGGCTCTCAGGGACAGCTGAGGGCTACTTGATACAGAGAATGAGTGCTCCTAAAAGGTCCCCTACCACGGGGGCCCAATATTAGCTTTTCCGGCAGGGATCTAAAACTGGATGTGGGCCTTAAAAAGAGGGCGGGTTACTCCCCAACCCCTACTGTCACCATAGCGTGAGCCCACCCCCTCTGCCCTTCCTCTGCTCCCAGCCTTGAAGGGAGTGCCGAAAGGGCACATCCCTGTCAACTGCTCTATAACAATAAGCACTAGGGATAATAAATATTTATCAGGTGTGCCATATCCTGTTCTGAAGAGTCTTTGAAATTTTCATCAATTTGGTAAAGAATTTTTGAACTTAAATAAAAGGAAATACTTCTGGAACAAAAATATACATAAGCAAAAGTAAATTGTTTTACATTCTTCTCATATAGAACAGGAAAATGCGTACCACCCTTGACAACAGGATCAGAAGAAGCAGTACCAGATGTGTAAAGAAGGACCATTTTTGAAGTTTTCATTGTGTGAACTGCATGAGTCTGTACAGCCCCACTAACAGAACTTCTGCCTTCAGCAGCTCGGCCTCAGCTCCTACCAGCTTTTCTGTTTGTTTTAAGTAATGTGCCCAAAGATTCCTAGAGCACTGGAAAGCCTTGTCCATTCTCTCTCCGTGTGGGTCTCAGGATTTAGCAGTATGGTCCTGGCATTTGCAGATGTCTTTGACTTAGACTCACGATAAGAAATACATTTTAGATTATGGCATCCCCACATACACAACCTGAAATACAAGTTCCACAAAACAGCATTTTAAATGTGATACATGCTGATATTTTCTGTTCTGTCTAATGTTTGACATCTTTTATAAAGTGCTGATTAGAGCCAATAACTTGATTTCATGGCCTACTAATGTTTGAGAAACTTTGGTCTAATGTATATCTGGTATTATGTAATTCAAGTAAATTTCTCAGGATCAAATAACAGAGAAAAGAAATATTTGAGGATTTGAATAAGATAGAGTGTGCAGCGGTTAGAAGCACCCTAACACCCAGTGAAATTGGTGCTGTGCAGAGGTAACCATGAGAAGACCATTGGTCCTTCTGATTTCCAGACTCTGGATCTCAAAACTCCAGATTTGCACTGTCCAGTATAGTAGACACTAGCCACAAGTGGCTATTGAAATTTAACTAGTTTAAATGTAAATAAAACTAAAAATTCAGATCCTCAGTAGGACTAGCCTATTTCAAGTGCTCAGTAGTCATGTGGCTACCATATTGGACAGCACAAATATAGAAAGTTCTATTGGACAGTGTTGGCCTAGATGGAGCATGAGTGGGAGATGTATCAACTCAACGTCTCTGGGCCTTGGTGTTACCATGGGCAAAATGAGGGAGTTGAACTTGATCACTGCTAAAATCCCTTCCAGCCCAAGTTTTCCTCACTTTGAAAGCCCACAAAGTTACTGTGTGAATGTGAGGATTTGGGAAAAGTGCCCAAAGACAGAGCTCTGGGGAGCAAAACATGACGAGCAGCTGATCCTGCATGCAGGAGAGCTTAGGAGCAAGAAAAAGCCAGAGTTCATGGTGGTATCTGTGTTTAAAAGCCACAGGAGCGAGGGGTAGGAAGAGGGCAGAGAGAGCAGAGTCAGAGGACTGACCCTGCCCGACTATGAGACTTACCACAGAGCTACAGTAATCAAGACTGTAGTATTGACGAAAGAATAGGCAAATAGATCAATGGAACAGAATAGAGAGCCCGGAAGTAGACTCATGTAAATACAGTCAACTGATCTTTGACAAAGGAGCAAAAGCAACACAATGGAGCGAAGATAATCTTTTCAACAAATGGTGCTGGAACAGCTGGACGTCCACATGCAAAAAAATGAATCGAGACACAGACATTTCCTCCTTCACAAAAATTAACTCAAAATGGATCACAGACCTAAGTGTAAAGTGCAAAACTAAAACTCCCAGAACATAAAGCTGGAGAAAACCTAGGGGACCTTGGGTAGGGCAGTGCCTTCTTGATATGACACCAAAGGTACGATCGGATCGAGGAAGAGTGCAGAGAAATCTTTTGCTTTACTCCCACAGCCTCCGCTCCTTGGCCCTTGGTGCGCACAGGAGGGGACTGCTCCTGCTCCTAGGCTGTCTGTGGCAACCAGAGGGACCAAGGGAAAGGAGTAGGATTTTGTGGATGCACGAGCTTCAGCTCCCTGCCCCCAGACGATTCCTTCCCAGGAATAAATATCTGAGAGCTGAGCTAAAGTTCAGTCATCCCTTTGAATGTGGTTTTTTGGGAGGGGTTATGAAATCACTGCATCTTTTTTAACTTTTTAAGCAATTTTAAGGTATGATTTACATACAATAAAATGCACCCATTTTAGGTGTACAGTTCAATGAGTTTTGACAAATAGATAACTCATTTAACCACCACCACAATCCAGACTCTGAACATTTCTGTCATCCATGACCCTTCTCGGCAGTCCCCGCTCTCCACCCCTGGCCCCAGGCAGTTTTGGAGAGAAAATTCTGCTTTCTATCACTATAGATTAGTTTTGCTTTTTCTAGCCTTTCACATCAATGGAATCATTCAGCGTGTACTTGTCTGGCTTCTTTTGCTCAGCACGATGTGGCTGAGATTATCCACATTGTGTTTATCAGTAGCTGGTTCCTTTTTATTGCCAGATAGGATTCCATGGTATGGATTTATCAGAATCTGTTTGTTCATTCATCTGTTGACGGCCATTTGAGTTTTGAGCTATTATGAAGAATGCTGTTATACATATAGGTCCTTTTTGCAAACATGTATTTTCATTTCTCGGGTAAATATCTAGGAATGGAATTGCGGGGTCATATGGTAAGTGTATGTTTAACTTTAAGAAACTGCCAGCATACATCGTGTTCTTCTTAGGAACTTGATTTTTTTGGCAGGCGTGGCTGTTTTGCCTCTAGTGTTGTCTGTAGCCCTCTGTTCATGTTGGGTTTTGTAGATTAGATACTGTAGACTGTCTGAAAACAGGTGGATGTGTCAGTGGCTGTTTGGTTTACAAGTTCTGGGTTAGGGTCAGGGTCCATTCTGGGTGAGAAGGTATTGGGTTATTGTTTATGCTAAAGAGACCAGGCAGGCCAGATAGAAGGGCTTAAACAAATAGTGTATGCTCTTTGGAAGAGACTGCATTTCAAGGCTGTGGGAAAGGCTGTGCTCGCACCCCTTGAGGAAATGGCTGATCCCTGAAGGATGCAGGGTATTTGCAGGAGAAATTGTTCCCTGTGGGGAAGATGGAGGGCTTCTAACCCAGCTCTTTCCTTAACTTCCCTGCCGTCTTAGGGGGAGAACCCCGTGGCCAGCTCAGTCTGGGAACTACTGACAGTTGTGATGTGGTGGACAGGGAAACCTGTCTCCTGACCTGTTTCTGCTTCTAACTAGTATAGCAAATGGAAATGAGATACCAAACCTATGCCCCAAGATTGAAATGTGTAAGAAAGGTGCTTCATAGTGAAAATAATAGGCAAATGTAAGTTGCTATTCATTTATATGTTAAAGAATAGCCAATGCAAATTGCTAGTCTGTTTCTGCCTTTTTTTTTATTTAAGTAAATATGTTTGTGATAGGAATGAAATTTCTGATCACCATTTTGCAGTGGTTAATTCAACTCACAATCACGTTTTGTCTGCTTAAATGCAGACGTGTACTTCCTGGTATTCTCTAAGTATGTTCTAAGCAATTCTGGTCATAGACAAGTAAGTTTGGGAAATGCTGTGTTGCAGTCTCTGGATGCTGGCTGTCTTGTGGAAGCACCCTAATTGTACTAATGAAGTCATTTCTGCATCTCATTAACCCTGTTGGCTGTTGTATTAGTTACCTATTGCTGTCTAACAAGTTACCAACAATTTAGCAGCTTAAAATCACACACATTAATTATCTCACTGTATCAGTGGAGTCAAGAATCCTGGCATGGGTCTTCTGCTTCAGTCTCTTACAAAGCTGCAATCAAGGTGTTGGCCATGGCTGAGGTCTCATCTAAAGGCTTAACTAGGGAAGGATTCACTTGAGGTCACATGGTTGTTGGCCGAATTCAGTTCCTTGAAGTTTAGACTGGGAGCTTCACTTCCTAGTTGGCTGTTGGCCACTGGCCACCCTCAGTTTCTTGCCACATGGGCCTTTCCAACATCAAACATGCAAGCTCAGCAGGAATAAAGAGCGTTTTCTGGCAAGATGGAAGCCACAGTTTTATGTAACCAAATCATGAAAGTGACATCCCATGACCCTTACTGTATTTTGTTGGTTAGAAGCAAGTCATAGGCCCCACCCACACTCAAGGGAGGGTATTACACAAAGGTGTGACTACTGGCAGTCCATCTTAGCCTCTGCTTGCCAAGCTGGGTTGCAGTCAGACCTGCCTACCTCTGAAACCAAATGCACTGCAAATAGTTGCCTAGAGATGCTAATGCTAGGTGAACAACTCAACCACAAAGTAAGAATTCGCGGATAAGTTTGGCACAAATTGTAAAGGAGGGTCCAGAGTCTTTTACTCTCTAGATTTATTCTTATAGGAAGTGAGTAGAACAAAATGGACTGTCAGTGGGATTTTCTTATATATCAAGGCCAGCATCCTGCACAGAGCCTGACCCAAAGAAGGCCTTCAGTAAAAACTGTTTACATGAATAGATTTTAGCTTCAAAATAGAGCTTAACTTGATCAGCTCTATTATCCTGCTTTTGTAGCAAGTATTTTATAATATCCTTCATCTTGAAATGAAATCCAGGTATTTCAATTCAAATGTAGGTAGAATTTACCTACACACGTAATCTCAAAACATCTGTCTTAACTGTAATATCAAAGACAAGAGAAGAGTAATTTATAATAAAAAATAATGTGTTTCAATATGTAAAAGAAAGTGGTTAGGTGCTTAATTCTGAATTTAGAGTCACCATTAATGAGACAGCTATAAATGCAGCTATAAATTTATAGCTATAAAAAGCTATAAATAAAATATAAAATAAAAAGCTATAAATGCAGACAGATACTTGATCCTGGTGTTTGCCATTGGTGATGTGATTTTCCAGAAAGATGAACAATTCAGAAAATTTGGAAGATGCACATTTGGAAACACTCTGAACAAAACAAAAAATAATTATCCCACATTTTACACAGGAGTTGCACTCCCAGAAAATTCAGTGTGTGCTCAAGTTGTGCAAAAAATACCTTGTTTTGGAGCTAGTTTAGGCTCAGGTAATTATAAATAAGGCTTGCATCTACAGGCATGTCATACAATACATTTGAAAGCATGAGGAACTTGAGACCTTTTATTGTACTGGACTAGGCTACACTCAGCAGAACAAGTGGCTGGGCCCTGGCGCTTCCCCCTACACACACTCCGCCAGTTTCAGGAATGCCCCCCGCTTATTGCGACAAGAACACTCCCTTGCATTTCACTGTGGGCAGCACCACTCCCCCCTGAAAACCACTGCAGTGGGGCTTACCCTCTTGGGGAAAGGGAAGTGATGCAGTTATTCTGGTCTGGGTGGACCCAGTTAAGCCTAAATATCCACGAGTACCATGAGGGAGAGGAAGATAAAAATTGGTGCATTCCAAGGATCTATTGTGGCCCAGTGGCCGAGGCATAGTTCGGGGCTTGGATCAAGCAGAAGACCCAGTAACTGCTGAAGTGGAGAGAGAGGTAACTCCGTGTTAGGCTGTCAGGATGGGCGTCTTAAAGAGGGCACTTCGAGCACTGAATTTTAATAATACTGATGAAATGCTTTCTTTTCCAACAGAAACCTGTTTCCTTCAAATCTTGTGGTTGCAGCTTTTCGTACGGTAAGGCCTGATGCTTTGCTAAAAATGTGAAACTGACGGGGGAGGAGGATGTGTAAATGACTGCTGTAGAGTTAGGTAGGGTGGAAGAAGGAGCGACAGTATCATTAACAAAGCTTGGCAACATTGGCCTGAAGTTTTATAGATGGGCCCCTGGAGTGAAAACAAACAAAACAAAACAACACTAAACAAAAAAAATCCCCAAATTTTTCTAAAATATCCCACTGGTTCCAACATCTTTTCACATCACCTGAGAAATACCTTCAAATCACATTTCAGGAATCTGTTAAGTATTTTAGAACTTTTTAAGAAATACACATATTTTTTCTGATTATAAAGGTAATATATCCTCATTGTAAAAAAATGAAAAAGTGCAAAAAAGTGGAAGAAAATAAGAATCACCCATAATCACTACCTAGAGCTACCCATTAACATTTTGGTATACACCCTTCAGATATGTTTTTTCTATGCATGCACACACACGTTTTAAAAATAATTATACTACACATATTGTTAGTTTGTACACACACTGCACACATTGTTTTGTCACCTGCTCTTTTCTTTTTTTTTAAAAGATTTTATTTTTCCTTTTTCTCCCCAAAGTCCCCCGGTACATAGTTGTATATTTTTTTTTGTGGGCCCTTCTGGTTGTGGCATGTGGGACGCCGCCCCAGCATGGCCTGATGAATGGTGCCACGTCCGCACCCAGAATCCGAACCGGTGAAACCCTGGTCTGCCGAAGCGGAGTGCGCAAACTTAACCACTCAGCCACGGGGCCGGCCCCAGCCTGCTCTTTTCTAAGACAATATATTGTGAACGTTTTCCCAGGCCGGTAAATGTCCTTCCACACGTGTCGTTGGCTATGTTCCACTGTGCGAGCAGACCGTCAGTTTACTCCCTCAGCCCCTTGGTGCTGGGCATTCAGGCTGTTTCTAGTTTGTCCTTCATTTTAGCAGTGCTGCAAGTCATGTCCCTGTGCCATGCTTTGCACAGAGAAGGAATATAAAGGTCTATATTAGATGGACTAATCTGATTGCCTTTTTCAAGTGAAGACTTGCCTGTTTCTCCTCACAGTCTTTTTAAAAAAATCTGCATATCAGCCCAGCTGTGCCTTGTGTATATAATATGAGGTAGGAGAAAAGTAAAAGGTGTGTGGGGCTTTCAGTGCCTGTGACAGAAAGTGTAGGATGGGGTTTGTTTCCCCTGCCACCCCTGATCACAGGACATCTGAGCAGCTCAGCCATCTGAAAGCTTGGTAAATCGAAGCCGGGAGAGCCCAGAGCTCCTCCAAGGCAGGCAGAAAGCAGCCTCCAGGTCTGTGCCCCCTAAGGGGCTCCCACAGATAGGTCAGAAGCCAGATGTCTTTAAAAGAGGTCAGGAAGGGGGTTTTATAACAGATTCCACTCGATAGAGCATCCTGCCACAGGGAGTCACCTGTGTGCCTCGTGCAGGAGTATGTGAAGTCAACCGTCGGACCAAAGTTTGCAGAGACGGTTCACTTCTGCCAAGTGAATCTCCCAGAAGTCTCAGCCAGAAGACGCCGCCTTGCCTCACATCCTGTGCTTTGTAGAGCGGCGGCTCAGGCAGATTAGAAACAGATGGTGAGAAGCAGTCAGGCTCAAATAAGTTCTGGAACAAGGTGGAGCACAAATAAATGAATGAAAATAAAATGACACATTGAAAAGTGGACTTTGTCTTTATGGAATTAATACAAGCATTCTCCAGATCGCATCAAACTATGAGCATGTAATTGTGCAGACCTTCTCCTCCAAACCATTATCTGAGGGACGGAGGAAATGTTCCCTGTTTTCTTGGGTCCCTAAATAACCCAGAGGCCTCTTGGAGTGCATGCTGTCGTGGTCTTAAGTAGCTTTTCTGCAGTTCTCCTAGGCCTTGTCAGGCCAACCACGTGAGGAGTGCCCGGAACCCTTGGAATGGATGATGAGGAGTAGCCGGAGGCCTGCAGTGCTCTCCGTTCCTCTGGTTCGGTCTTCACCTGTGAACTGACAGTGGATTTTTCTTTCTCTTGCTCACAGTATGCAACTGATTATATAGAGGTGACCCACAACACGAGCTCTGGAAACGTAACCCGTGAAAAGGTAAAGCTCTTTGTAAGATCACTTGTGACAAACACTTAGAAAGCAGATAATGTTTCTTCACTGAAGGAGCATCCACAATGCATCTTTTTCTCAGCAGGGCTGGAAACTTTGGGGTTAGAATGGACTATTTGAGGCACACAGGTTAGGTTTGCTCCTTTGGCTGTTTACCAGCTTGGCCAAAGGCCAGTGTCTGGAGCGTTGGAATCTTTAGTGAATCCATTTCATTGAATTGGAACTAACATCCCCTTTCTTCAAAAAATATTTTATAACACCCATTCTGCTATTCTGAAATATAATTAACAGATGACTTTATCTACCTCTACACGTGGAACTTGTCTTATGGGCTTAACTCACTATAGCTGTCATTCATTCCATGTATTTTTTGAGTATGTATTATTTGCCAGACACTGGGCTAGGTCCCAGGCTTCATGATAGAGGTGGAAGGGACCAGGACTTCAAGGATTATTCATTCCAGCCACAGAGCTGTCATGGGAAGAAGGAGGTACTTTGTGCTTCCCCCGCCCCCATATACAACTCCCCAGGGCTGAGGGGCTCTGAGTTCTACCAGCCTTTCTTTGGTTGAAGGAGAAGTTCCTCAGACTCCTTCTCCCTTTGAGTTTCCTACTCCTTGGTTTGTGAAATTGCTGAAGGTTAAAGAAAACATGAACCTTTTCTCATTCTGGCATAGCGTTTCAGTCAGCGTTTCGGACCAAGCAAATGCATGTTTAATTTTCACTCATCTGCTGAAACTTAGACCCTCTGTCCCCGCTGATCCTACAGATCCCCGTTGGCACTGAGATTGAAGGGATGAACATTTTGGGATTGGTCCTTTTTGCTCTGGTATTAGGAGTGGCCCTAAAGAAACTCGGCTCTGAAGGAGAGGAGCTCATCCGTTTCTTCAATGCCCTCAACGAGGCAACAATGGTGCTGGTGTCATGGATCATGTGGTGAGTGTCGCCCCACTGCCTACTCTCTCTCTCTCATTTCTCCTGCCATCCAAAAAAGAACCCGACTCTGCTCTTCTAGATTAACTCTGTGGGGCCACCTGGCTCAGTGCTCTGCATGTGGTTGAGGCATCATGGGCCATCTTGGTACAGCAGGTGATGGAAGTGGAGATGATTTCTCCTCTTGTCCAGGACCTCAGAGAATCACTGACTTCCTCAGCACCCACAGTGACCCCTTAGGGTTCTATCATAGGTTGTTTGTTTATGAGTTCCCACCATCATCTCATATTTTATGGGATGCCCATATCATCTTGTGGGGCAATGAGTTCCATGTTTGCTCTGTGCTGAATAAAATAAGGCTCATTTATCTTAAACCTTCAAGCTTCAAAGGGGCCGCTTACTGTAGTATTTCACAGCATGGAAGACTAATCCATCTTCACCTCATGCATGTATTAACCAGAATGGTCTTTTTTTACAAAAATGCTTCATTACATAATATCAATGAATGGGGTTATTGTTTAATAAAACCCATTAGATTGGTTTCTGGCTAAAAAGTAAAAATTTGACCATATCCCTCAAAGTAACTTCTCAGAAATCATACCAATTCCAGTTCCAATGCCTCATAAGCTTCATCCTGCTGTTTTACTGAAGCCAAACTTCTGTGGGTTTTAGCTTCTGCCCATTCGTTGTTGAGAAACTATCCTTTCATGCACAAAGCATTTTCCTTATTGTCAAGCCTTAAATATCCCACAACTTCTCTCTCTCAGATGGCGCTGGGGACTGATTTTAGGAGAGAAGCCTGGAATTTGGTGGGAAAGTTTAGAATTGAGTGGGAAGCACATCCTGAGCCCCCACTGGTGGTGTTTATCTTGCTCAACCCAAAATTCCAGAATCTGACACTCTACCCTTGCAAACATGGTGCTTCTTATGACTGTTGTTCTCGGGAGAAAAATATTTTCAGAAAGGGAAAAGTGTTTTCCTCACATGTCAAGTTCTTTTCCTGGCTTATTTTTTTAGTCTGAAATCCTCCCAAAGTTTGGATTAAAAGAAACCCTTTGCGAGAGAGTGATGTTCCTATGTTAAGACGTTCGTTTTCAGTCTGGAAACCAATCTGCAGTCCTTCCTTCAATGGGATGTACTAGTTACATAAGCAGGTATTCGGTAAGGCAGGCCCTGCTGAGGCTCCAACTGCAGCGGGAGATCTGTGGCCTGGAAAGTGTGTCTGAGGTTTAAAATGCCTTAAATGGAGAAAGGATCTCAACCAGGTGTGGGCGGGGTCTTCAGTAGTAGCTCTTTCTGCTTTCGTTCCTCCTCTGATGACCTCCTCTGATGTCAAAGCCCCTGCCCACCCTGAACTATTCGCAGAAATAACTTCTCGATGGATTAAGCACACGGTCAGCAAAGTGCAGGCCACATGGTCTCTATCGCGACTATAGCTCTGCCACCGTAGGGCAAAAGCAACCAGAGACCCTTTGTACTCGAATAAGCGTGCCTCTGTTCCGTGCATTAAACTATCCAGAGGGGAAGGAAGGACGAAAGAAGAGAGTCCTCTAAAAGTAGTAGAAGAAAATCTAGGAGTAAGGAGTCTTCCTCAACAAAATATGAGAAGTAAAAGCCATAAAAAGCTGCTGAATTTGACTACGTCAAAATAGAAAATGTTTGCATGTAAAAGCTACCTTGAACAAAATTAAAGACAAGACACTTGTTGAAAAAAATTGATATCTGTTTACAGATAGTACGTGTGTATATACACACACACACGACCTGGAAGCATTCCTATCCAAGGGACAGGTACCAGTTCACAATCTGTTTGTCTGTCTGCAGTGAGATTTATAGGGAAGTTGAGAATAGTGTTTAGAAACTTTTATAGCAATTTCATATTGCTGCAACATTCAAGCTCATGATCATTTTTCTAATATTTTATTTTTATTGTCTTTCATAAGAATATTGGTCCATGACTGGCTGCATAGAAATAAACTGGTCTCTCACCAAAGAGAGTTTGAGAAGCACTAATATAAAGCGTTCTGATTATTGAAAAAGAAAAAAGACTGAATAAACAATTAGAAAATGGGCAAAGTATGTGAGCAGGCATTTCATAGAAGAGCAAATCTGAATGACAGGTAAGGATTTTAAGGGCTGCCCAACTTGTTAGAAATCAGGGAAATGAAAAGTTTGGTTTTATCAGGCATCGATAAGGTGAGGACAGGGTTTCTCACCAGCAACACTGTTGACGTTTTGGGCTGGATCATTCTCTGTTGAGCGGTCTTGTGTACCGTAGGATGTTTATTAGCATAATCCCTGCCTCCACCCCTAGATGCCAGCAGCACCCCCTCCCCAAAATTGTGACAACCAAATGTGTCTGCAGACATTGCCAAATGTCCCTGGGGGCAAAAGCATCCATGGATGAGAACCAGTGGTGCAGGAAAGGATTATTCTCCTAGACAGCTGGCGGGAATGTGAATTGGAACAGCCACTTTGGAGAACAGTTTGTCAGTATCTACTGAAATTTGAAATATGCACACCCCATAACTCAGCAGTTCCACTTCTCGGTGTCTCTACCTCAAGAACATAGGCATGTGGGCACAAAGAGACCTGTTTGCAGCGTTGTTTGCAATGATGAAAACCTGGGGACAATGTAAATGTCCATCGGCAGGGCAATGGCAAAATAATCCATAGTATTTCAGTTCTGAGGATAATATTTAAAAAGAATGAGGTAAAGGCGGAAACATCCCAAATATCCATTGACAGGTGAATGGATAAACAAAAAGTGGTATAAACATACAATGGAATATTATTCAGCCTTAAGGAGTGAAATTCTGACACACGCTGCAACATGGATGAACCTTAAAGACATTATGCTAAGTGAAATAAACCAGCCACAAAAGGACAAGTATTGTATGATTCCACTTATAGGAGGTGCCTAGAGTAGGCAAATTCATGGAGACAGAAAGTAGAATAGAGGTTACCAGGACAGGAGGAGCGGGGAACAGGGTTTACTGTTTAATGGGTGGGGGGGATGAAAAGTTCTGGAGATGGATAGTGGGGATGGCTGCACAATAATGTGAATGTACTCAATGCCACTAAACTGTACACCTAAAAATAGTGAAAATGGTAAATTTTATGTTATGCATATTTTACCACAGTTAAAACAAATGAGGTTTCTGTGTATTTGAAAGAAGAATGTATTCATGCATTGCTGTGGGATTTAAAATTAATAATACTGCTTCGAATATCTCTGGAAAGAAAACTCAATAAACCAGTCACATTGGCTATCTCCAGGGGAGAAACTGGGTGCTTGGGGGCAAAGCGGTGGCGGGAGACTTCACACTCTTCACCCTTTTGTACCCTTTGAAATTTGAACTATGTGACATTATCATTTATATAATTAAAATTTACAAATGAAGTCAATGGTTGCAAAATTCTTCCTCAATTTATATGAAATTCAAAACAACAGACTTTTGTTCTTGTACCTCCCATGGTTCATTCCTTCCCTTCCTGCCATTAAAAAAACCCTCACGCTCCAGGAGTGTTCCCAGAGGGTCATTGTTAATGACTTTTTCCCACGGAATCGTGTTTTCCAAACTACAAAGAACTTAAAACTTCACAGAAGTCCCAGCTTTGGTTCAATTTTATATCACAGCAATTCTGCGAAATAGGTGTTAGTCTTTTGTGTTTCTAAATTCTCAGAACAAACCTGAGCAAAGCGGAAAGTCAGGCTCACAGTCTCAGGGGCTTTGATCCTTAAGAGCTCCTTGCCTTTCCACTTGGGAGGAGCCTATGGGGTTGGTAGCATCCATGTGTTAAGAACATAATATATCCGAGGGGCAAGAAGTCTGGGTTCCGGTCCTGACTCCATTAGCCAGGGTGATTCATCATGTTAATTTTACTCAGTTTCATGGCCTGTCAAATGGGCCCATCCTTTTCTATTCCTCAGGGTCATCCTAGGGAGAGATGAAGACCGCCTAGTTGAAAGTCCCTGTGTTCTGTATCTGGAAGGGCCTGCATCTCCCAGCCCCATCGTCGCACCTCTCTTACTGACAAATGCCCTTGCTCATGCTCTAGGTATGTACCTGTGGGCATCATGTTCCTCGTTGGAAGCAAGATAGTGGAAATGAAGGACATCGTCGTGCTGGTGACCAGCCTTGGGAAATACATCTTCACATCTATATTGGGCCATTTCATTCATGGAGGAATTGTTCTACCGCTTATTTATTTTGTTTTTACACGAAAAAACCCCTTCAGGTTCCTCCTGGGTCTCCTTGCACCGTTTGCAACAGCATTTGCCACTTGCTCCAGGTGAGTG
The DNA here is from genome assembly GCF_041296235.1 of Equus asinus. NCBI lineage: Eukaryota > Metazoa > Chordata > Mammalia > Perissodactyla > Equidae > Equus > Equus asinus. The sequence continues at coordinate 47,939,301 of NC_091795.1, read as the reverse complement.
GGTTCTGGGTGCCCTTGGCTGCTCTGAGCCATATTAATGTGGAAACAGGTAAGGCCAGAGGTGGATGCACAGCTAGCATCTTGACGTGTTTTAATCCCTTGAAAACTCTCTAAGCTGGTCTCAACTGATTTTTTTGTATTACCAGCCCCAATGCTCTTATGGAGGTGGGTTTCTGGGATTGTCAGAATGAGGGATTGCCTCATTCCCTTCTCCCTCCTGCTCCCTGAAAGTCAATCAAATTGTTATTTCACCCGATATGGGCCCTCACTCTAATGAGTAAGACCTTTGCCTGAGTAAAAGAAGGCAACCATTTAACTCAAAATGCATCGCAGAGAAGTTTCTAGAATGACACCTGCCCAATTCTCCCTATGGATGCATGAATTAGAAAATAAGACCAAGACACCATCATCACCATCATGAGGGATGTGTGCTCAGCTCTCTAGGAGTCCACAGTATTGTGGGATTATCTAATTTAGCACAAAAGATACACCTTGTCATTATTGGAAATCCCTTCGAAAAAAGGTTGGGCTTTCCCAATATGTTAAAGAAAACTTTCAAAGGATGGCAGCACATTGTTTCATTCACACATTTAGTTTTTGCCTCTCTACTGCATGTTTCCTCCCATCCTGAATGGCTGTTTGTATGATGGAGTAGTGGTGGTGAAAAGAATTAGGGAGGTAAGTTTCTCTGGCTTGGGCAGATATGAACCTACTTCTGAGCTGCGCCAGCCATCCTCCTCAGAGCCTGCAGAGGCAGCTGGAGAGAGCAGGTCTTCTCCAGGGAACATCGACACGGTTACTCTTTCCAAACTCTCAGAGCCATTTCTGCTTCTTGGCCTCAAAGGAAAAAAAGAGAATCATAGTTTGCCTTTTACTTTTTTGGGGAAAAAAAAACCATTCAAGAGAGGAGATGCACATAAAAAGTAAATAGTTATTTGTTCTCTTAAGAACATTTTACACCACAAGGCAATGTGTGGTTCCGGAGAAATTTGGAACAGGTGTATCCAGGTAAATAACACAACAGGTAAATCTAGGCAGTCAGATTCTGAATACTTTGGGAGTTGACAGAACCCCTTGTTGTAACAGAAACTTGGAAACATTTTGGATTTTTCCCTTATTTCAAGGAGAGAAAGCCAAAAACTAGGATGGTGCTAATTGCTGTGTTCCTGGGTCGGAGCTGAGTACTATGTTAGCCTGGCTGGGAGGGCCTGTTCTCATGGCGGGCTGTTTTTCCATTTCTAGCTCAGCAACCCTTCCTTCTATGATGAAGTGCATTGAAGAAAACAATGGTGTAGACAAGAGGATCAGCAGGTTCATTCTTCCCATCGGGGCCACCGTGAACATGGATGGAGCAGCCATCTTCCAGTGTGTGGCCGCGGTGTTCATTGCCCAGCTCAACAACATAGAGCTGAAAGCAGGACAGATTTTCACGATTCTGTAGGTTCATTATTCTTTCCTTCACCTGTAGGTTTGGGTCAAAACTTGAGGTTTTTCTCGTGATTTCCTTTGAAAAACCTCATGAACACCAATCTTGCCATAACTCCGGTGTCTCATTTGTAAAGTGAGGACAGCATGAATTCATTGCTTGAAGAGAGTGAATCATTTCTCTAGGGCTCAGCTAGCAGAATCTAGGGTTGTGTGGTTTTCAGTTTCATGCAGTGGTTGCCATGTTCTGCATTTCTCTGTGCCCACTGCGTGCTCTGTGTTAATTGCTCACCCTGCTTTGCCATCCCCTAGAGTGACGGCCACAGCATCTAGTGTTGGAGCAGCAGGCGTGCCAGCTGGAGGAGTTCTCACTATCGCCATTATCCTGGAGGCCATTGGGCTGCCCACTCATGACCTCTCTCTGATCCTGGCTGTGGACTGGATTGTGTAAGTAGCAAGTCCTAAGGGCACCGAATAAAAGAAAGTCTGTATTGAGTTCCCTAGGAGCTTGGCACTCTGCTGGGCCTGGGGCATGCAGAGAAACTTAAAACATGCTCCCTCCCTGGTGAGGGAGCCCACACGCAAGACATTTTCCATTTACTAGTTGTGCGATAGGAGCTGTTCTGGGCTTTGGTCTGCTCCTCTGTGAAATGGGAAGAATAATTGAACCTACACCAGAGTTGTGGTGGAGGTTAAATGAGTTAGCACATGCACAGCACATAGAAGAGTTCTGGGCATGTGGTAAAACATTCAGTAAATATTAGTGAAGAAAGACACTCCTGGCCAGGCTAGTCAGAGCCATGCACGGGTTGACCTAAATACTGGAGCCTGGCACTGGGCTCATAGCTCTGCCCACTGTGATTGGAAAAGGTGGTTTCCAACCTTTTTTTCTTTTTTTTGGTAAGGAAGATTGGTCCTGAGCTAACATCTGTGCCAATCTTCCTCCATTTTGTACTTGGGACACGACCATAGTATAGCGTGATGAGCAGTGTGTAGGGCAACGCCTGGGATCCGACCCCGTGAGCCCTGGGCTGCTGAAGTGGAGCCCACAGGCTTAACCACTGCACTAACCAGGCCGGCCCCAACCTTTTTTTTTAAGCCCTAGAAACTTGAAGGGGTTTCTCAGAATCTTTATGGCAACTCAGAGCAATGAAGGTGAAATGTCCAGCATTGTCGAGACAACTCATCAGAGGGAACTCAGTCCCGGAGCTGGTGAGTTAGACAGGACCAGAGGCTCTGTCTCCTTCCTCTGCCAGCAGCCTCCTCCGCATGGGGAAGGCAGGCCTCTGAGAGGTGCTGAGGCAGGAATAGGGCAATAGGGCACCAGCGGGCTGCCCGGTGGAGATGTGAGGTCACACGAGCCCTCGCCACCCTGTGGCCTCTGATGCCGCAGCCCTCAGCTTCTCCGTGCCCTCAGGCAACTGCACATTTTCCCCTCTCTTCAAAATGGGCACAATACTTCCTCTGAGCCCCGGGGACGGAGAGTGGCTATTGGGCTAATCTATGGGAAGACAAGCTTCTGGAAAGGACAGTGCTATTTGTTGTGAGACGGTGTTTGCCAACAGCCGTGGATTCACATGAAGATTAATATTCAGTAGAGATGCAGTGTCACAGTGAGAAAAAGAGGGGAAGCTCCCACAGTGTGAGAGTGAGTGGGGCACAAGCTGGACGCAAAACTGTATCTGTTATTATCCCAGTCATCTGCGACTTTTATATGACGGGCCTATCCCACATAGGATACACACATAGAAAGTAACTGCAGGGAAACAGGTCAAAAAATGGGTACTGACCGCTCAGAGCGGTGGAGTATGGGGGGGACTTTTGTTTTCTTCTTCATACTTCCCTTTTTTCTAAGTTTTCTACAGTGAAGGTCTGTTACTTTCATAAGAATAAACGTATTTAAAGAAAATCAATTTAGAGTAAAATGAGGCCTTATGCCCTCAGTAGCATGCTCTCCAGGAATCAGCAGGGCCCCCTCAGGGTCACGGCTTCTCCAGTGGCTGTTCAGCCTGCTGTGACTGGGCCGCCCCCATGGTTGCTGCAGGCAGCATCAGCTGTAATGCCTGCCTTTTTCCTTTTTAAAAAAAAATTATTTTATTAAAATCATATTGGCTTATAACATCTTGTAAATTTCAGGTATACATTATTATATATCAGTTTCTGTATAGACTGCATTGTGCTCACCACTAACAGTCCAGTTTTTATCCATCACCATACGTATCTGCCCCTTTACCCCTTTCTCCCTCCCCTGGCCCCCTTCTCTGGTAACCACCAATCTATTCTCCTTATCCCCGTGTTTGTTTATCTTCCACATATGAGTGAAATCATATGGTGTTTGTCTTTCTCTGTCTGGCTTATTTCACTTAGCATAATACCCTCAAGGTCCATCCATGTTGTCACAAATGGTACGATTTTGTCTTTTTTATGGCTGAGTAGTATTCCATTGTGTATATATGCCACATCTTCTTTATCCATTCATCTCTTGATGGGCACTTAGGTTGCTTCCATGTCTTGGCTATTGTGAATAACGCTGCGATGAACATAGGGGCACATAAATCCTTTGAATTGTTGATTTTACGTTCTTTGGATAAATACCCAGTAGTGGGATAGGTGGATCATATGGTATTTCTACTTGCCTTTTTCTTTTCTCCCAGGGACCGCACCACCACCGTGGTGAATGTGGAAGGGGACGCCCTGGGTGCGGGCATTCTCCACCACCTGAATCAGAAAGCCATGAAGAAAGGGGCGCAGGAACTGAGTGAGGTGAAAGTGGAAGCCATCCCCAACTGCAAGTCGGAGGAGGAGACGTCGCCTCTGGTGACCCACCAGAAGCCCGCTGCCCCTGCAGCCAGCGCCCCAGAACTGGAATCAAAGGAGTCAGTTCTGTGATGAGGCCGGGCGTCGGGCTGGCCTGCCCGCAGTGGTGCCCCGCCCTGTTAGTGCAGCCGCGGGACACTGGCACGCCCTCTCTGACTTTTAGCCTCCCAGCAATGCTTTGGCCCCGTCACCAGTTTGAGGATTACTTCTCACACAGGCATTGGGCTTCCCAGCGGGAACTGGTTGCCGAGGACCAGGACACTGATGTTTGGCCTGATCCATGTCCAGGCGCCACCGTGTGTGCACCCGGGCTCTGTTTGGAAACATGCCCTCGGGCTACCAGGCTCTGGAAATAACAGTCTCACCGGGACCTGGTGGTTAAAGTTTGGGAAGATGCTGGTGTACGCCTCATCGCACCCAGTCAGCTCTGCGCTGGGTGCTTCCCCGGCAGACCTAGGGGTTTGCAGTCATCTGTCACATTGCCTTGTGAGCCGAAGTAGTTGGAAAAGTTCCCAAATTCTTAGCCTTGGCTGGACTTCGCTGAGCTGGGACTGAGGTGTTCAGTGTGTGCTGGGTGTGGCTGGCTTCTGGGTCACTGATGGCTGGTGGTGGGCTGGATGTATGTGCTGTGCGTTGTCAGGTTAGAAATATTCCAGGTGGTGTTAGCACTGCTAGGGTCTCTGGTCAGTGTCATTGAGTAAATAATGTAAATTCGGAGGTAAAAGACAGGAGGGGGGAACGCAGCCTGCAGAGGGAAAGGAAGCACCCTAATCAAGACAGGATGACAGAATGCACACACACCATTGTCCCCACTCTCCTCCCAGCCCTGGGGAAGTTTTCTGCTTCCGTGACCCGGGCCTCTGACAGCTCTGTGGCTTTATCCCCAGCCACTCTGATTTGGCAACAGGCCAGAGAGAGGCCTTCTCCTCTTGGGGGGTGTGATGTGGTCGGCGTGTTCAGGACCCTTGTTGGTTTATCAATCTATTATTTTAGTTCAACTAGACCCTGCCTACAAAGCTGTGTTGCAGCAAAAAATTTAAAAAATAAAACACAAACCCTCCCACTCATTGGAATGGGGTGCCCCCATCCCCAGATCCCCTGGCTTGGGCTGATTTCCGTGGACTTGGTTTGAATCTAGGTGAGGGGGTGTTGTAGAGAAGACCAGCATTGCCAGGGACAGGGAAGACCGAAAAGGCACAAGACAGCTGTTCCGCGGTGTGACCTGCAGCGAGTCCTGGGGCCTCACTTTACCCCGTGTGTAAAATGGGTTGGTGTCACCTGCCTCTTACCTACCTCAGAGGGATTTGGTGAGGCGAACTGAGTGGGTCCATGAGAACGACCGTCTCCCTTCTTGGATAGTGAGTGCTGACACCCCTCTGCTCTTCTGATTCGGTACCAGTGGTACCTTTCTCCCGGAGACCCCATTCTCCTGGTCAGAACAGCTTTGATGAGCAGGGCCTCGTCCTCCATGTGCATTAGCAGCGTTATCACGCCACTCGTTCTCCCCGTAGTTCTGTGACAGCATCAGCGCTGCCTCTCCCGGATGTCCTTCAAGTGTCGGTGAGTTCACTACCCCGCCTTCCACGCTTCCCGGTACCTGACTTCCGTGACTCCCAGACCCAGGTAGTGTGTCTGTCACCCCACAACGGGCCATTAAAGCTCCCACACTTTCAGCCTCGTTCATTCCCTTGTTTTCCCTGTTGCTGTGGTGTTGCTGTCACCCGGGCCCTATAGGAAGGGAACACACCACTGCGATGTGTGTCCCCTTGTGCTGAGGATGGGTGGACAGGACAGAGACAGTCAAGCGCCCTCATATTAAAATGAGGGGCGTGTGCCTGAGCAGAAGGGGTGGGGAAGAGCCAAGGGCACAGAGCTGGCCCGGCCTGGTGGGAAGGCCCAACTCCCTCCAACTCAAAACCAGCTGAGCCACTCCCACCTCCTGTGAAGCCAGGAGTGACCAGGGACTGAGTCGAGAGGTGCCTCCCTGGAAACTCACCCTCCGGCCACAGCTTGTTGCTGATACCTTTCTGTTTTCAAAGGGGAAACAATCACCTTACTTGATTCCAAACTGCGAATGAACATTCACTGTTTTTCAGGTTTCAGTGCATCTCATCTGTCCTTCTTCCACATATATACGGCTCTATATGTACACATATACGCATACATATTTATGTGTGTATGTATGTTGTTTGGCTCCAATCCAAGCAAGTTTGAATGTGGCCAGAGGTGAACTAACTCGAAGTTGTGTGGCTTGGGCATCCTGGAGTTCCTGTTTCTAAAGATGAATTTCACAAAATGTGGAAATTAGAGCTGGACAATGAGACCCAGTGACTGCACAGCCTCTTTCTTGGACCTGGAAATGCAGTGAGGAGAGTGCATGGCCTGGAGCAGGGCCCTTCCGTATACAATCCCAGTGATGAGCACACCCCTTCCCCTGGGAGGAAGAAGGTGCTGCTTTTCTCATTTTTCAGTCCACGAGAGGAATCAGACCTGGCTGGCGAAAATCCCGCTTTCTCATTGTCTGAAGATGTCTCCCCGCTGTTCTCTTCTAACCTGTTGTCATAGATACTGTTCGAGTACTGTTCGTCTCTGACTGTTTTGTACGCGTGACATTTGCCTTAAAACATAGCAGTCCTCAAAAATGAATCCAGTGTTTCTACTAGGGTTTGTGTGTTCCTTTATTCCTTTCTTGTGTTTTGAAGTGGCATTTACTGATGGAGCTCTTCTGGGGGATGGCCTGCGGGTAACTGGGTTGATTTTTTTCCTGCTGCTTTTAGCCAGCTGGCCCCCCTGAGGCAGAGTAGGGCTGTTCAGGTGGGCAGAGCTGGGGCAGAGCTGGCAGTGGTGTGGGTCGCATCCAGCCACTTCTGGGCTCCTATTCAACCCTGGCAGGGCTCTTGCAAAAAGTGAGTGGTTTTGCCACATACCTCATAAAGTTAAGTCTTGTTAGAACAACTAGATGAACGGGCCCTAATTGAGCATCTCCTGTAAGCCAAGAGCCGGGCTGGAAGAATGCCCCAGTCGTAGGATTACTGAGGAAGTCCGTGCATAAGGCAGTTGCCCATGCCTCTGCCATTGGCACCACCGCACCCAGCCCATTCTTTCGTATAATCTCAGTTTCAGTGACACCACATTCCAGCACAATTAGGGAATTTAGAAGCCTCTTATAATAGGATTATCCTACAAGTTCACACTGGAAGCCTGAGTTTCCAGACCCCGGAGCCTCTGAAGAAACAGGTCCCTATTCTGACTTGGACATTTCTGGCTCTTCATGTCATACGGAAGTCAGTTTTAATTTCTGGGCAAGGCCCAAAGGGATGAGGAGAGAGTTTGCATAGATCAAGAATTGATGGGGCCTGTTACTAATGCGAGGTTGGGCTCCCACCTTGGACTGTGGCCGCCTTGATTGTCTGTTGCGGAGAGTGTGGAGGTTGAGATTAGTGCACAGCGATCCAGCTTTTCAGTGGAGCCAGATCAATTGGAGCAATTCCATAGGCTGCCTCTTCCCACGTGAGCAGAAAGGACACTGATCTGTTAGGTCGCCTGAGCCTGCTCAGAGGAGCCCCCAAGTGTGTCCATGAACAGCATCAACCATGTACCAAGGGGGAGCATGCACTGTCTGGGTTCCAGTTCCAGCTCTGCCACCTGCTTACTGTGTGACCCTGGGCATGATAACCTCTCCATGCCTCAGTCTCCTCATCTTTACAATGGGGATAATAATCATACCAAGGGCATAGGCTATTGTGAAGAGCAGAGGAGTTAACAAACATAAAGGGCTCAGAAAGGCTCGGCACACGGAGGTGCTCTGTCAGTGTTGGCTCAAATGAGACGCAGGGTGGCAGGAAAGCTTCCATGTCCCTTTGCATCTGGGCCCCACACGTGTCATGTTCACGTATGATCCCTTTTTCCCTTGGGGCAACTGAGAGGAAGTTCTCTTTCAACTCGTGGGCCCCCCTGCCATCTGTGCCTGTGTAGTGCGGGAGCAAGCCCATTTTGAACATTTGTTCCAAAACTATTTGGACAACTGCTTAAAAGGAGCCAGGCCTTGTAAACAATTGTCAGGATGCACTTGAGTGTCCCTCATCCACAAAAGCTCTCCACTCACGCTTTCCTCTCTTCAGCTGTAGCCTGCCAAGTCACAGCCCAGGGCGCAGACGCTCCCAACAACACCCTGCCTTCTCTGCGGACCTAAGCGCCACCCTACTCACCACGCTCAGGGAGGCAGAGGCAGGCTTGGGCATGGGGGTTCTGGTCTGCCTCCTGGTCTCAGGCCCTCCACCTGCAGGCCCTTCCCCTGGGGATCTCGGGGAGGGAGATTGTGCATGGGGAGAGGGCAACGTTAGTGGTCTGAAGGAAAACCTCCGCCTCTCACAGGAAGACAGCCGTGAGTCCTCACCGGGCTTCCATCTTTTCAGAGAGTTGGAATCAAGTATCTTAGTATTTTAGAATTTCTCACATTAGAGTCTCAAACTGAATTATTTGTCTTAGGAGCAATATATAGAAGTGTTGGGCCAGATTTTTAGCACATTTAAGATTATTTGGATCAAGACATGAGACTGAGATGACAGCCTTGGGACTCTGAGGGTGGTTTGTAGCAGGCGAACTTGCCCCAGGGCCTAGGGCACAACTGTCCCCAAGCTCTGCCTTTAGGGGAAAAGGAAAATCGTACATAAAGCTCAGAAATGTTCATTCTTTGAAAAAATAGTTTCAGGGGCATCCTGAGGTCAGTGGAGACTTAGTGTCTTTTCATTTTTTTAAAAAAATTATAGTTTTATTGAGATATCATCCATATACCAAAATTTACCCTTTAAAAGTGTACAATTCAGTGGTGTTTAGTATATTTACAGAGTTGTGCAACTATCACCACAATCTAATTCCAGAAGATTTTCATCACCCCAAAAAGAAACCCAGGACCTCTGGCAACCACGAATCTACTTTCTGTCTCCATGGATTTGCCCATTCTGGACATTTCATCTGTATAGATAGAGATGTTTCCTTCTATACATACATCCCAGATAAAGCGAATTGATGTTCACAATGTAATCACTGCCCGCCTTCGCACTGCCCTCCGTCCTCCCCACACACCCCCACGGGAGATTCTGTGAGATCTTAATCATCAAATACAGACTCAATCCTTTTAGCCCGTTGGGTCCAAAAAAAAGAAAGGACTTCTGGCTAATGAGTTAACCAAACACTTAACTAATTTGAAGAGCCTTTTCCCCAAACATGTATAACTGATGAAGGTCTATGTATCTAGATCACAAGCTAAGTTAAACCGTGATCTGGATCCAGGCAGCTGATTCTGCTAACATGCTGCTAACTGCACTGCGCAGTCCCATGGCAGCAAGGTCACATTGTATTCTATGTAAATGATGCCCCTGGAGTTGTGCAGTGCGCAGCCTTCACAGTTGTACGTGGCAGCCCTGAGATCTGGAGGTGAGTTGCAGTTAAAAGATTTGATTCACACTCAAGCATAAAGCACATTGAATATATGTCTGCCCTGTCAGAAAATTTTTTTTTCTTTTTAGTAAGTGGAGGCTAATGAGTCTAGACTTGAGGTCAAGAGGAACTTCCTTTATCAACTATGGCAGTCAGCGGGGTTTTCCCGGTTGTTAGCCTGCCTGTCACAAGGCATCTGGTTGGTTGCTAGGCACTTTGTAGCATCAATGTACCTTTTATCTCTAGTCCCCACAGCATCCTGGGCAGGCCAGCTGGCTGCTCACGGGCCCTCCTCACCTCCAGCCAAGCCACTCTAGGACAACGAATCTCATGACAAAAGGACCTTGTGAGTGGTAGTCCTCTCCATTCAGTCCCTCCAGAAACACAAGAGCAACAATGATCAGGACAGAAAGAGGCCAGACACAAAGTGCAATGTGATATGGGGTATTATTCCATTGATGCCAACGAAACTGATCTACAGGGTTAGAAGTCACTTTAGTACCCTCCTTCAGGTGGAGAGAGTGGGCAGTGATTGGGAGGGAGACAAGAGGAGCCTCTGGAAGTGCTGGCAAAGTCCTGTTTCTTGATCTGGATAGTGTTTGCTTTGAGGTAATTCATTTAGTTGTACACGTATGTTTTATGTACTTTTCCATAAGTGAGTAATACTTAATTAGGGAAAAAAGAATAGGACCATGCGGAGGTAGGACCTGGTGGGAGATCTAACTCTCTGTAGGGGTTACCAGTCACTTTAGGTGACCATGTCTTTTCTTCTTATCCTATGGCCCACTGGAAGTTCTCTCAGGTAATTACATCTGGTCACCTAGAGCAGAGGTCAGCCAACCATGGCTACAGTCAAATCCAGCCCACTGCTTGTTTTTGTGTAGCCCTTGGGCACCACTCCAACAGACTAGTACTGTGAGCCACGGAGACCAAGCTTGGTTCACCCTCTCCACCCACATCAGGGCCGACTTAGCCATTAGGCACAGTACACACAGAGCCTAGGGCCCATAGTACTTTCAGGGCCCCACAAAAGTATTTTAACTTATTTTAAAATCAGAAGAAAAGAACATAATTCAGCCTGGATTATATGTGTCTTTATACCAACATAGTTGTAAAATATAACCTTTAATATGTTTTTAAGGAGGAAGGGCCCATGAAGGCCAAAGTTCCGAGGCCCACGAAAGTCACATGCAGCCCTGGCCCCTGTGCTCCCCTCCGTGCCCAGCACCAGCCTCCCTAGCTGGTGGCCACATCTTGCCCCCGTCCAGGGCCCACAGTGCTCACCATCTCATGCTGGTGACTTCACTGTTGGCAACTGCCATGGACGAAACAGTGGAATCCCAACTCAGTGAATTGCCTCCCCTCTGGCGAGTGGCCCAAGTTGAAACAACCAGATTTGTGCTCCAGGGTCTATGTGACACTGGCAGAGTGAAAATGACTGTGGCAATCAACACTCCCACTGTCCACCAAGCCCCTCCCCATCAAACCAGTGGCTCTTTGCCCTAAGAACATCTCCAGGTGATGGAAACCGGGCATCAAGCACGTCCACCACTGGGGATGGCTCATTCCAGGTGAGTGGGGTTGGCTGGGGCAGAGCAGGAGTTTTCTCTTCTGTTATATAAGCACCTACATGACAACCTCGATTTTGCCTCTTGTCCCAGAAAGCCTAAATGGCTTACTATATGGTCCTTGATGGAGACAGTTTGCCAACTCCTGCTCTAAGGAAAATGTTTCCTCACTCTCCTGACCCATTTGCCACTGGTGTCATTTGGTGGAAACTGGAAAGCCATGTAAACTGTGCTACAATGTTCAGCCCAGGAAAGAGGGCTCAGCCATCCCAATCCTAGGACAGTGGTCTGAGGTCTTTTGGCTAGCTGGTTGGAAGTTTTATCACCTAGAAGACAAACTAAGGCACATATCTGAGAGCGACTCCAAGACGGCCCCCGATGATCCCCGCCTGCCACTTTTCATGCCCTTGTCTAGCGCCTAGTCACCCCAAAAAGGCCTGATCTGTGTAGGATAGTCTTTGAATGGGAAGCTGGTCTCCAGCCACAAATGGTACTTACTAAAAAACCTATGTGGTTACTTCATCTTAAATCCTCAGATGCCTGTGAAGAGAGGAGAAAAAGCCACACTCACAAGGATAAAGGGGGCAAAGTAGAAAACCCTACCCAGTGGTTCCCATTAGCACCACGTGAGCTTAAAAAAGAAGTGTCTGGGTCCCACCCACAGAGATTCTGATTTGATGGGTCTAGGTTTGGGCCTGGTTATTTACATTTTTTAAAAAGTCCCAGTGATTCTAACGTGTAGCCAAGCATGTAAATCATTGGACTAGCGCAATATTGTGATTGATAAGAAATGTATATTTGGTCATTCAGATGGCCAAAATATATTTCTCACATATATTTGGCATTTGTCCACAGTTCCTGGCTCACAGCTCCCAAAACCCTTGGAATTTCTTGAGCACTGAGAGCAATGAGAGCATCTTTTATTGCAATATTTGGTCTCTTGTCCTTAGTTCCTGAAATCGTTTCAGAGCCATAAAGGTGAAATGGGTGTCTTATTGATCAACCAACGCCTTTCCATCACAGCTGGGTTTATGTTAATGAGATGACTTTTGGACAGCACCTAAGGACGGGGGCTGGCCGTCGGGAGAACCAACCATGCGATTGGAGGGTTGGAATTTTCAGTCCCACTCCCTGATTTCCAAGGCGGGGGAAGGGGCTGGGGGTGGAATTGATTGTCAATGGTCATGGGTTTAATCAATCATACTTATGAAATGAAGCCTCCATAAAACCCCAAAGGACAGGGTTCAGAGCACTTCCAGGTTGGTGAATACGCAGAGGTGCTGAGAGAGCAGCTTGCCTGGAGAGAGCATGGAAGCCCTGCACCCTTAGCGTATACCTTGTCCTATGCATCCCTTCCATCTGGCTGTTCCTGAGTTATATCCTTTTATAACAGAGCAGTGATCTAGTAAGTAAACGGGCTTCCTGAGTTCTGTGAGTCACTCTAACAAGTTAATTGACTCCAGGGAAGGGATCATGGGAACCTCCAATCTATAGCCAGTGGGTCAGAAGCACAGATAACGACCTGGGCTTCCAACTGGCATCTGAAGTTCCTTACCCTCTGGAATCTGATGCTATCTCTGGGTAGAAAGTGTCAGAATTGAGTTGAATTGTAGGACACCCAGCTGGTGTCAGAGAATTGCTCGGTGGTGTTGGGGGGGTGTTCCCCCACACACTAGAATTTGGTGTTAGAATTGCAGCTAGCCACTTTATGACCTTTCTTAGCACAAGCGCCTTCTCTCACTGACTATTTAGTACTATTGATATGAAGCATCTCTAGGCGGTTTTTAGTCCTTGTATTCAACTTTCTTGCCATCTGCCTCTTTGTACAATCAAAGTATACTACTCTAGTACTGTTCTATACAAGGCTGACAGCGCCACTCACATGAGGAGTTACAGCTTTGAAGAATAGAGTTAACATAGATTTTTTTTTTACAGTACCCGTTAGCCGGTAGATGGAGCATTATCACACGCCCTCAGCCGAGGAGAGCGCTCCTGGCAGGCCTGTGAGCTCTGGATCAATGAGCACTTAGGCTTTGTTTTTTCATTTTGAGTCGTGTGGGTCAATGTGTTTACCTCCCCATGGAGTTTGTGTTCTCATGGTAATAGCTGTCAAAAAACATCCAAGTGACAGTGCCAGAGGCGCCACAAAAGTGCCAAGGAAGAGTGTCAGGCTGGATGTCAAAATGAACTCTTTCAGGGGACCAGAGGAGGAAAGCGAGGACAAAAATCAGCAGTCAGGTAGGGAGTAAGGGAACCCCTCCAGTGACAAACATCGGAGCATACGGAGGAAGAGATTGCAACTGTGACCAGTAAGTAGAAGAAAGGGTAACCAGAGACTTGTCAGGACTTCAGGGGATTTGGAGAGAACAATGTCACAACGCATCTCCTCAAGCCCAGGCTGAATAGCTTTGATTTGGATGAAGTAACCTATTGGTAAGGATTCCAAGTTGCAGATAACAGAATCCACTCTAGTTATGAAAAGCAGAAAAGCGTTGATTACAGGGTATTAGTAAGGAGCGTACAGAATTTCTACGAAGGATAAGGAAACAGGTGGGTTGCTAGTAGCTAGGAACAATGCAGCTAAGAGTTCTGGAAGAACTGTTGTCACAGAAGTTCCATCGCTGCTGCTGCCCACCACCCCACAACTGGGACACTAGGAACCACACAGTGGAACCCATCCAGAGTTACTGCAGCCTGACCTCCCAGTGTAGCTAGACCCTGTATTCCTCGCTTCCACCTTCCCAAGCTCCCTTCCTGAGCTTTCACAGGTGCCTCTTCTTGGCAGAGCTTCAGGGAAGTCTGGGAAATGGTTTCTAGTCTTTCAGCCGTTACAGTTCAGGATGGTACACCTGAGGAAGTTAGAACGGGCCTGGAGGGGCCAGTGGGCAGGGTCTGCCACAGCTCCCATTTACAGGATACACCCCCCTCTTCTAGAGGTCCGGATTCCCCTAAATGCCTGCCATATGCCAAATGCAGACTTTCAAGAGTGAACAAGTACTTCAAACCCTCTCACGGTGCTGCTGACCACCAGCCAGTGGATCTGTTTCTGTGGTGTCACCATCTCTTCAGCAATATTTCTTTCACAGCTATTTGAACTTGTACTTGCCCTAGTTCTTTTCAATTTTTTTTTTTTTTAGGAAGATTAGCCGTGAGGTAATATCTGCCGCCAATCCTCCCCTTTTAGCTGAGGAAGACTGGCCCTGAGCTAACATCCGTGCCCATCTTCCTCTAGTTTATATGTGGGATGCCTACCACAGCATGGCTTGCCAAGCGGTGCCATGTCTGCACTCGGGATCTGAACTGGTGAACCCCGGGCCGCCGAAGTGGAACATGAGAACCACTGGGCCGGGCCTGCCCTAGTTCTTTTTTTTTCTCTCAAATGAGTAGAAAACAGAGAAATGAGAGTAATGGCATTTATTATAAGAAACATAGGTCTCATAAACTTAATAAAACTGACACGCAGATTAAAGATTACCAGTAGTACCCAAGGCAGTCAATCTGTAGCCTCAGTGAGACTGTTACTGGGAAGAGAGATGGACTGCCTCTTCACAGGTAAAGAACAGATTTAAATGGCTGAAACTGTATTGATGACTACGTCTAATGGGCAAAGTGTCATTAGGAATTTTTACTGTCTTGCTTACCTTTCTGGGAATGGAAACCTCCTTGTAATATGGAAGGCTATATTTAACTTTTGCACATTCTCACTTGGGTATGTGAAAGATGACGTGAGCGGAACTATATATTAAAATAGAACTGGAGAAGCCATTTCAGACCTGCACGTCTTATTTATCTCCCAAATTGGACCAAACTGCCAACATTCCAATAGGTCAGTAAGGACAAGAATATCCTGTTTGTAAGGACTGATGCAACTAGACTTTGCTGATGACCAACTCACTAACCAATCAATGAAATATAAGTCTAGCCTTTTGCCTGATGACCGAATCTCAAGCCAATCTATGAAAGTCAAACCTAGCCTTACCTCATCCAGCACCAATGAACTCTTCCTTCACACAACTCACCTCGTCCTCCCTTTTTCCATAAAAACCCTAAGCCTTTCTCCTATTAACGGGACACTATTTAGGTTTCTACCTGAATCTTTGCTCCCCAAATTGCAATTTTGATCCCAAATAAATGCTTTGCCTCTTAAACTGGTTTCTGTTTTTGTAGGTTGACAGATGCGTTTTCCAGACTCCCATAATGTATGAGATTGGGTTTCAGTCCACAAAGAAGGGGATCAAGGAAACAAGCGCGCAGGGGAGAAGAGGGAGAAGCCTATACTGAGTCCATTCATGTCGCCTCCCACCCCCATCCCCACCATCCCTCCACCGCCCCCACCCCCGCCCCAGCACTCACCACTTTGGCCCCTCAGCTGCCAGCCCAGCTCCTCCTCAGATACCAACACCTTCAGGTGGCACAGGCCTTCAATCCTCCCTCCTTTTCTCCCACTCCTGCCAGTCCCGGGCTCCCTTGTCTGGCTGGGAGCGAGGTGAAGGGCAGCTGGCAGCTGAAGGACAGGCCCCCCTCTCTTCGCCACAGTAACGAGTGGTTGGGGGTATGTGAAGGGGTGTGAGTGGCTGACAAGCGCCGTGTCTATCGTGTGCAGGGGGCCACGGGCTACAGAGAGGTGGTCGTTTGTTTGGGTATGCTTCCTTCCTTGTTGGCTACAACAAAATCGCCTTTCATCTTCTGACATAATGTCCTCCCACACTTACAAGTCTACTTTCCCCTGGGTCATTTCCATCTGAGTGACAGCAGTGACTTCCAATGGAGCACAGAATCACATTGCTAAGGAAGCCGCCAGCATGCCCCATGAGGCACAGCCTTTTGTGAACAGCAAACTACTGGTCCTATAGATAAATTCACTTTTTTTTTTTAAAGAGAAATACTTTGGAACTTCTCTAAATGACAATAGCTGTTTTAATTGGGGGCCAATGGGATTATTACTAGAGCCAGGGGGCCACCCTGTGGCTAAGTGTCAAAACGTGAGGTCCGGAGCTTTTTCCCCCATACATTTCTTCAATTAATCTTTTTCATTCAAAGAGCAGGTAGGAACATCAGGACAAAATCTGCCAAATTTCTTCTCAGAATGGTCAATTGGCCTTCCAGGCTAGAATATTTAGGTCAAAGTATATGCTTGAACCAGCATCTCAGTGCCACCTAGGAACTTACTAGAAATGCAAATTTTTAGGCTCACTCCAGAACTACTGAGTCAGAAATTCCAGGGATGGGGCCCAGCTGTCTGAGTTTTACAAGCCCTCCAGAGGATTCTGATGCCAGGTCAAGTCTGAGAACCACCAGTTTAGACCAGTTGGGTAAAAAGAGCATGTCCCTGGGCTGGGCTAGCATTACAGCTTGTACTAATTATTATTGATTTTCATGATTGTAGAACTCATTCATTCATTCATTTAT
Organism: Equus asinus; assembly: GCF_041296235.1. Taxonomy (NCBI): domain Eukaryota; kingdom Metazoa; phylum Chordata; class Mammalia; order Perissodactyla; family Equidae; genus Equus; species Equus asinus. The sequence goes on along the minus strand of NC_091795.1, from coordinate 47,922,644 downwards.
TCATTCAGCAGCTATTGTATTTCATTCATTCAACGAATATTTATTGCATTGTTGGGGATCAGAATTGGCCACCACAAAATCTGTCTCTTTGGCTTGTTGAGTTGTTTGTTTGTTTATTTATTTATTTATTTATTTATTTTGTGGAAGATTAGCCCTGAGCTAACATCTGCTGCCAATCCTCCTCTTTTTGCTGAGGAAGACTGGCCCTGAGTTAACAACCGTGCCCATCTTTCTCTATTTTATATGTTGGACACCTACCACAGCATGGTGTGCCAAGCGGTGCCATGTCTGCACCCGGGATCTGAACCTGGGAACCCTGGGCCACCAAAGCGGAACGTGCGCACTTAGCCCCTGCACCACCTGACCAGCCCCTGGCTTGTTTATTTTTAAGAACAAAATACTCTAAAAGAAACTTTGACCTTCCCCCTAACTGCCTAAAAGAATTAAAATAGAAGGGCCTCTTTCAGGAAGGAGCCAATACCATAAGATAACTGCAATGTACTGTAAAATGTATCTCTTGGGTCACATTGTCTGTAGTTGGCCCATTTACATTTCTCTCTCCATATATATTGTCTTCCTCCCACTTGAAGCCCAAACCACTACCCCCAACATCCTCCTTTGTCTTTAGCTAAAAATGGTATTTAAGGTAGCAGCTTTGGCCACTCGGGCAAGCTGCTCAGTTTTTCTGGGTTTCTCCCATGTACACATGTTATAAGGCTTTGTTTGATTTTCTCCTCTCATTCTGTCTCACGTCAATTTAATTCCTAAACCAGCAAGAAGGACCTAGAGGGTAGAGGAATTGCCTTTCTCCCCTACAGTGTGTTTAAAGAACAGCAAGAAAGCCTACGTATTTGGAAGAGAGTGGGTGATGGGGGGGAGTGGAGGAAATGAGTTCTGAGAGGCAGGCAGGGGCCAGGTTGTGCAGACAAGTACACCAGGATGAGGACTGGTGTGTCATGGGAGCCACTCAGAGGGTACTGAACAGGGAAGAGATATGATAAGAGTGTCATAAATAATCGCTCCTGCTACTAGATGGCGAACAGACAGTGATGAAAGCAGGAGACAGATGAGACGCTACACAAAGCTCAGGGACGGAGAGGGTGACCGGATCTGGGTGTAGCAGTGGAGGTGTTGAGATGGCTGGATTCTGGACGGATTTTGAAGGTAGAGCCGGCAGGATTTACAGATGGATCGGATCCAAGATGAGACTAAGAGGACTCTAGGATGACTCTAAGGTTTTGTGCCTGAGCAAAACTGTGTTTAGCGAGAAATAATTAAGTGGCTAGTAAAGGTACACTTAAGGTGTACCTCACAGTTACAGATCAAATGATTTAAGAGGAAAGACCAATTAAATGAAGATTATGGGTTGTTTTTTTCTTCCACACAATTTACCTACCACTTTGTTTTAGTCAAAATATTTCACTTCTTTTAAAAAAAAATGTGTTTCAATTTCAACAAGCACTTTGGAATTTCACAGACAATACTCTCCTACACCGGTATCTATCATGAAGGCAGGGGTTGTACTTAATCAGGGGCTATTCTTCATATTAGAAGTAGAAACAGAACTCCTTTACCAGTTTGCTACTTTTATTCTTACTGAGGTACAAATTAGCAGCGATTATGCGTGCCTGCAAACATACATTTTTGTATGTAATAGAGCCATACTCCCCACTTAATTCAGCAGCCAGACTCTTGGCAACCTCAACCATCTGGAACTCAGGTATGAGTTCCCAAACTACACTCAGCAGCTGAAGCAATGTCTCTAAAATTAAGGTTAATGATTTAATAAGCTTAGTTATTTGATTTCTTTTGGCAACCTTCCATTCTTCCCAGGCTTAATCCAATTTAATAAATGGTTATTGAGTGCTTACTGTGTACAGGGCACTCTGTTAGGCTGTGATAAAGAGTGTAAAAAGGATAGCAGAGAGCAGATTACAATTACCCGGTGAAGGGGAGCAGACAGGCCGACTGCGGCAAGGAGGAGCTGGAAAGATCACCACCCAGAAAAGAACACAAGCCTCAGAGCTTCAGAATTAGCACTAATAACCCCAGATCATTAAATGGCCCCCTAGGCTAGACTCCAGCCAGCTCAGAGCCAGCCAGCTCCGAGGTTTCGTAACAACTCTGAGTCATAAAATTATATAAAAAAAAAAGTGGTTAGTAACTCAATGACAGGAAATGATAGGACATTTTAGAAAAAGTTTAATCAGAATAAGTAGCATTTAACTTAAAGAGCTCGTTTTTGGTTGTCCGAACGATTAATTAAATCTAGATATCTCATTTCTATAAGAATTAATACGGGGCCAGCCCCGTGGCTGAGTGGTTAAGTTTGCGCTCTCCGCTTCGACAGCCCAGGGTTTCTCTGGTTCGAATCCCGGACGCGGACATGGCACCGCTCATCAGGCCATGCTGAGGCGGTGTCCCACATAGCACAACCAGAAGGACCCACAACTAAAATATACAACTATGTGCCAGGGGGCTTTGGGGAGAAAAAGGAAAAATAAAATCTTTAAAAAAAAAGAATGAATAGGGTGTTTTTGTAAATTCACTTGGAAAGTTCTATTAGGGAAGAATTTGAAAACTGAATCTCGACTAGCCAAATAGACCACTAGTCTTTGGTTCTTTCTACATTAATGGGCTACGGGCTATGCTGGAGGAGTAGGGCTGAGAACAGAGAGAATAATTGCTAACTTTTCATTGTTGTTACCTGTGTTCTTTCTATATTTTTTTAACCTTTTTATTACGGAAAATTTAAAATACACACAAAAGTATACATACCATTATGTATTTATCACCCACTGGCCAATCCCATTTCACCTCGTTGCTGAGCAAGGGCTCGTTACCCAATGCACACAGAAGCAGATACCATGATTCACCCGTCTTTGAAAGATGCAGTTTATTGTGCAATAGGTTGGTAAGGAGACAGAAGGAGAGGCTCTCAACTGTCTCCGGGATCTAAGGAATAGTGTAAGGTTTAAGGGATCAGCGAGGGCAGGCTGGGATGCAGGAGCCCTGGCAGGATGAGTTTCAACTAGCTGATCAAAATTTTCTCTTCTGCACATGCTCCTGGCTGGCTCACTGCTCTTGAAAAATAGCTTTAACATCCTACTGTTAAAATGAGGTCAGCACAGTCAACAAAAATAAAGTTGTTATGCAGATTCAGGTCATTGCCTTTTCCATTGAGAGAGTTTCCAGAGATTTCTTCAGACTTCCTCTCCTTCCTGGCACAGAGAGGATGGCACCCTCTCTCAATGCTCTCTCAATCTCAAATGCAGGTTTGTCCTATAAATGTAAATTTATACAATCTATACCCACCTGTGTTGTGTCCCCACCCCCCCGCCGGTGCCCCACATTATTTTGAAGCAAATCCAAGACATCATATAATTTTATCCATAAATATTTCGGTATATATCACTAAAGGACAGTATATATCACTAAAGGTAAAGGACTGTTTAAAAAATTGCATTATCATATCTAAAAAATTAACAATAATTCTTTAATATAACCTAGTTAGAGTTCAAATTTCCAATTGCTTCATAAAGTTATAACTTTTAAGGAGTTTACTTGAATTAGGATCTCTATCAGGTCCACATTGCAATTGATTGATATGTCTCTTAGTCCATATGACACTGAGCCTCTTAATCTCAAGTTCATGTGCCCAATCCACAGTAAGCCAAACCCTGAGACATCAGTGCTTGGAGATGGAGAAAGATTATTCCAATCGGCCAAAACGAGGAAGTGGGAGCCTCGGTTCCCTCAAAGCTGCCTCCCCAGGAACAGAAAGCAGGGTTTTTTTATAGAGCTAAGGGGCTTGGCAAGAGGAGCTTCCGGGAAACAAAGGGGTTACTCCCCATAAACTCCTGGACAATCTGACTTCCGGAAGGCAACGGCTGCTGAGGGCCGGCCATCTGGTGATGGCAACCTCCCAGAAGGTGTTCTCCTCCTTCTGCGAAACAAGCTCACGAATCCTCTGGAAAATAAGCTCGCAAATCCTTGAGACTCCTGAGTCACCTCTCAAGTTAAACAGGAAAAACAGCAAATTGGTTTAACATCTACAGTGCCCCTCAGGTACCAGCTTCACATATGTTTCCCCACCCCTCACACCCCAGCCCCTTGTAAAATTTTTTCATGAAAATTAATTTATTTAACGTGTTTCTCTCTCCTCTCCTTTGAATTTCTTAAAAGTTGATTGTTGGAAGTAGAGTCTCATTCAGATTCACGTTCACGTTCAATGTTTTTACAAGCCTACTTCCCGGGGAATAGCATCTTCTACTAGCAGGAGGCTCTTCATGTCTGGTTGTCCCTTTTTTTGTCGTGATGATAGGTGTTGACGCTCAGCACCTAGATCCTTCAACACATGAAGGTTGTCAGATGGTGATAGTCTAATCCCATCGCTCCTTAGACAGCACTTAAAGAAAAACGCCCGTCATTTACTACTTGGTTACCCAGTCACACAGTTCATACAGAAAAGCAGGACAAAAGCTTGATTCTCTTCTTTTTCTTTTTTTTAAAGATTGGCACCTGAGCTAACATCTGTTGCCAATCTTCCTTTTTTGCTTCTTCTTCTTCTTCTCTCCAAAGCCCCCCAGTACATAGTTGTATATTCTAATTGTGAGTGCCTCTGGTTGTGCTGTGTGGGACGCCTCCTCAGCTTGGCCTGATGAGCAGTGCTAGGTCCACACCCAGGATCCGAACCCGTGAAATCCTGGGCCACTGAAGCCGAGCGTGGGAACTTAACCACTCAGCCACTTTGCCAGTTTTCAGAATACTGAGTTGACTTCCTAGCATCCTCCAACAGGGAACAATATATTTCTTTTTAGTAATGTTGTTAACTCAGCTTTAAATATATTTGATGTGTTTGAATCCATTGCAGTTTTTATCCTTCTTGATGCTGAAGTCTTCCCACTTTTGGACAGTGGGAGGCTCCCCAAGTTGGCTCCTGAGTCCTTCTCTAGGGCCCAAGTCATCTTTGAAAGCTTCCGTACTCTCTGATATGAGAAGATCTTCCAGGCTCATTTCATATATTTCCTGGAGCCAACAATTTCTCCAAGGACTACTGGTTCCTTTTAGTGGGAAATGGTATTTTGAGATATACTAATTATGTTTTAATTTTATGATGTTTTGGGATCTTGGGGAGCCTTGACGACTGGGAGGAGACTGCCCCTCCCAGGGCTGGCTGATGCCTAAAAGAATAGACAACTCACCTGCAAACATACATTTCATATGCAAGTCCATACCCCCACCTCCTTTATCTAACTCTCATACATCAAGCCAATATTTCCATTCTCCTGAATCAGCCCAGGGCCAGGTACCAGACAACCAGAGCCTGGAGCCCAGAGCCCACTGATATTATTCAGATTATCCAGTTCTAAATGGTTTACTTTGCCTTGCCTTTCCCACAGAAAACACAATAAAGCCTCTACACCACAGCTTCTCCTCTCTTCTTCTGCTTCCTGCCTAAACTGAGTGCTTCTCCATGTGGCCCTGCATGGTAAGGCATGCCTTCTTCTCTTGGGAAACATAAGTAATATATTATTCTTTTGATGGCAGTAGCCTCTCTGTGCCATTACTCAGTCACCTCATAAATTAGTATCCTGTGGGCAAATTTTAACACAAGAGCTCACAATCTGGAGGCCAGGAGTGCTCGTTGCTACAGGGACAGAGCCAGGAAATACATTCTAAACTCACACTGATAGCTCCCACTCAAAATCAGGGGGATTCTGCTTGACCTCTTCTGTCTTATATCCACATACCCTTCCTCCCACACTGAGAATTCTGGTTCTCATTTATTCTGGGAATGACGGAATTACCATAGCACAGATTGTATGGCTTTATCATACCACAACGATCTCAGAATAACTGTTCTGTTAGCAAAAATGCAACTACTTTACACAGTTTAAAATCTTTATTTTAGTGGTTCTCTTTTGTCCTCAAGATATAACCAACCAGGGATGTGCACCTAAATTACTGTGTTTCACAGTCACTAAGAAGAGCTCCTTCTCTGGGTTGTTATCCCCAAAACTGGTTTGTCCGTTTTATTTTATTTTTCAGGGATGGCTTTAACATTTTTGAATGTTATTTTATGATTATGTAAATTATTTACATGGCTCCAAAGCAAATCTACAAATGAAGTTATGTTCAGAGAAGTCTGGCTTCTACTCCTGGCTACCTCCTCCCCATGACCTCATTCCCTCTGTCCTGTATAGGTAACCATGTTTATTTAATTGGTTATTCTTCCATTATTGTTCTTTTAATATAAGTATATATGTATCTAACATATAAGTATGTGTATATGTTTTTGTACATTTAATGTGGTTGCAGACCCTGTACACTTTTCTCTACCTTGCTTCTCTCACTTGGCAACACACGCTGGAGATCACTGTGTGGTAGCATTTAGAGATTCCCTTCACTCCTTTTACGTGACTAGCTGCTAACTGTGATTGAGTGCTCAGTCGTCAAGTGCCAGGCACTGTGCTAAGTGGCTTACACAGATTATCTCATTTAATCCTCAGAACAACCCAGTGACATTGGCACTATTATAATTGCCATTTCACATGAGAAATTGAAGGTTATGTAATTTGTCCAAGGTCAGTCAGCTGAAAAGCAGTGAATAATCTTTTATGATGGAAGGAGGAAATGGGTAAATTTTATGTCTACATTATCCATGTATTTCTTTATCTCTAGTTAGACATAGAGATGAGAAACCATTTACACCCGTGAATTAGTAGACGTCAGTGTCCCAAAATATGCAGAAGCCGTGTCTGGTTTGTAAACAATGATTCATGGAGAAGTTTCCATGGATGCAGAGGGCTTTTAGAGCAGGCAGAAAATAAAAATAGACACATAAAGTAACTTGAAAACCATTTTAAAAAGCTATTCTAGCATGTGAAAAAAAGTGTAGATTAACTCTATAAATAATGAGATGACTTGGAATCAGTGAGAAATCAAAGTAGGTGTAACATCACAAAAGTCATCTGGAGATTGTAAATTCTTTGGACACAAAACTAGAGACACCTCTACTGACACACTCCATCTCTTTGTCCCCCATTTTGTTGTTGTTGTTCTCTTTTTGTTTGTGCGTTTTCTCATAGCAGGGTCTCTTTCTGCCATCAGCTGCAGCTGGTACCTCCCCCGGGGCAGGTGGGACAGGTTCTAGAGAAAGAGGAATGAATGGCTGGTGGGCTGGGATGACACCCCAAGTGGCTTTGGGTTTTTTTTTTTTTTTAAAGATTGGCACCTGAGCTAACATCTGTTGCCAATCTTCCTTTTCTTCTTCTTCTTCTTCTCCCCAAAGCCCCCCCAGTACATAGTTGTATATTCTAGTTGTGAGTGCCTCTGGCTGTGGCATGTGGGATGCCGCCTCAGCATGGCCTGATGACCGGTGCCATGTCCGCGCCCAGGATCTGAACCAGTGAAACCCTGGGCCGCCCGAAGCCGAGCGCACAATCTTAACCACTCGACCACGGGGCTGGTCCCAGCCCAAATGGATTTGTATTCTACTCGTATGCTTATTTTCACCTTTCTTTTAGACTGTTAGCAAATTTAGGCAGGCCCTGTTACACTCATTCTTGTATGCCTGCCCCCATCTCAGCTAATGGACCAGATGGACACTTGACTCAAAGGGAGCCAATCAGACTCTTTCGTTGGAATTTTTGATTAGGATCCAGAGACGCTGAGTGGCCTCTGCTGGACACTGACCTCCTGATTCCCACCCCTGCTCCCTACCCTCATCATCATGACTCAGTATTCAGGCTGGCAACTGAAAAGGTGCTCTACATTCTTCTCCTTCTTTCACTTCCCACCCATCCCCATCCTATCCATCAGTAAATCAATCATGCTGATTCTAGGTCTAAAATATATCTCAGATTCGCTCGCTCTCTCTGTCCCATAGCTAGCACCTCTCTGGGTGTCTGCCATCTCTTACCTGGACAACTGCAGCGCCTTCCAAATTAATGCCCCTCTTTCTGGAGTGATCTTAAGATGTAAATCAGGTTAAGTCTCACCCCTGCTTAAAATCCTTCAGTGGCAACTCTCTGCACCCAGAATAGAATCCAGACCCTGGTCTGGGAAGCCCTGCCTGCCTCTCCTGCCTCATCCAGGTGGCTGTCCCCTTTGCCCGCCTTCCTCCAGCCACACTGATCCTGTGTAGGTTGGGTACACACCTGGCACTTCCCTATTCTCAAGCCTGTGCTCATCAGGGGCCTGGAATTCCTGCATTCCCTCCGCACTTGTTGGCTCCTCCTCATCTCTCCAGCCTCAGCTTAAATGTCACCCTCTCAGAGGAGCTTTCCCTGAGCACACAATCTAAAGTAGGTCATCGATGTTTCTCTTCTCTCGGTGCCTCATTTGTTTCTTTCCTGGCAGTTAGCATAATGTATAATTATTTTTATTTGTGTATTTAATTGTCTTCCCAACTACAGTGTAAGCTCCATGAGGGCGGGAACCATACCTATCGTGTTGGCCATTACATCATATCCAGTTGTGGAAATAAGGACAGGCTTGGTATTAGTCAGGGTTCTCCAGAGAAACAGAACCAATAGGATATATATGTATATATATATATATAAAATAGGAGAATTATTATATGAATTGGCTCATAGGATTATGGAGGCCAAAAAGTCCCACGATCTGCCATTTGCAAGCTGGAGAACCAGGAAAGCTGGCTGTGTGTCCCCTACAGCTAAGGAGGCATTGTGGATGAGTGTCTTGCCAGCACTCAGGAAATCTAGAGGCAAGAAGTGGGCTGGTGAGCTGCCTTGGGAGGAGCATGAAGAAGGGTTGCTGCTGTACTGGGATAGGCTTGCCCGCCCAGTTTCTCAGGGCATGGAGAGTGAGAGTGTGTCTCATGGACCTGATGGTAGCTGAGAGGGAGAGAGAGAGAGCCATGGAGCTGGTGATTTGTCTTAGACAACCATCAGTTGGGCCATCCAGAGGAGCAACAGAACCTCAGCCACAGGAGGACGTTGAAGCAGACTCTTAGGGATTGTGGACGGAGCAAAGAAACTGCTGGATTCCTGAGTCAAGAGAACTCAGGTGAAACCTGATCAGCGGTGTTAGGGTTCTTAAAAGAGAACCCCATGTATAAATATCGAATCACTATGATGCACACCTGAAACTAATAAGATGGGGCCAGCACCGTGGCCGAGTGGTTAAGTTTATGGCTCTGCCTTCGGCGGCCCAGGGTTTCACCGGTTCGGATCCTGGGCACAGACGTGGCACCGCTCATCAGGCCACGTTGAGGCAGCGACCCACATGCCACAACTAGGAGGACCCACAACTAAAAAAAATATATACAACTATGTACTGGGGGGATTGGGGGAGAAAAAGCAGAGGAAGAAAAAGATTGGCAACAGCTGTTAGCTCAGGCGCCAATCTTTAAAAAAAAAAGCTAATAAGATATTGTACATCAATTACACTTCAATCAAAAAGAGAGAGAGAGAAAGAGAGCCCATGGGAAAATCAGCTTTAAACACCTCGAGGCCTGGACAGCATGAAGCCATCCTCCTATGGTACCAGTCAAGTAAAAACGTACCTGGCCCCCTCCTACTCCTACTTCCTGTAATCCCGAGGGGTCCAAAGCAGAGTCAGAGAGCTGGGGTGAAGGGGGCAGGACTGGAGCTGGGAGCAGGAGACAGATTCCTCCTTCCCCACACCCCCACACCCCAACACCTCCTGGCATGCCCTTGTGCGGAGCAAGGAGAAGATTTAAAATCATTTTTGGAGTTCTGATTACTTAGGACTGACACCTTAATGGCTAAATTGAGACTGTGTTTATCATTGAAAGTGATGACCTTTTTTTCCTTAAAGTGACCAGAAAAATAATGGAGCTTTCAGAGTTTAATGCAGGTGAAAGGGAAGAATTACTAACCCCCCCAAAAGGGATGATGGGATTTAAAACTAAGCTTGCTGTTCACACTATAACTTCCAAATCCAGCTATTTCAACATACAGTTAGATTAATAATGCCGATAACAGTGTAATTCCTATTAGTAAGGCATCTTATTTTCTCTCGATAGAAGAGGTTTGTTGTCCCCCAACACTCTACAGGGAAGAGCTGTGCCTTTGGTCAGATTTGCCTTTTTCAATTGTGTCAATGTCCTCATTGTTTTTAAAAATGGGGGGGGGGGTGGAGAAGAGCTTTAGTAAAATACCCCAGTACATCTCTTGAGTTCTGTTTTCTTTTCTAAGTGCACTTTCAGAAATAGAAAAGTATTTCTAGCTCCTAGCGAACCCAGTTTTGTGACTGCCCTCCCACCAAGCTGCAGCCCCAGCCATACAAGCCAGGGAGCTTCTGGAAGGCAGAGCCCAGCACAGAGAAGATGCTCCCTGGATGCTGCCCGGATGAATACCGAGCTCCCACCCCCGGTCAGTCTAAGCAGTTCTTTGCAACAAAATGGACTCCACCTTGTGGTCACACTTAAGAACTGCACCACTGCTCTCCAAGGTCTATACCCCCAAGGGCAGCAGGATCACCACCCTGTCTTTCCTAGTGTTTCTTATACCTTTAGGCTCCTAAAAAAGAAAAGTACACCAACATAAAGTTTACTGCATGGGACCTCATGCAGACATCTTCAACACAATTTACGTCAAACCAAATATACTCTTTCTTCTCCACATCTTACATCTTATTCTATCGATATTATTGGTTTTCTTCAATGTCTTCAAAGCCACATTGGCCAGGTGCTTTAAAAACTTATTCACATTTAATCCATACTATAACCCGGGAGACTAGCCATTTCACAAATGGGGAAATCTGGGCAAACAGGCTCAGACAGTTTCAATAACTTGCCCAAGGCCACACAGCTAATTAGCAGGGGAGTTGGGATTTTCACCAGGTCAAAGAGATCCACAACACAGGCTCTTTCCACCAAACCACACTGCTTCTGGCTGATAGGATTTTCATCTACTCAGATTTTGAAGCCGGAAATTAGTAAGGTGTTCTTGATTACTCTCTCTCCTTCACCTATGTTAAAAAGAGACAATAGGGGGCTGGCCCCATGGCCGAGTGGTTAAGTTCACGCGCTCCGCTGCAGGCAGCCCAGTGCTTCGTTGGTTAGAATCCTGGGCGCGGACATGGCACTGCTCATCAAACCACCCTGAGGCAGCATCTCATATGCTACAACTAGAAGGACCCACAACGAAGAATATACAACTATGTACTGGGGGGTTTTGGGGAGAAAAAGGAAAAAATGAAATCTTTAAAAAAAAAAAAAGAGACAATAGGCCCAAAATGGAGTCACTTATGCTAAGCCCCACATCAGCAAACCAAGACTCGATACCTAACCTAAATGCAGTTTCAGCTTCTCCCAGGAATGCAGCCTTTATCCTGTCAATCCGGAAGTGCCTGCTCAGGACTAGTGAACTAATCTGTAGGATAGACCCCTTCTGTCTCCCTTGGGAAGGTGACCTTGCCTGAAGCAATCCACTCTTTTGGAATGACTTCCTTTTCTCATACTCTTTCTGCCTTTAAAACCTTGTCTCTTCTACAGCTCTTTGGAGCTCTATCTGCCAAGGTGGGATGCTGGCCCATTCATGAATCATTAAATAAAGCCGATAGATCTTTAAATTTGTTCAGCTGAATTTTGGTTTTTAACTCCCATGTGCAAGAAGGTTGACTGATATCACCTCCTAAATGACATGCATTTGTCCTTTCCACTTTCCCCACTGCCGTAATCTCACTCTGGCCCTCCCTCATGTCTCACATGAAATACTTCAACAGACTGCTAACAGGTTTCCGGTCTCTCCACAACCCTAGCCCACTGAAGAGAGGTCCTAGTTTTAAAATCCAAATCTGAAAAGGCACAACCCATCCAGAGGACATTCAGGCCATACATATCAAGAGCCTTAAAAATGTCTATTCTCTTTCAATTAGTAATTCTACTCCTGTGAATCTACCTTCAAAAAAGAATCCTATATATATAGAAAAAGCTGAATGCACAAAGATGTCAGGGCAGTATTATTGATGTGATATATTCATCCCCTACAACTTTTTTAAAAATTCCATTATGGAATAAATTAAATCAAGTTAATTTCAACTCCAAGCCAACAGGAAATTCTGCCTCAGATCATTTTTGAGAGCTCCTTGGAAGATCCTGCGTTTATGGGTCATCCTTGGTCACTGCCAATCCCCCTTTGTCTCAGTTTACCTGATTCCCCCCGGTTCTAATAGCCCACTAGCTTACATGCCACTCTGGGGACACATGGATATTTGGTGAAGCTGGGAACCCTTCACTATTCCTCTCTGAGATCTGGCCACCTCCCTGGAGTGTTGTCAGGGAGCAGGTCACTGGTCTCGGCTGTTGCAGGACCCTGGACCCCTCCCCCAGCCTGGGGACATCTTTTAGCCTGGGGAAAATCCGCCAGTGCCTGCAGCTGGTCTCCTCTCCCCGTGGTACACTAAATCACCTCAGGGGGCTAGACTTCTGAAAACAAAGCCGGGAAGGAAGTGTTTTGCAGGCAACTTCTTTTGGCTCGCCACAAACCTCCCCTGGGGAAAGCAAACACAAGGCCTGCTACCTGCTCAACAGGAGGAAATATGGACAGAAATCCCACATTAGTATCTCAGAAAATTATGCTACCTTGAGAAGCTTGATGATCAGGCAATGCCAAAAAAAGTGAATGTTAGACATGAAGTCTGTGAGCGGCACGAGATGCTGACACAGCATGGACATTATACAGCTTGCAAAACCCATTCACTCCAGCTGTTTAAGCTAGATGCAAATTTCTGAAGTTCTGGTGAAAATGGTTGGAAAATTAGATATTACTGAAGCAATCACCCTTGGCTTTCCCAGCTTTACAAACTCTTCTACGCCTATGGAACTCTCGTCCTGCCTGTAGCTTTAGCTGTCACATCCATATGACCAACTATCCCATCTTCTTCTCCTGCCCTGACTTCTGAACTTCAGCTCCATGTCTCCAACTGACCACAAAACGGCACCACCTGGACATCCTGCTTTCACTTCGCGTCCAAAATCAACCTCATTGTTGTTACCCCAGGTTGGCTTCCTCTGCACAGGTCTTATTTCTGGCAAGGAGATGGGAGTGTATGGGCCAAGCAAACTTCCTTCCTCGACACTGTCCCCTTCCAGAAGCCTCACAATGCCTGCCAAAGTCCCCAGTTCAGGGGCTTCTTTGCAGAAGTTGTTCTGTCTGGTACCCCCTCAGAGGCCAATGAATGGACTAGAGGGGACCCGGTCCAGGGGCACCCAAGCTAGCGGCCCAACTAGCCCTTCTGAAGTCACCTTGAAGGGGAGCGCTGACCAACAAGAACACCCTCTGTTATATAGTGACCAGCCAAACAATGAGATCATCTTTCTGGGGGCTGATACTGCCAGGAGAGTAAAAGGTGAGATGGAGATAGATAGTAGTTGAGTGGCCATAACGGGTATCCAAGAATTTTAGTCATCAGGGACGCTCTGTTGATGCTGTTCCCTCCCACAGCAGGTGAGCTTTCCAGGCAGCTGGAGTAGAGGTGTAGAAGAAAGTATGGGAGATGTTTTCTCTTCTCTTTGTTTCTCTTCTTTTCTCTTCCCTCTCTCAGCCCTCCTTTCGTCCTTTCTTTTGTCCCCATTTGAGGGAAGTCCTCCATTGCGTGAGTCCTGGCAGATGGCAGGGCCACAATTCCCACTGTGGATGCTGAGAGACTCAGGTGCTTTCTGGCCCCAGACCTTGGGAGCTGGAGCTTGGGCACATGAGAAATCAGACACTCGGAGTCAGTAGAGAAATAATCTGCGGCAGCAGCATCAGATGTGGGCAGTGGCAGCATTTAGTGTGTGGTGGCCATGGCAGTGGGCAGGCCAAACTGTGCCTGTGGTGAGAAAAACTGTTCGTCTATGGAAACATGGAAAGAGTACAGGGGATTCACCCATCACGTAGTGAATTAGTTGTCTATTACTGTGAAACAAATTACTCCAAAACATATCAGCTTAGGAACAAACAGTTACCAGGCCACAGTTCTGTGGGTCAGGACCCCCGGCATCACTCAGCAGGGTGCCTCTGGCTCAGGGTCTCTCACAAGGCTGCAATCACGGTGTCAAGGGGGTTGCAGTGTCACATGGAGGCTGGGCTTGGGAAAGATCTGCTTCCAAGCTTGCTCAGGTGGTTGTTGGCAGGATTCAGTTCCTCACTGGCTGTTGGCCTGAGGCCTCCCTCAGTTCCTCATCACATGGGCCTCTTCTCCACGGGGTGGTTCACAGCAGCCAGCTTCCACCTGACCCAGTGAGGGAGAGAGAACGTCAAAGATGGAAGCCACGGTCTTTTTGTGACCCAATCACAGAAGTGACATTTCATCATCTCTCCCACAAGCTAAGTCACTAACTCTAGCTCATACTCAAGGGAAAGGGTGTGAATTCCAGGAGGGAAGAAAAGAATTCACTGAGTGCCATCTTAGAGGCTGCCAAGCACAGGTTTATTGATTGTTAGCATTTTACCACATTTGCTCTCCCTCCTCTTTATATAGATATAGATACATCTGTTCGTAGTATATCTATCTATCTGTCTATATTTGTGTATATATACTTTTTTTTTGGTTAAACAACCAAAAATAAGTTCTAGACCTCAAGATATTTCCTCTACTTCAGCATGTATCTCCTAAGAATAAGGACGTTTTCCTACAAAACCACAGTGTTACCACACTATTTAACAATAGTGCTGTAATATCATCTAACATGAGCTCAAACTCAACTTTCCTCTACTATCCCCATAATATCTTTTATAGTTCTTTTTTTTCCTGCTCCAGCATCCAGTTGAGGTTCCTGTATTGTTTTTGATTGTTTTATTTATTAGTCTCTTTTAATCTAGAACAGCTCTTCGCAATACCATCTGTTTCTGTTTTCTCACACTGTTGACGTTTTTGAGAGGCCAGGCCAATTGTTTTGGAGAATGATCCGTATTCTGGAGATGCGTATTTCCTTACAGTGTTGTTTAACTTGTCCCAGTATCCACCGTATTTCCTGTAAGCAGGAAGTTATGTTAAATAGTCTTGGAAAAAAATACTTCTTAGGAGGCTAGTGGTGTTTGACCACTTGGTTATGGGGGTAGCTGCTCGATTTCTCCTTTATAAATGCATCATTTCCCTCTTGTAATTAGTCAGCAATCTGTAGGGTGATACGTGGAGTCTGTGTGGCTATCCTTTTCCCCAACAATGTTTCTCCCAGGGGTTTTAGCATCCATTAGTAATTCTTGACTTGGTTAATTATTACATTTGGGGTTGCAAATGGTGACTGTCTAATCTATCATTCCTTCTACATTTACCACTCTGTAAAGATGAACTTGTCTTATGTTTTATATGTTTGTTTGAGAATTACGTTGAACTCATTTTTTAAAATTATTATATTACAATCAATTAACATTGTTCTTTTTGATGTGCAAATTGTCCCTGATTTGACCAATGAGAAACTCTTTCAAGCTGATTTCTGTATCCAATAAAAAAAAAACTCTGCTGAGATATAATTCACCTACTATACAGTTCACCCATTTACAGTGTACAATTCCATGGTTTTTAGTTTATTCACAGAGTTGTGCAACCATCACCACAATCAATTTTAGAACATTTCACCATCCCAAAAAGAAACCTGTTACCCATTAGTGGTCACTCCCCATTCCCCACAACTTCCTCAGCCCTAGGCAACTATTAATCCACTTTCTGTCTCTATAGGTTTCTCTATTTTAAACATGTCGTATAAATAGAATCATATAATATACGGTCTTTCGTGAATGGCTTCTTTCACTTAACATTATATTTTCAAGGTTCATCCATGTTGTAGTAGGTATCGGTACTTCATTCCTTTTTATTCCCAGATAAAATTCTATTTTATGGATATACCATATTTTATTTATCCATTCATCAGTTGATAGACATTTGTGTTGTTTCCACTTTTTGGCTGTTGTGAATAAAGCTGCTGTGAACATTCATGTACAAGCGTTTGTGTGAACATATGTGTTAATTTCTCTTGGGTAGTGGAATTGCTGGATCATATAGTAAATCTATGTTTGACCTTCTGAGGAACTGCCAGACTGTTTTCCAAAATGACTGCCCCATTTTACTTTCCTACTAGCAATATATGAGGGTTCTAATATTTCCATATCTCACCAACACTTGTTATCACCTATCTTTTTGACGATAGCCATCCTAGCGGATGTGAAGTGATATCTCATTGTGATTTTGATTTGCATTTCCCAGAGCCTAATGATATTGAGTCTACTTTTCCAACGTACTTTTGATCCCTTTCAAAAATTCATGTCTTATTTTATTTCCAGAAAATTTCCCTGTATTATAGCTTTGTTTTCTTGTTATGTTTTTCTTCTCTGGGGACTCTGATGATATACACGTTAGTTCTTCTTTGTCTATCTTCTATGTCTCTCACTTTTTCTCTGATATTTTTCCTTCTTTTCCAAATTTACTTTTGGTTCTCCTAACCATTTAAAAAGTTTTTCCCAATGTCCCTTATGAATTCTTAATCTATCCTGTTTTCCCTTAGATGCCATAAAATTTAGTTCTCCTATCTCAGGATTATTTTTTCTTCTTTTTCTTTCCTGAATTCAGTCAGTCTTCATTTCACAGCTTTCTCTTTCGTGTCCATTTCTTTTTTGAGCTTTTAAATATCTGATTTTTCTATATTCTTTACAGCTGCCATTGCTTGCTAAATGATATTTAATTCACGTTGAGTTCTGTGTTGCAGTTTTCCTCTGCTTTTTGGCTGTATATTCATTAGCTAAAAAGGTTTGATTATTATTTTGTTCTTATAGTTGCTTTATAGGGATGGTGGTTGCTGTTTTCTGTTTATTTCAAAAAGTCTTGGATCTTCCTGAACCAGAAATAACAAGTGTTTCTACTGAGGGGAGATGACAGTGCAGGAGGCTGAAGAGTGACAGGTCAAGGTTGGAGCAAGAGGCTGGAACGATGGAAGGAAGGTTTCTTAGGAAGAACATCTCTGGGGGGAAATGTAAATGGTAGAACATATGATGAGTGTGAGTATTTTAAAACAAACTATTGATAGAAACATGACACATTTAATGGAAAAACTAAGAACAGAAACAATGAAATCTGTGCAGGTGAAAAAATCATTAGCTCCAGGAAAAACCAAAAAATTGTAAGAGAAAGGAAATATAATCACAGTATAGAAGTCATCAGTAAGCAATATTTATAAAATCATAATGATATAAATGCTGTCCAGTGACTTAAATAAGGAAAATTGTGATATAGCAAATATAAGCTGGATGAGAGAAAATGGGAAAGGGGGTAAAATGGGCTAAATCCTCATGTAACATAATAAAAAGTCAACAGATCAGATCTAAAATGCATAAATCAATAAGTAACAGTACAAGTACAGATCTTCCTCAACTTATTATGGGTTTACGTCCCTATAAACCCATTGTAAACTGAAAATATCATAAATTGAGAAAGTATTTAACCTACCGAACATCATAGCTTAGCCTCACCTACCTTAAACATGCTCAGAACACTTACATTAACCTGCAGTTGGGCAAAATCATCTAAGGCAGAGCCCATTTTATAGTAAAGTGCTGAATATCTCATGTAATTTACTAATACTGTACTGAAAGTGAAGAATACAATGGATGCGTGGGTACAGAAGGGCTGTAGGTGTACCGGTTCTTACTCTTGGGATCGCGTGGCTTTCTGGGAGCTGTGGCTGATGCCACTGCCCAGCATCTCAAGGGAGTATCCTACCGCATATTGCTCATCCAGGAAAAGATCAAAATTGAAAAATCGAAGTATGGTTTCTACTAAATGTGTATCACTTTCACACCATCGTAAAGTCAGAAAATCATAAATCAAACCAACCTAAGTCAGGGACCGTTTGTACTATTTAAAAATGTGAAAAAAAAAACCAGAAGAGAAAGCTAAAAATTTGAAAGTGAAAGCCTCAGATAAAGAAGACTAAGAGGGTTGAATGGGCAGTGGACTCCTTTGTCTTATGAGTCTTCTAGTTCTGCATGATTTTTTTACAAAGAATATGTGCACACATTACTTTGACAACATAAAAAAATGTAATTCTTTCGTGTATGAGGAAGATCTGCCCTGAGCTAACATCTGTGCCAATCTTCCCCTACTTTGTACGTAGGACGCCTCCACAGCAAGGCTGATGAGTGGAGTACATCCACACCAGGGATGTGAACCCATGAACCCTGGGCTGCCAAAGAGAAGTGGTGGAGCTTTAACTACTTAGCCATGGGGCTGGCCCCTAAGAAATGTAATTTTTTTTAATTGAGTTCATAATAGTTTACAACATTGTGAAATTTCAGTCGTACATTATTACTTGTCTGTCACCATATAAGTGCTCCCCTTGACCCCCTGTGCCCATCCCTCAGCCCCCTTCCCCTGGTAACCACTGAACTGTTCTCTTTGCCTGTGTTTGTTTATCTTCCAAAAATGTAATTTTTTAAAAACATTAGTTCAAGTGCCAGCTGGGAGACAGCACTCTGAGAGGTTGTGGTATTGTCCTGCAGGATGAAGTGCACGTTCTGAGCCAAGGACCAATATAGTTTCCTCCACAGCAGAACGCAGATGTCAGTGAACCAGCTGGTGGAAGTAGGTGTGGCACCTCTCAAATTATGCCTAAAGATTCTCCTCCAAAATTTATGCTTCCCTTTTCCTCAAATCAGCTGATTTAGATGTTTAGGTGTAGAACTTTCACCAGAGCCTACAACAGTGGTTCCAATTGACTGGAAACTGAGATTGTTATGGTCTTCTCTTGCCACTGGAGGTTATAATGTTGGTGGATTGACTGGTCCCGACTTTCAACGGGGTAGAGGCAAGAGGAGTACGACTGGAACCCAGGAGGTCTCCTAGGGCATCTCATCACTCCCGTGGCCAGGGATACAAGTTATTTGAGGGTACTGCGCTACATACAGGCAC
The DNA here is from genome assembly GCF_041296235.1 of Equus asinus. Classification (NCBI taxonomy): domain Eukaryota; kingdom Metazoa; phylum Chordata; class Mammalia; order Perissodactyla; family Equidae; genus Equus; species Equus asinus. Next base: position 47,903,768 of record NC_091795.1, on the reverse strand, counting down.
CCCTACCAAGGCAGACTCCTCCAGAAAGAAAGTTTGGAACCCCACCATGTAAAGAATCCTGGACAGCTTGAACCTAAGGGGAACCTGAAATGGGTAGTGGAGACGGGCAATCATAAACGCCAATAAAGCTTCATTACCAGTTGCAAAAATGAAGATTGTAGCCTCTACTGGTATTTCCTTTCTTGCTGTATCATGTATAAATGTAGAGTTTTTAGCAATTGTCCTTTTCTTTCATCTCCTTTCTCTTCATTATTGTATTTAAAGTAAGTCAGTGATGGTTAACTTTAAAATTTAGTCTACACATCACAACGTTGAGATAGGATGATGATGAAACTTAAAAGAAGAATGGACCATCACCTACAGATTTGGACCTGGGGCCACAGACGATAACTGATGAGACTTTGAGCTGTCCTCCTTTGGGGAGGGGATGAGCGCATTTTTGTTATTGTTGTAGGAGAGATGAATGCATTGGGCAGCCTAAGGGATGGACTCTAGTGGAGTGCCTTTTGGCTACCCAGCATCTGAACGTCCTTCTAATTCGGAAGGAGTTCCTACTCTGTCTTGGAAGGAGGCTGGGCCCCTCTCACATACTAGAAGCCAATGGGTCCAGTAAAAGCCGCAGTAGAAACCAGAACTCTCCTGGCTGTTTGGCAGCTAGAACACAGGCATATAACCTAGAGTAGGACAAGTCAATGGTCCTGCCCAAAACTTGAATCTTGAGTGAATACCTAATATCACAGAAGAGTTGAAAAATAGTTCACGGTGGCACTAAAAGTGCAGGCATGTACCCTCCAGGGTGCTGGAGCAGGAAAGCTTTGACTGAGTGTCTTGCTGCCTGACCTTCCTGGGTTCCTACCATTTCCAGACCTGGTTTTCCAGCTTTTCTGGTAAAAAGAATATAACCATACACAGCTGCAGGCTTACTTCACTCAAGCTTAGAGACACCAGAAAAAAGAAACAATCTTTCTCTCCCAGCCTCATTCTCTACAGTCCCAGACAAGGGCTCAGACCATCTCAGGTTGGGTGGCATCTTTTTTTTTTTTTTTTTTTTGAGGAAGATTAGCCCTGAGCTAACATCTGCCACCAATCTTCCTCTTTTCGCTGAGGAAGACTGGTCCTGAGCTAACATCTGTGCCCATCTTCCTCCACTTTATATGTGGGACTCCTGCCACAGCATAGCTTGCCAAGCAGTGCCATGTCCGCACCCGGGATCCGAACCAGAGAACCCCAGGCCGCCGAAGCAGAATGTGTGAACCTAACTGCTGCGCCATCTGGCCAGCCCCTGGGTCGCATCTTTGAGGACAAGAGGTGGGAGACCATAGGTGGCCAGGCCTGGGCCCCACCTGACTTGGGAGGCCAGGGAAGTGTGATGCCCCTAAAAGAACCATCTGACCCAGGGGATCTCAGGCGATCCTTCAAAGGAAAGATTACTTGTCAAGCAAAAACAAAAAATGCTCACAACAGAAAATCACAGAATTACAGTCAGAGCTGAAAGGAACCTCAGAAGTCACCCATCCTCTCCCCTCTTAGAGATGAGGAAAACATACGAGGAGGTAGAAAATGGTAAAGGCCCCGCCAAAGGTACACACAGAGTATGGCAGAGTTCAAGGAAGAGAGAGTGCACATCTGGCTGAGGAGATCAGGCTGGGCTCGATGAAGGTCAAATCCCTTTGACCTGGGACCTGACGCACAGTGGGTGAACGGTAGTTTTTTTGCTGACTTCGGAATTACTCTTCTCCTCATGGTCTGCTTCTCTTAAATCCCACCACCCACAACTTCCTTGACTTTTTGAGTCCTTATTCATTTGGCTTGGATTTTTTTTTCAAGTTCCAATTCCCTTCACTTGGATTTGGTGCCCTGGTTCAACCTTGACCTGGCTGCCTGTTTGGACTTGACCCCGTCCTCTGTCCAGCAGGGTGTCTTGGCTGGGAAAGACCAAGTCTCAGCCCATGGGACAAGGTGACTCCCCCAGAGGTCTTCTGTGTATTCAGAGAAGACCCAGGGTCACAAACATGAATGCCATCAGACGTCAGGCAGGTAACAAATGTGTGAAGAGGCTGGCTGGTTTAATACGCAAGTGGTGCTTGTGGGATTTAAATTCTTATTAAAAAACAAGAGCGTGGGGCCAGCCATGGCATTCTGCTTCAGCAGTCCTGTTCTGATCCCGGGTGTGGACCTAGACTTGTCAGCCATGCTGTGGCAGTGACCCACATATAAAATAACAGAGGAAGACAGGCACCCATGTCAGCTCAGTTCAGGGGACTCTTCCTCAGCAAAAAAACAAAACACAACACAATCAGTGTGCTGCCCAAACCACACCATCTGTGGGCTAGTTTCTGCTCTTGCTGTCAAAACTTTGTGACTCAAGCGTTAGACAAAACCTCGAGCTCTCATGACAGGTTCAGGAAAACCCAAGTCTTTATCTCCTACACTGAAAGAACGTGTACCCTCCCTACAGCTGTTTTATGACCTGGTGAGGCATTCAACAGCAGCCAGATCGCTGAAACTGCTGCTGGGAAAAGCGTCAGAAAGGAGGAACGCGGGGTTACAATGTGACCCCCTCCACAGCCCCGCCCGGTGGTAGTTCCTCTAGGCCCCAGGATTCCCTGAGCAGTAAGACCTGAAGAGCTGTGTCACTAGGCTCCTAGGCCTCACTGCTGGCAGGGGCGGAGGGGAGGGGTTGTGGTGAAACGGGGACGTGCATCTTAGCCTCCCACAGGCTGGCTCTCACTTCCCCTTGGCCTCCGACACCGATTTCCCATCAGACCAGGCTAAAAAAAAAAAAAAAAAAAAAAATCAGAAACCCGCTAAGCTGCTCCCGGCTCATTTATTCACACCCCTCCCATCCGTTTCGGGCCTGCCTAGGTCCCACTTCCCTCCTGAAGCCATCCCAAACCTCCTGGCCTAGGGACCTCGCCCTCCTCGGGCGCTTCTGCCCGACGGCACCTGTTCGGGCCTGGGTTACACGCCGCCCGGTTGTTTAGATGCGAATGTAAACAGACGCACAGGAAAAGAGCGTGGGACCGCCTCCCCGCAGCGGCGCGCCTGGACCCAGCCGTGCGCCCCGCGCAAAGGGAATGAATGAACTCAGGACTCAGGGGGCGGCCTGCAGGACGGAAAGAGCGCGCGCCGACCGCCGGCACCCACCCGCCCGGGACGACGCGCCCCTGCGTGACCCCGCTCGCCGCGAACACGCGATCCCGAGCCGCGAGCGCGGGAGGCAAGGGAAGGCAGGCGCTTGAGGAAGATCCGGCCTCATAGGCCCGGAGGCGCAAGGGGTGGGCTCTTCTTGCAGGAGCGGGCCGCGCATTGGCCGAGCCTCCGGACTGAGCGCTGGGATTGGGCGCCCCGCCCCGAGGGCGCCCTCCGCGGGGAGGAGGGCGGGCCCCAAGGGCGTGGCCGGCGCTCGGCCCTGCCCCAGGCGTTCCAGGCTCGGGTGGGAGGGCCGCGGTCTGCATCTGGGACCCCCGCGTTGGGGCCGCCGTATGGGGCTGTTGGGCCCGCGCGCACCGCTGCAGGCCCGGCTGGGGCGTCCGAAGCGCTCGAGCTGCGGTAGGTAGTGGCCGGCGCGCAGCCGCGGTGTCCGAGGGGCCGCGGCGCTGGGGGCCGCGGCCGGACAGCCCCGGTCCCCGGCGGCCCGGCCCCCTCTGCCGCGCGGTCTCTCTGGGTCTGCGAGGCCCTGCCGGGCCGCCGCGCCTCGCGTCCCCCGCGGGAGGGGCACAAAAGCTGCCTGGGGGCGGGGGCGCCTCGTGCCTTCGCCTCCATTTTGCAGGCGGAACGGCGGGTGCGGGTCGGGACCGCGACCGCGGAGCCGGGGCGGGGTGGGAGGCCGCGGTTGGAAGGGCCTGAGCGCGGCGAGGCCGGGCGGAGGTGGGGGCGCGCGCGTCCTCGTCCTCCCTTGCGAGCAGCTGCTTGGCCGTGGCCGCGAGGGCTCGCTTCCCTCTCGGCCCCTGCCCGGGCGTGCCCTGTTTACCCTGCGCCCTCGCCGAGGCCCCGATGCCCCGGAGTAAGGGGCTCGCGCTGCTCCCGATCCGGCCCACTGCGGAGACCCTGTCTCACCAGCTCAGGGTCATTCCCACTGGAAAGATGGAGACGAAGGATGCCTTCTTGTCGCCTTGAATGCAGCAGTCCCCAGCTGCCGAGGGGAAAAAGCAAGATGTCTCACTTTTTTGCCCAGAAGGGCCACCCTTTCCAACCGTTATCACTAGAACAGTTCTCGGCAGCCCAGGGGCGCGTGTCCAAAACCTCCTTCAGCCCCTGTATAATTATTCGGTTGGGTTTGGGGTATTGTTTGTAATAAAAATGAGCGGAAACCTGCTCCAGAGTAAATTAGACCTCACTGGGAATTCACTGCGGGGTGGAGGGAGGCGGGCACGAAGATGGGTAGCGTTCATGAAGACCCTAACGGTTCCTAGATCCAGAGTATGAAGAGCGTTGTTAAAATGCATTACAAACTGTGTTGCGTCAAGGGTCAAGGGCTTGGTTAAAAGAAGTAGAGGTCACCATTTCTCATCCTTGTTCCCCCATCACCTGGTCAGTCAGTTCCACTCAGCACAGAAAAGAGCAAAGAACTCACCACTTCTGGAAGCTTTTTATAACTCTCCTCCCACTCCAGTAATAATCACTAATAATCACTCCCGCCTTGGGCTACCTTCTCTTGCCTCTATTTTTACACAGCACACTGTATCGTGGTGTCCCCAGCCCCTAGCACAATGCTTGGAACATAGAAGGCACTCTGTGATTGAAAGAAGCCAAAAGAAAACAAAAAATCAGCAGTGTAGCCAAAACTTGACAAAAGGAAAAAAACACGCTTTAATTCCTTTAACTTGTTGGGCCAGTTATTCCTCCAGGTTAGGGAGACAGTTGAGCTCTGGCTCTCTGAAGTCAAATCAGACTTTAGCTCTGTCGTGTTACTAACCCTGGACAGGTTATTTAACTCTGTCTCAGTTTCCTTATCTGTAAAATGGGAGTTAGAATAGTATTTACTCCATGGGTTCTCAATATTAAATAAAATCTTGTCATAAAGTGCTGATCATAGTTCCTCGCACAAAGAAAATGTGCAGTTGCTGTAGGAGTTGTTAGGATAAAAATAAACAGGGACTTGAACAGATTCACTAATACTGAGTGTATCTGTGTAGTGCTTCACCCGTCAGGGTCTGTCTGCCTTTGGTCTTTATCTGCTCCTTGATTTTAAAAAATTGCTTAAACCTTTCCAGATTCTCCCCGCCCCCCAGTAAAAGAATTCCATAGAAGATTAATAGTTTATGCATGTAGTCCTACCATCCACTAGAGATTGATGAGGTGCCAAATAACAATTTGGCCAAGTATTACAGTAGTATTTGATACACTCTTAATGTGGTCTCTTACTCAGAATGGTCATACAAAAGCAGAGGAGGAAGACAGACTCGGCCTGATGTGGCTGAGAGAAAGTCCGTGGGAGGGGTGGTCCAGCCAGAGAGGCAGAGCTTGTGGAGGTGGGCTTGCGCTGCTGTCTCTCCTTATAACTTAAGTCTCTTCTCATGAAGAAACTGTCTCCTGTCTTTAAAGTTGTTCACAAACATTGTGAAAAGTGGAAGAAGCCTTCCTGTTGGCTCTAGACCGATTTGCCAGACCTGGAGGTGGCAGATACAACCCCTAGGGGAGGTTGCCTCACTTCCAGGTTTTTCTGGACCACTTTCTGGTGCAGGAAACAGGCTAAGTTGTATATTTCCTTACAGCTGTAGGTCCCCTTGGCACATCAGTTTCTCTTAAATTATTTGGAGTCTCCAAAAGAAATACCAGTCCTCCTCTCACTTGAAACTATCATAGGAGAATTCTGGTCTCTGGTTCTGCTTGTAGAATAGCCACAATGAGTCTTGAATCCTTTTTGAGGAATACTATTCTTTCTGGGGACTCTCTTCCAGCTGTGACATTCTATAATTAGCCATTAAAAACCTGCCACAAGGTGTGGGTTTTTTTCTGGTGTCCTGTTGGAAAGCCGTTAAGTTCGAGGACTGTAAATTTCCTTCTTTGTGTGCCTGGCATAAGAGAGGTGCTCGATGAATGGTTGTAAAGCCATGAAAGTTGTTGCTTTTCAGGGCGCTAAAACAGGCGTACTCACCTGGTGTTCTGAAACATTATTGTGCTTACCACTTGCCTGGAGATCTTGCTGAAATGCAGGTTCTGATTCCAAGGCTCTTGGTGGGGCCTGAGAATGTATTCCCAACAAGCTGTGAGGTGTGGACGCTGCTCGTCCATGGGCGACACTTTGAGTAGAAAGGTACAGACATAAGCATCTGCATTTGCTTTTTATAAGTACCAGTAAACAGGTTTTGTTTTCTTTGGGTATTGGAAAAGTGAAGTCTTGAATTTAGGAGCTTTTTTCCTATTTATTATTTTATTCTGTTTTTAACAGTTCTCTTTTATTCCAAAAAGTGATTTGAGCAATCTTTCCAAGATACTTTTAGTGTAACAAGATTTTATATAAAAGTAATTGAGGCAGAAAAGGTAAAAGAAAAGTAAGAGGAAGTCGAGGGTAAGATGAGTATAGAAGGTGAGTGTTCCTCTGTCCTATACGTTTTAATTGTGCAGGACTGCAGATTTGGCCCTGGGCTTCCTAGTAGCCAAAGCAAAAAGGAAAGTTTTTATCAGTTTTGCCAGTACCTATAATGTAAAAACAAACTGGCTGCTCGAATAGCTGTTTCTATTACTGGGACCAGAGAATTCTCCCATGGGTTCTCCAAAGGGGATGCTTTGATAAGGTGAGTGACATTCTTAATAGCATCTCTTGAGAAAACCAGTAAGATTCTTATCCGTCTTCTTACATGTGGCCTGATGGGCTCACAAGAAACTTTCAGTACAGTAAAGCAATGGCCTGTGGAACTGCGACCACGTCGTCCAGGGCCAGCTTCCTTGGTGGGTAGGAGCGATTTTTGCTACAGGGAAGCTGTTTTTCTGCCTTGCCCTTTGCTGGGAACAGAGGATACAGTTGATTGACATGTTCAGTCCTCTGCATCCTCATACATTGAGCTTTGTTGAATGGGGACAATCTAGGGACTGCTGAGGCCAGAGGGCTTGGGATTGAGGGGAGGGGTGGCTGGAAGCTCAGACAAGCTCCTTGTAGCTGTGGCATTTGCATCTCTTTAAAGGCCATCTAAAGACCTCTCATGACAAGTTGGAAGATAGGCTTTGCTGTGAGGCTGTCTGGTGGTCCCAGTCAGCCAGCCAACTGGTGAGTGAGCAAGTGAGAAAGCAGGGGGAGAGCAGCCCGGTGACAGCCTTCCCACCACACTGATCCAGAGGGATCCAGTGGTTCTCTGAGGGCCCTGGAGGACTCTTTCTTTGACTCTCAGGAAAAGGTAGGGAAGCAGCCTAGGGGGAAAAGGCTGGAAGCTGCAGGTGCCCGAGGATCCTGAGGCTGGCGTTGGCACATTGCCACACCATCAGAGACACCCCTCTACGGCTTTGAACCTGTTCTTCCTTTCACTTTGCTTTGCTGTTACCTGCATAGGAGGGGACACTGCACTGAGGGTGATCTGCCCCCCAGCAAAGACAAGGTTGATGCAGAGGACTAAGGGGCTTCAGGGCGTCCACAGCTGGGGAAGGAGCAGGTGGAACAGTGGGGCTCTTGGCCATTGGCCTCCCAGTCTCAAACCTCCAGCCACAGTGCTCCTGGCACCCTCCCTGCTCTGTGGCAGGCCTGGGCCTCTTGTGACTGACCTGTTTGTTGCCACCCTGCCCCCCCCCCCCCCCCCGTATGTCTTTACCCCCTTTCATGCTGCCTCCTATGCCTGGATTGACTTCTGCCTTTAAGCTCCTTTCTCCTGTCATTCTAGTTCCCCGAGAAGCCTTCCAGCACCCAGACAGTGCTGGGTCCTGCCCGACCCGGTCCCCTTTCCTTGTGGGCAGCTTCATGTTCTTAGAGAAAGAGCAGCACTGAGAGCTTCTTTGTCTGGTTCTCAGGCTTGATTCTGCCAGTGTGTGTGCACGGCATTTACACTTACACCTGGGGCCTCCCGTGGAAACAAGGAGTCGTCTCAGGGCTTTGGCCCCTGATCTCATAGGGCTTGCTCTGTGGCTGGTACAGGTGGCTCTCTGTGTACTCAGGAACAGAGCTTCCTGGGCAAAATTGATATCAGATTGTTTCCTTTCTTTTTAAAGATTGGCACCTGAGCTAACAACTGTTGCCAATCTTCTTTTTTTTTTATACTTCTCCCCAAAGCCCCCCAGTATATAGTTGTATATTCTAGTTGTGAGTGCCTCTGGTTGTGCTATGTGGGACACCGCCTCATCGTGGTCTGATGAGCGGTGTCATGTCCATGCCCAGGATCCGAACCAGCGAAACCCTGGGCCGCTGAAGCGGCACGTGCAAACTTAACCACACGGCCACGGGGCCGGCCCCTGGATCAGATTGTTTCAAAGGAGCTTGTGATTTAGAGAATCCTGGAGAAAGTCCTTTTTGATCAGAGAAGGATTCCTCCTTCTTTGACCATTCATCTATTTGAATGATTTGGTTAAGACAGGAACACCACTCCTCCCCCCAGTCGCCAGTCCTCCTTTCTGATCCTGGACAGGAGCGAGTGGGAGGAAGCCCTGGCAGCTGTGACAGGACCGCACGAGGGTGGTGAGGCAGATACCAGGAAGGGTCAGATGTCCAGGCTTATGGAGTTAGTGTTACCACGTATGTGATGTGTGAGCATATTTTTACTGTAGGGCAAGAGTAAGCCAAGCCTGCATCACTCCTAATTATATCTGGTAGGTCATCCGGCCTCTGTAGGCCCTGGAAACTAATGGAGAATTTTAATAGCCAAGTCCAGGTCATCCCTAGAACATCCTGCAGCTTACGTGGCTTGTTTCTCGGTTTGGCCAAGGACAGGGCAGATCTGGGTATACAGACCTTCCTCAGATGGAAGGTTGAATTCATTGTTCATTTCATTGTTCATTGTGCTGTGAGGCCTCTCCTCACTCAGCCCAACCTCCTGGTGCCTCCCTGTTAGGGAGAAGGCCAGCTGAGGCCTCTACCTGCCATGGAGCTGCTAGCCTCCAGGAACCCTGTACAGTGTGTGATCTGAGAGCAGCGAGGCCCCACAGAGAGTAGTAGATTGTTTACAGCTACTGACCTGGGAGACAGTGTTGGTCTAGCACAGCGAATCGTTTTCATCAGTCTGAGCAGTCCATTGGTTGCTTTGGAAAGGAGTAAGCTGTCTCACTGGAAGGGTCCAAGCAGAATCCTCCACTCCACCTTCACCCCCAGAGACTTCGGAGGAATGATGTGCAAAATCCAGACTCTAGGGAGGTGAGGGCTGGACCTGCATGCAGGGGACAGCTGCCCACCTGGCAAACGCGGACAGGACTGAGCTCTAGAAATCCAGAACTCGTTCGTTTGCTGGGCTGATGTTTTCTTCAACATAATTGATGTTTTAAAATGGTTTGCCTTTGACAGTTATTACTTCAAGGAATTTTCACTGGTTATCTCTATCCCAGTTGATTTCTCCCTTTCTTTGTGTTCTGTAGTGTCTTATATACAATTTGGAATGAACTTTTGAGGGCCTCTTTTTGTTTTTTCCTTGTTTTTTCTCTCATGGTTCTCATAATAAACTCGTGTAGCACGGGAGAAAAAAGCATGATTTGTTAGGCAGATTAATAAGTAAAATTCTGAAGGGACTGCTTATCCAGACTCAGAAAATAACCACCTGTAATCTGTCTTTTCAGAAGTAACATTTCCTTGAAAATCATTGCATTTCAGACCTTCTTACCTGGTTGCTGCAGGGCTCTGGTGACACTGTTAACCTAGCTCAGGTTTGTATGCATATTTGTAAGTTATCTAGAGTGTCTTCTGAACAGCTTATAATTCTAGCTCATCCCCTCCCCCCCGATAAATGGATACCTTCTTGTTTGAATAATGAGATCCAGACAAGACAAATCAAAAATATGTTATCAAAACAAAGACTGCGCTCATTTGTTTGCACCCCTCTCTTGCCGCAGCATCATCTTATTCCAGGCTGTCACAGGACCACACCCTTTAGTGGAGGGGAGGTAGGGGAATAAAAGGAGTAGCCACCCCTCACAGCCCGACTCTGGCCATTTGAGAGTTGCTAGGAATGGAGCAAGAAAGAGAAAGGGGGGGCTGTGGGCTAGGTTCAGCCTTCACCCTAATTGTTCCATCTCATGGGCTCAGCTTACTCCCATAGTTATGAAAACAGTTTGCCTGCAAGCATCTTCATGTGCAGTTTCTTAGATAGCCACAAGGTGAGGATGTGGCTCCATGGAAGTCTCTGGCTCAGCAGGACTTGGTCACCCATCCCTCAGTCCCTCCAGCCAGCTCTTCCCTCGTCTACTTTGAGTGCCTGTCTGTTTTGTAACTCATTCCCCAGCTGGTTCATGAAGGGCTTGGGTTCTGGAGTCACACGGTCTTGGATCTGAATCTCTCTGAGCCTTGGTGTCCCCCTCTGTGAAATGAGGGTAAGAGGCTGGCACTCGCATGCTGCTGGTGGGAGTGTAAATCGCTGCCACGCACAGAGGGCCACTGTACCCCGTGCCTCAGCAGTTCTGCTTCTGGCTGTTTATGCTGTGGGTGTGCTGGCTTGCGTGCAGGTGATGTGTGCGTGTTACTCACTGCAGCATTGTTCGTCACAGCAAAAGACGGGAAGTGACTCCAGTCTCCACCGGGGAGGGACTGGTGAGGTAAGTTAGAGTACATCCTTACAGTGGGCTGCAGTACTGGGCAGTGAGAAAAAGGACGAGGAAGCTCTCTGTGTATTGCTAAGGAAAAATCTCCAAGATATTTTGTTTAAAAAAAGAAGAAGAAAAGACAGGAGAGTGAGGTTCTGAGCAGTGTCCTGTAGCGTTTGCTACTTTTGTGTAGAGAGAGGGAAGGGTTAACTAGGTCTTTGCGTTTGTCTGCATATGCACTGGGAGATGAGGGGACACGCAAAATTAATGAGACTGCCTCTTTTTGTGGGAATATCTAGTAGTAAGTATTTTCCTTGGTTATACGGAAGAATTGGCTGCTTTTTCTCCCCCTGTTGGAGTCCATTATTCCTCGCAAGATGACTTGTCACAGTGACTCTGTCATGCACACACTCCCTCCCCGTGACACTGACGGCACTAGCTGACACTCGGTGCACACTCTGCAGGCACTGTCGTCATGCCCTGCACACACCACCTCACTTAGTGAGGGATGGGGACGGGGGAAGAGGCAGACTTAGTCCACAGTGCATTTTAAGTTTGAACCACATATTATCTGTCCAAAGAAATTGTTTTTCAGCTTAGTTCCTGCCCCTGGTGGTGGTTGTGAGAAGTAAATGAGAGTACATGTGAGGTGTATGTTCTTCTCTGGGGTCGCCTCTGAATGGGTCTGGAGCCTCAAGTGCCCAGGCAGCCGGGCAGGGCCCGCTCGTGTTCGGGTAAGGGCAGTCTCAGGTGACATGCTGTTCCCACCCAGCCCTGTTGCCCAGTGTGCAAGCTGAGCAGATGAGCCCGCGTCCATGGCCACCTCCACCTTGTCAGGCTTCCCTGCTGGCGCCAGCTCCTCCTCTTGCCATCACTCCTGCTCCCAGGCTCTGAGGAAACAGGCTATTTCTGCCCAGCTTTTCCCTCTGAGGTTGGCCCAGTGCACTCCAGGCGGCCACCGAAACCCTGGGGGCACTTGCTCCTTACCCGCCTTCCAAACCCTCCTGGGGTTCTCCTCCTGCCAGCTTTCTGGCTTTCCAGCCCCAGCCCAGCCCAGCCGTGCTCCCGGCAGCAGCCCTTGCCTGCACATGTAGGCTGAGGGGTCTCCCTGTGTTGTCACTAAAGCTCTTACTGGAACAGCCCTATTTTCAGCTCCAGCTTCCAAATCGTTCCTTCCTCCCTCCCTGAGCACTCACCCTGGTTCTCCCTTGCCTGGCAGCGGCTGCCTGGTGTGCTGCTCGCTTGCTTGTTAGCATGTTAGCCTACTTGCTGTCTCTCGCTTGCACGTGCTCTCTCCCTCTCCCTGTCCCTGTCCCTCTCTCTCTCTCTCCCTCTCCCCCTGCCCGTCCCCCTCCCCCTCTCTCTCTCTCACACTTGGAATGAGAAGTCCCCATCTGCTCCACAGCCTGAAGTGTGGTTTCTGGCTTTGAGAGGGTCCTCCTGCCTCCTCTGCTGGGCACCAAGGGAGCATCCTGGGCTCGGCCAAGCCTGAGCCTGCCCTGACTTTCTGTTTTCTAGAGCAGAGTGGTCAGAGCCAGGCCAGAGTGCCTGCTGACCAGGGCATTGTGACAACAGAACCGGAGGGCCCAAGCCAGGCCCCTTACTCATTGGGGATGGGCCGAAGGGACAGGGACGAAAAGGTGATTTTAGGCAGGACCAAGCCTTGTCTCGGATTGGACCTGCATTGTCCCTGCTGGGCACCCGCTGCTGGGCCTGGTACTGGCCCCGGAAAAGCAGAGGACAGGATGATGGTTCCTGCATCTCCTTGTGGAAGGCCTAGAGCCAAGGAAAAGCTGGAGCTCTTTTCTTCTCTGAGGAAGAAGCCATGTTTGTTCTTTTTTTCCTTTGGCTAAAAAAGTGTTTGTCTTAATCATTAAAAAGCAAGGTGTCCTGGACACAGATGCAGAAAACTTATCTTTTTCTTTCTCTTTCCCATTTTGTAGGGAGCTGCAGGTTTCAGGGGGCGTCTTCAGGGGACCTACGGACATCTCAATGGCCCTGGGAGAAGAAAAGGCAGAGGTAGAAACATCTGAGGACACAAAGGCCCCATCCTACAGGAGGTGGAGCTGCAGGGAGCAGGAGGTGGGCACCCCAGGGCCCGTGAGCGGGGAGCAGCTGCCACGCCTGGAAGCTGAGGGAGGGCCCGCCTCCCCTGTGTGGCGGGCAGAGGGGCTCCCTGTCACTGCCTGCTGCGGTGGGGCCAGCCCTGGTCCCTCTGGAGCCTACCAGCCGCAGGCCAGTGACGCCAGCTGGGAGCCTGGTGGCTCCAAGCCTGTGTTCGGTTGCCTGCTTCCTCCTACCAGCATGGGGACTGGAGACCTTTCGCACTCCGTGGGAAGCCAGGTAGGTACTGAGGTAAATGGGACTGTGGGTTTACCTAGTGCTGTCCTTTTGGAGTATGTCCCGGCATTTTCTCACCATCTTACATGCTTTCCCAGCCCCTGTACAAGGTGGGGAATTGGGCGAGCTTGGGTGTGATGATCTGTTTTATAGGTTCACCTGGAGAGCAGGGCCTTGGGGCCAGCAGGGTCCTCTGTCCACAGCAGCTCCTATTCCTCAAGAGTGTGACTGGTGACCTTTTGAGGACCGGGGATGGTGTGGCCAAGACCTACTGCCCAATGGGCCAGCCAGAGGAGCTCTGACAGGGCGAGCCACATCCTGTTTCTGACTCAGTGATCTGAAGGCTCCGGGGCCCTAAGGAGACTTGGGGAAGGAGGGTCCAGGGCTTTCTGCTCCTGAGGCCTCTGAGACTGTATCTCCTGGGGACCCAGGGAACCTAGCAGAGCTGTGGAGCCCATGTAGTAGGCAGTACTGTCCCTGGGCAGGGAGAGTTTCTTGGGCCTCCCTGACTGCACGGCGGCCTTGCCTGGTGGGAGTCACATGGAGCAGAGAGCCCTGCCTGGCTCTGTGACCTCAGACAAATCACCAAATCTTTCAGGCCCTCAGCATAATTGGGAAGGTGACTGAATGACCTGTCCCTCCCAGCTCTGACGTCCTATTATGTTCTGCTTGCCAAGGCCTTTTGTGGGAATGGCTTGATCTCTTCAGTATCGTTGTGGGCTTGGCAGCTGCGTGCTGCCCCTCTGGAGCCCCATCCTGTGAGGAGGCTCTGAGCAAGATGGTCTGGGAGGAAACAGAAGCTGGGCCCACCTGCCTGAAAGGCGGGGGCCTAGGGAGGCTCAAGGCACCCATGAGTCAGAGATTGAGTGAGGCAGGAAGCAAATCAGCAAACACAGAAGTGGGCCGCTTCGTGAGTCTGCGTCTGGTGTGCACATAAAGCTCTCGCCCTGTGCTTTTCCCACATGAGCTCACATAATCCTCAGGTCCTGAGGAAGTGGTCCTCTGACTATTCCTGTTTTACAGGTAAGGGAAGTCAGGCTCAAAGTCACATATCTGGAAGGTGCTTGGCGTCAGGTCTGTCTGGTTCCAAAGCCCATGCCCTTAACCACGGTGCCGTCCTGCCTCCCTTGGGGAAAGTTCTTCCTGGAGCAGAGTAAAGATTCAGAGTGAAGAGGCTGAGATGAACGACTCATTTTGCCAGTGTGCAGTTAACGCTGGCATCTGAGCTGAGCCTGGTGGAGTCTGGTGGGTCACCTGCCTGCTGGGTTTGGATGTGTCTCCTGTCGGTGACAGAATGATTGAGGTTTCGTCTGCCCAGGACACACTTGTCAAAGGCGAGGCAGTGAGTTCCATCTTCACATGACAGAGCTGTCTGAGCTCTGCTCACTGGCAACTGGGTGTCTGTGGAGGAGGAACCTTTGACAGGACCAAGTAGGGGATCAGTTGGGGAAGACAATCTGCTTCCCAGAGCAGGGTGACCTTGGTGCCGGCCACTAGCAGCGCACTCTGTCTGATTCTTGCATCAGGAGCTGACTCTTGATTTCAGGACCTTTCCCGAACATCACCTGGGCCCCCCAAAAAAACTCCGAGTTGTCATCTAAGAAAGACATTCAGTTTGCCTATTTTCCCCTGAGTGTTCTTTCTTCGCTCTTATCATTGCAGATGGAGGAGACCAGGCTTTCTGCCTCAGAGGAGCTACCTCAGACCCTTACCGTTCCCAGAGCCACAGCCCTTTGCTCAGGACATGATGCTGACACCGAAGAGGACCTGTCCCCAGTTGAGTCACCCCGGGTGCTGGACCTCAGCCAACAGCCTCACATCTCAGGTTTCCCTTTCCCGTCAAGGTGGAGGTCTGGGGTGAGCCCAGGTGCTGCTGCTCCGCAGTTTTCCAGCTGCAGCGGCTCCGCCTCGTCCCCCGGCAGCAGTCTCCAGGGTCACCAAGAGAAGGCGGAACCTCGAAGTTGCTCCCTTGCCAAGGTCTCCTCCCTGGAGCTGGTCGTCCCCCAGTCAGCCCCCTCTGTGGGGCGGCCAGGGCCTCGGCTCCAGTGGTCGCCACAGCCTGTGTTCTCTGGGGGTGATGCTCCTGGGCTGGGCAGGAGGCGCCTCTCCTTCCAGGCCGAGTACTGGGCCTGCGTGCTGCCAGATTCCCTGCCCCCTTCCCCCGACCGCCACTCTCCCCTCTGGAACCCGAATAAAGAGTATGAAGACCTCCTGGACTATACTTACCCACTGCGGCCCGGGCCTCAGCTCCTGAAGCACCTTGACAGCCATGTGCTGGCTGACCCTGTCCTGCAGGACTCAGGTGTAGACCTGGATAGCTTCTCTGTTTCCCCAGCAAGCACGCTGAAGTCACCCACTGATATCTCCCACAGGTGCCCACCAGCACAGGCCACTGCCCTGCCATTCTCAGGGCCCAGAGAGCCGGACCTTAAGCGGTGGCCCTCTGGAATACCCCAGAAGCAGGGTGGCATGGGGCTGGCGTCTCGTAGACTGCTTGCATCTACCCCCAGAGCCCCAGGCAGTACAGATGCTCCTTGGGAGAGCAAAGAGCCAGCCCTGAGGGGTGTGAGGGACTGGCTGCCTGTGGGCAAGCACCTTGAGGTGGGCCTTCCCCAGCTGAAGACATGGGACAGAGGGTGGCCTTCACCCGGGCCAGAAAGAGAGAAAGGGACCAGCCAGAGTATCCGGCGCCGTGCCTGCATGGAGTCTGGATGGAAATCAGAGGAGGAGGTGGAAAGTGACGACGAGTACCTTGCCCTGCCCACTCGGCTGACGCAGGTTTCTAGCTTGGTTTCTTATCTAGGTTCCATTCCTACTGTGGTGACCCTGCCCACCGGGGCTCCCAAAGGGCAGAGCTCCCTGGACGTGTCAGACAGTGATGGGCCAGCTTCCCTCCCATCGGACTCCAGCCAAAGCCAGCTTCCCTCCAGGCCTGCCCGCAGAGGGTCCAGGGGCCCTGAGGGCCAGAACCACTGTTTGCTGCGCTCCTTCGTCCATGCAAGGGACTCTGCAGTGACAGGCGGTCTGGGGAGTGGCCAGGCCCTGGGGGTCTCCTCTGGACCGCTGAGAACATGTTCCTGCTTGCCAGCTATGTTGGACCGGCGGGCATTCTCAGATCCAGATGCTGACGGGCAGCCTCCCCGGAGAGGAGGAGAGCAGGGAAAAGAATCACTCGTGCAGTGTGTGAAGGTAAACTCAACGTTTAAGAGGCTTCGTGTAGAGGCGTCTTGTCTCCTCTTCCCCCAGTCCATTAACATCATCATAAAACGTAGTAACACTGAGCACTTTTCATCTGGCAGGCACTGTACTGCACCTTATGCTGTTCAGTCCTCACAGCTCTACCCGGTTAGCTATTGTTCTCATTTCACAGTTTGGAGAAGAAGGCAGCGAGAGGTGAGGTTACTGCACACTCACAATTAGCAAGGGCTGGAACCTGAGCTCTAGACCCCTGCCCCAGGCTGCTCTGCAAGGCTCCTGACCTTGAGGCCTGAGAGGTTCTCTGCACAAAAAGGGCTTGTGCTCAGATGCCTTCAGGAAACACTGGGCTAAACAAAAGGAGTGCTTTCTTGACTGCAGGGCTTCTCAGAGCTTCCTTCTGATGACGTGGGGTAACTGCAGAGTCAGGGGCGTTAGATGTGCCGTGGCCACCAAACCTTCTCTTGTGGGCCACCTCTGAGTATCCAGAGATAGAATGAATACTCTGCAGCCTAGTGTCGTCAGTGTCAGGCAGATCTGCATTTGAATCATGGCACTGCTGTCTCTGAATTTTGGCTCAGTCCCTGAAAATGGAGAGCCTTCCCTCCTTGGGATGTGTGGATAAATGGAATCATTTGCGTCAAGGGCTTTGCACAGCCCCTGGCGCAGCATCAGGAGTGTGGCTCCCCACACACTTGGAGAGCCACACAGGCTGCCTCCTGGCTGAGCACATGGACACTGCATCCACACCACGGCAGGGCTGTGGGCCAGAGGGCCGTGCCCCATGAGCCCACACCCCAGACATTTCCTAGCACTGGAAGGGGGCTTTCACCTGCCCCGTGGATTATTTTATTTGCCCTGTGAAGTGGGTAGGATGGATGTTAGCCTGTGCCCTCTTTTATGATAAAAGATTGAGATACCATGAGGGAAAGTGTTTGGCTCAGACTCCCCTGGGTGTGCGGCTGGCAGGAGCCCAGGGCCCTGGCTCCCTGGGCAGTGTGGGAGAGAAGAGGGACAAGCAGTTTGAATTTGGTTGTTTGGCTGCAGGTTCAGGTTAGGCACGATTATAGTCACTGATTTTCTGTTCCCATTTTCCCCATGACAATTCGGTAGTTAGCAATGGTGCTGACGTGAGAACTGGTTTCTGTGTACCTCTTCTGGGCTGTTCCCATCCCTGCCCTTACCTTAGCTGCTCTAGTCCCACATGCAGGGCTGGCCTTTCTCAGCCTGTCGTTTTTGGTGTCCCATCAGGCTGAGGGGATACAGAGCCAAGGTGGGGCTCTTCCTCTTGCCTTGGTGGAAGTCTGGAGTCATAGAGTGGGGCCAGTCAGGGCAGGAGAGAGGAGACTAAGGCTTCCAGTGAGGGGAGCTTAGAAGGGTGCACAGGCTGTTTCCAGGAACCCCCTGGATAGTTGCAGTCTTGAAAATGTAAACAGCAGTTCGGTCAGTAACCCCGTGTGTTCTTTTACTTGTCTACACAGACATTTTGCTGTCAGCTAGAAGAGCTGATCCGCTGGCTGTATAACGTAGCAGACGTTACCAACCACTTGACTCCAGCCAAGTCCAATCTCACAGGTCTCAGGTCTTCTCTGCAGCTTTACCGGGTAATGTGTGGTCCTGGCTTCTGGCTGCCCACTCACCAGAGTGGTGGCTAAATTACTTGATTACCAAGTAAATTCTTAAATCACAGATGCTTGGTATGTTGTGGCTCAATTGACGGTTTCACCTGAAATCTAATCAGAGCTCCCTTTTCAAATTCTTAATGCTGAAAAACTGTAAAATGTATGTTATTTCCCAGGCCAAATAGAGTTTGGAGAAAATATATTTATGCTCAATCAAAAATACTTAAGTGTGATTTGCAGTGTAATTTTCCAAATGTCTCAGGGATTGATAAGCATCGCTCTGCACTGTTACGGAGTCACTATCACACAGGGCTGTTATAGTAAAGTTATCCATTCCGACTTCTCAGCTGCACTGGCCACACTGGACTGAAAGTTCCAAGTGTTGGATCATCACATTTATCTAGTGGCCGCCATACTGAACAGTGTGCCGAAGGTCCTATCAGACAGCACAGACTGGTATTCAAGGATTTGAGTGGAAATCATACTGACTCCAGAAAATACACAGGGCATTGTGATGATATTTAAACAAAAATACAACTTGATTAGCTTCTCGGTATGTTTTGGTTTTGGGGTTTTTTGCCTCTTTTTCATTAAGGTTTTGTTATTTTAAAAATCTCTTTGATTTCGGCTTCTGGGTAACTTGACTTAAGATCAGATGTATTTAGGGTAACAGTTTGTGCCTGCTATTCCGGCATAATTATCAGTAGATCCCCCTTCATTCTGCGAAGTGTTCTGAATTGGATGATGTACAGTTGCCCAAAGTATAACATTAACTTGACTGAACTGCCTGCCGACTTCTAGCATGTCTGGTTGGCCAAGCCTTTCTAACCTCTTCTGAAGGAGCAGAGGTGATATTTGTGATCTGAGCCCAGTGCTACTCGAGAAAGGGTTTCCTAGGACAGTTCTTTGAATTTCTACCACCATCTATAACCTGACCATGTGCCTTCAGAAGAAGAGGGTGATTTACACGTGCCTGGGCCAGGGCCAAACACCCTGGCCTGACTGCAGCAGAGGGACTTTGTTTTTCAATGTGAAGCCAACTAAAATTTAGGGGAGGGGCCTGGCCGGGGTGTGCCAGCTGCCATACCCTAGTGGGAATGCTGTTTCCTGCTGGGTGGAGCAGGATGGCCATGAGTTCCTTGCCTGGAGTGCACTTGAGGCAGGAGAGGAAGGCTGAGTGTGAGGTCTTTGTGTGTAGCCCCCGAGTGCATGCACATAGCAGTGCAGGGCCCACCCCCAGGAGGCCCAGGGGCAGTGCCACTGCAGGCGATGGAACTGCCATCCTTAGACTTACCTGGGTGGCCTTTCCAGGGTGCCTCAGCCCCGCCGCCATCGGAGCGGATATCAAGTAGAACAACTCCATTCCCTCCATTTGTCCGTCATTCTGTCCTTTGCCTCAACTTCCAGGCTAGCCAGAAGCAACTATCTTGCTTTGTGGGTAGAGCCGAGATCTAAGCTGGGAGTTACCCCTGTAGGTCAGTGAAGCCTAGCCCTCTGCTGTCACCCACACAACTGTGTCACAGAGTAGGACTATACTGCCAACCCATTCCCCACCCAGAATGGTGCATGGCTCATGCATATGTATGAGCTACCTTGACCCCTGCTTAGATACCTAATATAAGCAAGTGTGTGTGTTCACATATTTTAACCCTGACTCTGTCTCATATACTCACAGTTTGTCTTAATAACACAGTGAGTTTGTGGCAGCATATAAACTACGGAGTGCTAAAGAATAAAATAATAGGCAAAGGAAAAGTGAAGACAGGAACATAGTAAATCCAACAGTAAAATCTTAACTTCAGAATGTGAACGGCCAAGTTCTGCACACTGTACTGAAGGTGGGCATGGATTTGACTTTACATTTCTTAGCAGCTAAAGGAACATCAAAAACAGTCAGCTTGGTAGTGATGAGGGGAAAACAAATCAGCTGCTTAGGAGACTCACAGAGGCTTCTCGAGGCCTGTCCACATAGAGGAGGACATGGAGGCAGGACTCGGTGGAGGCGGCGGCTCCCTGTGGTCAAGTTCACAGCATCTCTTTTGTGGTTCTTACACGTCCATTAGAAGAGAAGACTGTGTTTTGAGAATCCCATAGGCCTGTGAGTTCTAAGAGAAGCCAGTGAGATGTGGCACAGGAAGGAAACCCTGACTTTAGGCTGTTCATGAGCCAGGCTCTGCCAGGGAAAAGAAAACTTTTGTTAAATTGTAAAAAAGGATTGACTCTGTATGTACCTTTGATTCAAAGAAGGTGAAGTTAAACTATTGCACTGTTTACTTGGGGAATTCTGAAGACTGAGTGGGTTTATCTTCCACATTGGAGGGCAATCAGGCTCCCTGCAAGGGATCATTTTGAGTAACTTTTACAAAACGATAGTAACAAAGCTTTCTTCTTTTTTTTTCTGATATGCTTTAAGCAATTTAAGAAAGATATAGATGAACACCAGTTCCTGACGGAGAGTGTCTTACAGAAAGGAGAGATTCTTCTCCAGTGCCTGCTGGATAATACTCCAGGTAAGATGCTTGGGGTTTTGATTTAGCCAGCGCTTAATCCCTCTTGGCAGCAGGCCCAGTGACCCGCGTGTCACTGGTCAGGAGCCCCTCCCATATGCACCCATTGTCTTAGATTTCCTGTCTGCCAGCCCCTCACATCCTCACTGCCCTGGCAGCCACACGGTGAGGCCATGGCAGTCCTAAAGGTAAGCCGAGTGGAAGTTAGGCGTCAAGCCTGCAAGAACAACATTTTTGCTTCTGCTTTTATTTTTTCCTGATGGGCTCCTGGGTGGGAATGCTGGTTTTAATCCAGACGTCTTTGGTTTTCTGCTAGGGTGTTCACAGTGGGGAGCCCTCAGAGATTCCCCCCTTTCCCAGCACAGGTTGAACCCCTCTGTAGTTCTCTGCTTTGGAGAAGGATTTGTTTCAGGGTGGGAGAGCAGTTGGTCTCTTCTAAGGGAATAGCCTGAAGGATGAAATGAACCGATAGAGCGAGCACAGGTGGACAGTGGTGCTCAAACTAGGCTCAAGCCCCTTTTGCAGGGTGGGTTCCCAATTTAGAAAATGTAAAAATCATAGACTTCAAGAGTATGTCTAAGCACGCAGGGTACAAGGATTTGCAATTGTTGTTGTCCTTGCTGGGGGCGGATATAATAAGGAGGATGAGCTAGAGGTTAGGTTGAAGCAGTAAACTGATGGGCCCCCAAAATCAGCCCCTCATTTTTCCTTTAAGACTGAAGAACCAAGTGCTAAAAGAGCCTGTCGTATTATGCCTCAGTTTTGGAGTGAAGTGGGGTTTACACTGGAAGCAAACAGCATAAGCAAAGCTAGGCAGAACCCACAGGCTTGAGAGGCAATGAGGTTGCACTTGCCTGACCAAAAGTGGGGGGCGGGTACTTGTTACGGAGGTGGCATACAACAGCTTCTCAACCTCGGGACCACTGACATTTTGGCCTGCAGGATTCTTTGTTGCGAGGACTTGTCCTGTGCATTGCTTGATGGTCAGTAGCATCCCTGGCCTCTACCCATTAGATGCCAGCAGCACCTCCTCTCCAGTTGTGACAACCCAGAATATCTCCAGATGTTGCCAGATGCCCCCTTGGAAGAAGAATCACGGGGTTGAGAACTGCCCTCGGGGATAGGGAGCCCTGAAGGGCTTGCAGCAGGGCGGTGATTATCCAGTGTGAGTTATGGGAGCCATCCGCCCGAGCCCCTGCCTTGGGGAGGACTTTGACTCTTCTGGTGTTCTCTTGCACTAGGGTTTTTTGGTTTTTATTGAGGCAGAAATTCAATATGCCAAGCTTCTTTAATTACACCAGCATTTTACTGAACACCGTGTGCCAAGCGCTGAGCTGAAGCAGTTGACATATCAATTTTTTTTCCATTTAATCACAGCTCTGTGAGATGGATACTATTATTACTCTCACCTCACAGAGTTGTGAATTTGCCTGGGGCCACACAAGGAGTGGCGCCCTGGCTTGAGGCCTCCAATGCCGGCTCCCAGGCTGCCCTCAGTATCTGGAGGTGCAGGGGCCTGAGCAGGAAGGGAAAGAGCTCAATAATGGAAGCTCTTCCGGAGGCCACATTAACAGTGGGCCTTGTAAAAGCTACAGGTTCTTTGACTGTCATTTAAAAATCAATGAAGTAATACTTCTCAGTGCTTAATCTGTAATAAGAATATCCAACTTTGCCCTTCTCTTAAAAGGAGTCTAAAAGTATTTTACTGCCAAAAGAAGAGGCTTTTGGGTTTTCTGTGGTTTTCAGATATGTATCCAGGCTCTTTCAGATTGACACTCTGCCGCTCCCCATCCTCACTTGGAATAATTGCTATTGTGAAAATCACATTTCCTTGACATTCACAGGGTCTCTCCAGTTAGGTGCGTGGCTGTCCTCCTTTCTCCAGAGCACCCTGCCAGGGTCACTAGAGCCCAAGCACAAACACTCCTGTCCAGCTTCCTCAGAGCCTGCTTTCTTCCTCAGCCACGAATATAACCTTAGGGATGGGAAGCCAAATTAATTCCCCCTCTAAAATGTCTCTATGTCAGCCTCCTGCCAAAGGCCTCCCCCCAGAAATCTGGCAGATTTTCACTACATTTTGACCCAGTTACAAGTTGACGATCCTGTCTCACACCCAGACTCCTTATACTGATCAAATGACTGGAACCTATTGACATTAAGCTGAACCAGGCCCCTGTATGCATGTATTCAAGTAAAAGATGAGTCTCACTGAGAAAGGCTATTTCATTCCCCTTCCCAGCTTTCCTCTCACATGGCCCCAACCAAATAGTCTAACATTGTAAAATAAAAGTTCAGTGAAATAAAGGTTCCCTGAATTCCACTGACCACACACAGGAGGATGAGCAAAGGTCTGGTGATGGTGGAGGGGAGAACCCAGCCCGGTCACCCTTACAGGCGAGCTGTACCACACACCCTTGCTGCATTCCTCTGCCAGCCTGGCCAGCTCTCGTGAGTGGTCAGGATGGCACTTTGCCCTGATGTTGCTGCAGTGATGCGGCTTCCCCAGGGGCTGATCTCAACACAGGCAGCCTGTGTTCCTTCTCCTTCTGCCCATCCGTCAGCATCCTCTGCAGATAGGCAGCTTCCCCTTTCCTTTCCGCTGCTGGCAGACATTGCAGCTGTGGCAGGAAACTAGGGAGAGTGTTAGCACAGCTGATAAAGGCACAGGAAGCTAAAGCAGCCTTTGAGTTCAACAAAGGAAATCGTTTTTAAGAGAAAAACACAACTGTGCATTCTGAACCTAGCCCATCCCTTCCTCAAATGAACCCTTGGCCTCACTAACCATCTTGTCTTAGCCTGCTTTCAGATAACTTGCTTTTGAGTTTGTTCATTTAGGACCCACAAAAAAGGGTTCGCAAGCATTCCCAAATACAATACTGGACACCCATTTACATGCTGACACTCCCCCAGCCAAAAGCAGCTGATAGGACCTGGTAGCAGGACCCAGCGTCCGAATCTTGGCATGTTGTTTTGTTTCATTTAAGCCTTCTGCCCCACAGGATCTCCATGTGCCCTGTGCCTTCTCTCTAAAAGTCAGATAATACCTACCAGTCCCCAGAGAACCATGTTTGTGTCTCCTTTTGTGAATTATGTACAGTCATGCGCCACATAATGATGTTTGGGTCAATGACAAACTGCATATACGACAGTGATCCTATAAGATTAGTACCATATAGCCTAGGTGTGTAGTAGGCTACATCTTCTAGGTTTGTAGTAGGCTACACCTTCTAGGTTTGTGAGTACGCTCTCTGATGTTCGCATAATGATGAAATCACCTAACGATGCTATTCTTGTCATTAAGCAGTACATGACTGTAATTTCAAAGTGGAGCCACTGAAATTCTTCTCTCAGCTTTAATCAGAAGTTAACAACATAGATCCCTCCAGTACAACAGCAGTCCCCTGGAGAGTGACTGTTTAAAAAGAGTGGACATTCTTAGACTATTACCATGGTCCTATTTTATGTAAAATGCTACACCCTTGTATGTTCTTTTGAAAATAAACTTGCATGGTTTTTTTGGCCTAATTGCTTTGAACCTCATTTGTCAGTGTTAAAGGATGTCCTCAGGAGGATCTCGAAGCAGCCCAGTGAGCTAGAGAGCCACGCAGATCACCTGTATGACACTATTTTAGCCTCTCTGGACATGTTGGCTGGCTGCAACCTCATCCCTGACAACATGCCAGTGACACACAGGAGCGCCGACGTGAAGGGCATTAGCCTGGTAAGGAGAAGAACCCAAGAGAAGAAAATCTGTCTGTAGACCCCAGTGCTGGATTAGGGTATTGAGCTCCTGCTCTAACAGTTGGCTGTTTCTTAGAAGCTTGTTGAGCTAAAGAAATGAGATGCTGGGAGAAGCCCCTGATACTGAAAAGGGAGTTGCTACCATTGCCAGGAAGAAGGCTGGGGGTCTTTCTATGATGATGAAGGCTCACCTGGGTACTTTCCATTACTCAGTTTCACCCCTGCTCTAGACTAGGGTGCCCCAGGCTCCCATTTATGACAGTCCCTTTACCACCACTCCAGCCACTCAAGGAAAAGAGTGGCAAAACCTACCTTTTTATTTTTGCATGTGTACGGTTCTCCTGTATAGTGCTGTCATGTTGCCCCCTGTTCTGCTGGCTCTTCTCACCCAACTAATTTGGTACTCCAACTGCAAGCAACTCCTGACAGCACCAAGTGCCTGCAGAGACCCAGAGTTACAGATAACTCCCTGCGCCTCCCTTTCCCACAGAGGGCCTCTGCAATTTCTCATCCCACTCCCTTCCCAAAAGGGCTGGGGGATAGATTGGGGTAACAGGCCTTAGAGACTTAATAGCACAACTCTCTTTTGATCTCTGGGAAGGCCAACCAGGGAATGAGAGCGAGTGGGGCTAAGAGAGCAGAGAGGGTTCATGCCCACTGTGGGGTTGCCACTGCCCAATGTTCTTTATGATTCCACAGCTGGACCATACTTCTCTGAAATTCCTCTCCTATAACCAAAATATGGTGCTTGACACAGATTTTCTAGGCAAGAATTCACTGTAGATAAAAGAAAGTAAAGGATAAAATCCAAGGATGTCAAGAGCAGGGAGTCCCTGTGTTTTCATGGAAGGAATTTGAGCAATATTAGAAAAGAAAATTTTAGTTCTAAAACGAACGGAGGTTGTCATTTCTTCCTCTGTGGCATTCTGCCTATAACAGATGCTTCTCTTTCTCTTTCAGGCATCTTCTCAGGCAGAGATGTAATCTGTCAGCCCGAATCTGGCTGGTGGGAAACTTTCAGGAAGTCCTTGTAAGAGCCATTTAACACTGAAATCAAGGGGGAAACTTCACGAATGTACTAGCTTTAAAATGCCTTTCTCTTCCCTGAAGTAAGGGCCACTGCGTTATTATTTTTATTTAAAATGAATCCTTCCAAACTACCATTTTCCTTTGGTGCTTCTCTACAAAGAGCATGTGGCTTTGCAGTTTTTGATAAAATAATGCTAACAGGACTTAAAGGTCTTTCCTCCCCCCACCCCATTCTAGTTAAAAATGGCAGACAGAGCTCCTAAACTAGTCCATCTGCTGAGATCATTTAAAGAAGGCTGGTATGAAAAAGGTGGTACCAGATACTTGGTATTCTCAGGCATACAAGATGACCCAAGAGACTGAAAAAAGTGAATGCTTGGCTGGGAACTTAGGTCTTTTCAGAAAACGAAGCTTATGTTTATAAATCCCTCTTTGAAGGTTTTAGAAGAGACTTTAACTCTCCGAAGAAGGTTCTAAACAAAGTGAACCTCTACAAATTATTTTGGGCTGTTAGGACACCTTTTGTCATCTTCAGGGTTGGCTGCATCTCCCTGCCTAACTAATATCTTAAAGGAAAATGTGTGAGGGACTTAGGAACTGCCCCTGAGCTTCGGCAGGGCTACAGACTAATCATCCACCTTAAGGGTACGTCTAGGAGGATGCAGCCCTCCAGCCCTCCATTCCTCTTCTTCCTTGGAAGAGTATCCAAGGTCAGGGAAGGGCATGGATAGGAACACACAGCCTGATTACCTAAAGAAACTAAGGCTGTCAATAATAAAGGAAAAAAGGGAATTCTTTGTAGCTTAGGAGTTGACATGTGAGTACCTTGATGGAAAAAAAGAATCTATGGATCAACCACTTGAAGCACTGATTTTATATCTTTTCAAAGCAAAATGCTCAGCTCTTGCTGGTAACCACAGATTCTGCAAAAACAAAAAAGCACTTAAAAAAAGTTCTACTGGGCCATGTTTATGGAAGGAGGAAAGCACATTTTTTTCCCATCTATTTTTAGTATTACAATAGGCTAAGACGTAAGGGAAGAGTTCTTCACACTTAAATATGTGTGAGATACGCCCTGACAGATCTTTTTTCACACTCCTTCCAAATTCTCATTTGAGGAGGGTGCTTAAGAAAGGAAGATTTTTTTTAGGCTTATAAAGAAATTAATAAGTCATCTTAAGCCAAAGAGGGTGACTTTGGAACAATTATTCTCATAAGCAGACTTCTGATATCCCTTCAGAACAAAAACTTTTAATACTAAATTACCTCCTTTAAAAGAAGTTTAGGACTTTGGTTTTGGGGGCTGAGCCACATAATCTTAACACTGTCTCATCCACCTCCATATTAAATTAAGTATCAAACATGACTTTTCTGCTTTAAAATTTCTTCAGACTTGACAGTGATTGGAAAATAAGCTGTTAAATTCTAATGTTTAAAGATGAACTATGAAGGAAAACTATATAAAGTTCAGTTGTAGCTAAATAAAATGCAGAATTTCAAGCACCTGCTGCTACTATGGCACGATTTACCATACTGCTCAAGGGCAGGATCAGAATTAAACTGTATTATGATTCTGCCATCTCCATATTAATCTTGGTTCCATGCACAGATTTAAAAAGACAACACAAAACACCTCCCTAGCAAATAATTATATTTGTTAAACAGTCTTAAAAGCCTAGAATTAGTTAAAAAGGCAGATATGTCTGATGGCCCTATTCTTAAATTGATGTATTTCACTTTCTCTCTAATGTGGCTGTAAATTGGGACATGCCTTGCCACTTGAGTATGTTACAGGATAGCCCTCAGGAGTTAAACCCATTTATTTACTAGTATTGGATAGGTCTCTTAGTTAGCCAAAAGATTGAAGATGACAACCCTATAGAAACAAACTGGCCAATATTATAGCAACTGAATGCTGAATATGCCATTGTTTTCCCATTCAACCTAATTATAATCAGCTTCAACTGACAGGAATTTTCATAGAATATTTTATTTCAGAGTGCCCTGTTTCCCAAGAAAGTACTACTTTACCCAGAAATGATCTAAGATATTTTTGTTCATTTCCTTTGAAATAAGGTGTGACTGAAGGGTGCTTACTCTGGACCTAGCCGTGAATGCCACTGAAGAGTATCAACACAACTGTTAGTTAGATCTTCAGCAGTGCTTTAAGAAGTCTAAGACCTCCTTTAGAACTCAAGCTGAAACTGTTTGGGCCTAGGAAGACGCTACCAGCAGCATTTCTATCAGGAGACATGGCTGGGTTAGATTCAAGTAGCCTGGCTGGCCAGTGTGCTGTGGTACACGTTAGCCTTAAAGACAACAGTGGCCTGCAGTGACGTGACAGTGGTTATGAAATACCAAACCAAGTGTACCTGTAGTAAAATTTCCTAGTAGTTCCTTTAAATTAGAACTTAAGTCCACAGGGAAGGCACAGTACTAAGAGCCAGACAGGCAGTTTTGAGACCTGGCTTCTTGTTGCAGCTCCATGGCTAAGCTCATCTGCAAATAGGAGACAATGTCAATACAGGGCTGTTCTGAAGCTTAAATGGGAACATAAAGAAGGGTTGCTGTAAAATACGCTACAGTGGCAACATGTGTGCTAAGGGATATTTCAGTCAAAAACAGTAAGTTACTGCTCAGACCAGAACAGCTATCATTCTGCAAGGATTTCCCAGAGACTGTGACTGCTCAGGGTTCAGAACACTCTTCACTTATGTAAGCTAATTCATGGCAGCCACTTACATTCAAAATGCCAATAAGCAGTAATTCCCTTTAAGTGGACAAATTATTAAAGGCCATAGTAGCTTGAAATGTTTGTACTTGAAAATGGGAGAAGTGGGAATGTTATTTACAAAACTGCATTTATTGGCATATTCATAAAAGCAAATAACGAAGCACGCTGCAACGGCCTGTGGTAAGCCCCAGTCTTGACTGCCATGGGGGAAAGAACACTAGAATTTTCAAAACTAAATAAGTGTGTAAATATGCTTACATCTTAAATTTATGTAATGGTTTTTTCTAACTCACCAAGAATAATGAGCTGATGGTTTGAGCTTGCTGTATAGAACTGAAGTGCACAGCATCACACTGTCTAACATTTGTGTCACTTATCTAATTCAAAAAACAGTTTCTAAATTCCTTCCCCCTTTATACGGTATTGGTAAGGCAGAATGCAAACCTTTTGAAGCATTAAAAAAAAGATCTTCACCCAAATAAATTAACTATTGGTAACTTGAGGAATTTTTCAGTTGCCTTATGTGAGGATGAATAGATCCAACAAGCACATCTATAATACAAAGTAAACTATGATTTTATTGTGAAATTCTCATAGATGGAAAATTAAATTGAATATTTATTCTGTCCATTTCATTTTACAATAATCTTACCACTTATTTTTGTACCATGTATTTCAATTGCCTGTTGAGTGAAAATAAAAAAACCTGTAATTTTTGGCTTGTTTTTAGTTTAGATTTTATCATTGAATTAAAGACCCCACCATAAAATGTGTTGCCAACAACCACATCCCAAGCCTCTAAGTAAAAAATGTTTTGGCTGCTACTTCAACCCCAAGGAAACAATCTCTGATTTCTATCACCTTAAAATGCCAGTGTTAGCAGAAGATTTTTGTTTCCCACAATAAAACAAACCTTAGGATCTTTAAGGTCCTATTTAACAAAATTTTTCACATGTGCAAAATTCCACTGAAATAAATATATTTCTCTCATTTATCATTCCCACCCAGCCTTTGTGTTTTCAGTTAATTTTTAGGGATATAATTTCTAAAATTAGGGCAATCAAGTAATAAATTTCCTGCTTTCTACTTGAATGCTTTAACTCTCCTCCACTCTAAGTTATACAGTTGTGGAGGATAAAACAGCTGACATCTGACTCGAGCACGGAGGAAACAGTATTATACAGCACACGCATTAGTCTGATCGTTGCCAATTAGGAAAGGTGTGCTGCTTTCCCACCTCTACCACAGATGAATTAACAAAATGTTGATCAATGAAGCCATTTCAAATGGTTTTCAGGGAAGGATCAGAGATAACAGGCTAGATAGGGTAACATTCTAAACTTGTTTTCCATACAGTTAAATCTCCCTGAACCGTTAAGCCTGGTTAAATCCCTACACAGCACAGAAGGCTCTCTAGGTCATTGATTGGGTATATTATCTGGAAAGCATATTGGATGCTGCTCTAAGCTAGGTCTGCAATGCCCTGCTTGCACACACAAATGGCCATTTTGAGTATAATGCAAGGTTCTATTTCCCTTTAACCATAAGAATTAAAACTTATCACCATACAGTTTGATATTACTTCCAATAAGTACAATATTTATTAAACATATCTTCAGTTGTTTTGTTACATAGTGTGCAACAAATTACAATATTCTGCAGCCACAAATTATATGCAGAGTATGAAGAAACTATTAATCAGATAGTGTAATCTTTCCGTTTATAACTCTACAAGGAAGAACTAGCAAATCAGATCTTACATATAACATCTCACTAAACTTTATGCATGGAAAGTGACAGACACTGGTTGTGCTGTTTGATACAAAATGGCTGAACTTCATCTTCAGAAGACTAAACCTGACGTCTAAACATGCCAATATAAACATCAAAACAAAATATATTCTAACCAACCACGGGAAACAGTCTGGTATCAGGAAAGCAACAAAGATTACACACATTATTTTATAAACCAGCACACAAAGGTTTAAAACAGTTCTGAAAATGAAGTTAGCTGTCTTGAGTCAAGGGAATAAAAAAAAAGTCAGTATTGACCATTTACAATCTCTGACCTTTGTGGAGACGGTAAGAATCTGTTGTAGTGCAGCTACATACAGTACAATTCAGGCAATTTTGTTTTCACTTGGGTTCAGATTGCAAATTCATTGCTGTGAGAAAAGGATGGAGGCAAATCTTAGCAGCAACCTCCACCTGACTGCTTGACCGGAGTGCTCTGAATTTTAACGTTGGACTTCTCTGCACCGCCAGCTGTTGCTCCAGGACCCATTCGCTTTTTAATCTCAGCTGCCATGGTCATGAAAGACTGTTCTACATTCGTTGCATTCTTAGCACTGGTTTCCAAAAATGGAATTCCAAGGGAATCAGCAAATTCCTAAGAGAATAATAAGGCACAATTAACACTGAAAAATCTTTTTCACTTAGTACATTTCTATCACCTGAAATGGGGGGTGAGGAAGGACTAAGTTTACCGAGTCTAAACAGAGACTACGTGAATTGTCACTGTCAGAGTGTTCTAGTGCACATATTTTAAATACCCATATTCTAGGTGCACATATTTTAGATACTCCATAGCCATACATAATGCAGGTCAACACCTTCAATTCAGTTTGAGCATCAAACTTTAAACATACCTTTGCTGTCGTGTAGTCTACCACCTTCTTTGTGGTCAGATCACATTTGTTCCCTACCAACAACTTGTTGACGTTTTCACTGGCATAACGATCTATTTCCTGCAGCCACTGTTTAACATTATTGAAGGACTCCTAAGAAAACGGACATTTTTAAGAACGCTAATACAATTCTGGACACACGCTCTAATGAAGCAAGTGATAAACAGAAGTGTCTTTCTTGACCTACGAAGAGCTAGTGAGACAACTAACTACAAAATAATAACTATAGTGCTGTGAAAGAAGTGCACTGATACATTAAAATGACTACATAAATGAACAAGAAATCAGAATTTGAAGGCTTGAGGATGCAAATACCTTATCTGAGAGAGAAAGAGCTCAGTATTAAACTATGGCTCAGGCAAATCCAATTGTATGGAAATATGCAATTTAAATGCACTATAAAACCTGGGTTTTGAAATTTGATACAATTTTGGTTTATGAATAAGATGGCCTACTCAGTGTTAACTACTAGAGATATCAAAAGATATTAAATGAATGGGTCCCAAGATGCTTGTTTTCTTTCCCACAGTCATATTTCAGGGAGGAAAATTTTCATTTTTAAATATTTCATGGCAATGACTTAAGATTTTTGAAATTAGCATTTTTTTTCTCCTGTTGATATCAGTCACCCAGTACTTCTAAATCGCACTGAATCTGAAGTCTATGATTCTAGTTATTTCCTAATTAGCTATGATTTCACAGTTGAGGTGAAATTTAACATTTGCTCTAAGAAAAATAAATTGTAAATTTCAAAATTTCTTTTTTTTTTAAAGATTGGCACCTGAGCTAACATTTGTTGCCAATCTTTTCTTCTTCTTCTTCTCCCCAAAGCCCCCCAGTACACAGTTGTATATTCTAGTTGTGAGTGCCTCTGGTTGTGCGATGTGGGACGCCACCTCAGCATGGTCTGATAAGCAGTGCCAGGTCTGTGCCCAGGATCCGAACCAGCAAAACCCTGGGCTGCTAAAGCGGAGCTCAAAGACTTAACCACTCGGCTATGGGGTCGGCTCCCTATTCTTTTCTCTGATGGGAAAAAAAAAAGGACCCTGAAATTTTGTAAGTTGCTGATCAAAAGAACAGTTATGACCCTTGGACCACATTCTTCACACTATCTCTATATCCCCCTACACCTTCTCTCAACAGCTAATCTTCAGATATTCACTGTCGTCTTAAAATCTTCCTTGAGCTTATTTTATTTCTGAACCACATCCTCTACAGGCAGAGACCCCTAATCCCGCTTTTGGCAATTCTGTCAGGTCTAATTACTAGGCAAAGTCCTGTTAATACGTAACACCAAGAACACAGTATAAACCAAACTACCCCACAGTTCCCTATGAACTCTTGCCAAAATAATCAGTTATTTAGTTGACAATAAATATATCAGAGTCCCTTGAAAGCAAGTGTAAAACCAATTACTAAATTTTCTATTTATTAAAGGAAAATAGTAAGAAATTTTGGTTGACCAGTTCATTAAACCTTCAAATGACGGGAGAGGAGAAAAGTAACAATGTTCTTGTTTTAAAAAGATTATTGCAGGGCTGGCCTAGTGGCTCACTGTTTGGGTTCACATGCTCCACTTCAGTGGTCTGGGCATGGACCTACACACTGCTGCTAAAGCCATGCTGTGGCAGCATCCCACATACAAAAATAGAGGAAGACTGGCACAGATGTTAGCTCAGCGACAATCTTCGTCAAGCAAAAAGAGGAAGATTGGCAACAGATGTTAGCTCAGGGCCAATATTCCTCACCAAAAAAAAAAAAAAAATTATTGCTTTGAAACAAATTTTTTTAATGTAATTCACTTATCTGGGGGTGGACAAAGTTTTCTGCCATATAAATAATACTGATGGCTTATATGCAAAGTAAAAGAATGTGATATTTATCAAATAGTAACTTCCTACTTTGTTACTATAACACAATTTCCTCCTGGAACTTACCTGATCTGTCACATCATACACAACTATGATGCCATGGGCTCCTCTGTAATAACTGGAGGTGATTGTTCGAAATCTTTCTTGGCCTGCTGTGTCCCACTATTATAAAACAATCAAGAAACCCAAACAACTCCATTAACATAGAGTGGGGGGGGGAGGCAGGAGTAGGGAGAATAGTTTAGTTTACATAGTTATGGAGACTGTCAGGATTTGATATGGAAACATTAGCCCTCAGCACTCACACTACTAAACTGCATGGTAATGACACCAATCTTATAGGCTCTCTGATATCAGGAACTATGTCATACTTTTCATATTCCCTACAGCTCTTAGCACCGTGTGAGGCATGCAGTATGAAGCCGAGATGGGCTGACTTGATTAGGAAAGCTACCGGCTGAACGTCCCTTTAACACAGTACACTCTCACACGTAAGACAAAACCACTTGCTGGCTCACTTTACCATCCTGGAAAGCACTGAAAGAACCTAATTCAGGTAACTACCAGTCAAGACGGCACTTCAGCCATCTCAGGAAGGTGGTATTTTAATCCTAGGGAAAACAATGTAAAGATGATTCCAAATACTTTTATAAAACTCATTTTAAAAGCAACCTATCTTCAACTATTTAGGCTCAAACACCAAAAACAAATGCTTACATTGTTACATTAAACTTCTGGGTTTTAAAAACTAATTATTAAAAATATCAAGAGGAAAACTCAATTGTTAGATTTTAAAAGCCTTGGTTTTAACAAAGGAAATGAGAATTTTGTTTAAATTGCTCCTAGACAATGGCTTCTTCTTAAAAAAAAATTTGTATAATTAGAATAGCTACCGACCTCACTTTAAAAGATACTGGTAAAAGGTAACATCTTGATTGATTGGGAAGTAACAGAATGGTTATTTAATGGTTACCACAAAAGAAAAAAAGAAATGGATTTGAAGCCTACAACAAGTAGAGATTAAGGTGCAACAGCTCTTAGCGGGAGCCAATTGTAAAGTTTTGGAGTATACCTGTGAACTTAACATTGCTCCCCACTAATGTCTTAAATGGCCAAAAAAAAAAAAAAAAAAGGTTCAGTTTCACTCGATGAAATCACTTCCTTTTCTAAGACCCAGTCAACACATAACTGTTAAAAACAAGTTGCAATTTTGGGGAAATCTGAATATAGACCAGTTATTAGATAATATTAAGGCATTAGGGTCTATTTTCTTAGATGTGATCATTTACACTGTAAAACAGATGCATACTGAAGTATTTTTGAAGTAAAATATCATGTCTGTAATTTACATACTCCAGGAAAAAAAGTAATGAAACAAATAAAGTAAAATGTTAATAATCGTTAATCTAAAACAAATAAAAACAAGGCAACACAGCTTCATTACCTTTTTTGTCCAAAGTACTAGCCTGAGAGCTTACAAGACTATTTAGATCTGACGTACCAGTAAGGCGCCTCAAAGGCTTTCAGGATATCCTTGGAGAAACATGGCTTTGGAGTCAAGGCGACCTGACTTCAAAACATCAAATCTAGGTTCCCGATTACTTAACACTAGGGGGAGTCATCCAAAAGTTTACTCACCTATAAATCCTAGATATCACTCACCTTATAAAATTACTAAACTGTTTAAATGAACTAATGTTTGTAAAATGCCTAGCACAGCGCTGATTATAGAAGCTGCTCAAGAAAATATTCCCTTCTCCACCTACCTCCTTCACAAAGATAGCACAAGGAAGAAACTGTTTCTGAATTAGTATTAATTAACTGAATTAGTACTAATTAATTGCCGACTAAGCAATTACCTCCAAAGAGTAAAATTTCTGACATCTCCTTGCCGCTCTGAAAACTCTCCTGACTCTACATCCTAACAGTACCTTTCTCTGTAATTGATTACCCTTTGTTTATAACCCTCATTACCCCTCATAATCACAGGATAACTGATTTTCCTGTTTGTCTCTCCCGCTGAAATAGGATCTCCTGTGGGGCTATGTTTCATTCATCTCTGTAACCTCAAATCTATCTGAGCTCCTCATGTAATATAAGCATTTCCATAAATACTTCATCAACAATCACAGAAAGAGTGCTTCCATGGCATGGGACTGGACTCCACACCCACCCTGCCCTGATCAATGTTTTGTAATCACTAACTCTGATACAAAGATCCAGATGGCACAATGAAGAGGAAAAGCTGAAAGAACAATTAAAATATAGATCAGCATGATCATTTTGAAAGACGCAGAAAACTTGGAAAGATAACTCAAGCCAAGCAAGATGAAATGTAATGAAGTTATCAAAGTAAAATCTTGCATTTAGATTTAAAAACACTAGTCACAAAGTATACAATAAGACTTTTTTTCTTTTAAAAACAAACCAAAAACCTCAAGATCCAAACTAGTAAGTAATATGGCCACTGAGACAGCAAATGCAGTAAACTCAGGCTTTCTTCGTCCTTGAATGGATTAATGATGAGAAAAGAAGTCCAACAGGGAAAGAAAAGAACGTCATAGTCCAAATCAAGAGAGGATTTACCTCTCTCATGTAGTCCTCACTGGCTGGACTATACCTCATATTTGATTTTAGGAATCACATTTTAATAAAAGGCACTTAAAAATTGAAAGAGTAACCCAAATTGTAAAAGATTCTGAAAACACGCTTCCAGAAAGTTATGACTGACTTAAGAGGCAGAAGGTTGTGATATGATCACTCTATAAAGGGCAAGCTGCCAACAGAAAAGGAATTAATCTCATTCGGGCAGCTCCAAAAGGCAGAGGAATGACAGACAGAAGTTAAAGGAAACTGGCTTCAGCTCAATATAAAGAATTAACAATCAGAGGTTATTTATAAATGAAACTAGCTGCTTTGAAAAGTGATGAACTTCCCAAAAATGTTCAAAAAAAGGCACTACATACGAAAAGGAAATTCCTACTGAAGATGGAATGAAGACTGAGTGAGTGACCTCTAAGATCCCTTTCAGACGTAGCAAAGTATCAATATATGAATATTTCACAAATATACACCCAAATTGTATGGAGACAAATGATCATTTCCCCTCACTAGTTAGATTAGAGGCTTGGGTGTATCTTTCTGAAATATTCTTTATGATGCCAAGCAGAAAGTTGGCACTCTGCATGTAATGGGAAAAATCAATATAGAAGGTAATGTGTTCACTGGCTGAAATTATTTCAAGCTATTTCTGGTAACTATATCCTTGCAAGTCCTAATTTGGAGTGTCAAGTGTATTCACTTGTATCAAAATCCACAATTCGTTTGTAATGTACCTTTTCTTTTCCTCATCAGTAACATAAATACGAAAGGGAGAAACTAAAAAAAGTAACCTATCAAACATCCATTCATCTGGGTATGTCATATCATCAGTAACATTTGTATACTGCCCAAAAGTTTACAAAGGGCTTCCACATACATTATCGTATACACATAGAACTGCAAGATTTGGTTCTCACAATTACTTTATGAGTTAGTAAATCATGTATCATCATACTCACTTTAGAGAGAAGAAACTGAGTCTCAGGAAAAAGGCTGAAGTAAGTTAAACTGACAACTCTGTAACTAATAAATACCCGAAGGAAGACAACAAATCCAAGTTTTCTGACTTGAAATCCAGAATTACATCCCAGTTTAGTGTGTTATCTGTTACATGAAAAGGTCACTGATTTTCTGTTACCTCATACTGAAAGCTGACTCTAAAAGATACCCAGAGATTGATTTTTTTAAAGACGATAGATATGTCCACACTGGTAGTACCCAGGCCCATATTAGAGTGATACTTCTGAACTACTACAATAGCCTGTTTTTAATTTGGGGTTGGGGATGTAAGGATGGAAAGGGAACTAGAATGGCACAGGGACACAAAATATTGAAGACAGAGAGCTGTGGGTCACTCGGTTCTGCTAGTAACTGTAGGCAAGTCATTAAATCTCTTGGCATCCATTTTCTGAGCTGTAAAAAACATGTTAGAAAAGCTAAACTCCTTTCCAATAAAATTCTATGTTACTACAGAATTGGTACATACTATTTAATACATACAACAAACTAAATAAAAACTCTTCAACTAAACCACGTATCAAGAACCTCTTGCTGGGTTGCTTTTAATGTTCCACAGTATTCAGCACAATAAAAGACATACAAAAAATGCTAAATATACTTTTCCTATAAGAAAAGGTAAACTTCAACTTAGACCACCACCAACCCCCACCCCGCCCCAATAAAAGCACAAGAAAAAAAGCTGGGACCAAGTTTGACTTAAAACATGTATTTCTCTGCTTTATGAACAGAAAATTCAATGAGGAAGGTAATTTTAGACAAATCATTTTTCTACCACTCTATCAAAGATGGATGATTCTTAAGATAGTTTAATCTTGTTAACAGACTTGAAAGTAACAATATATTCTAAATTTATCAAAATAATTTCCAAAAAAATGTCTAGTCCAAAATTACTTACTATCTGAAGCTTGATTGTTTTCCCATCTAACTCTATAGTTCTTATTTTGAAATCCACACCAATTGTGCTGATGTAGCTTTCTGTATATGTATCATCCTGAGGAAGAAAATAGTTAATGATTAAAATTAATATTCAATAGAGTAAATATTATGCTTTTATCTACAAAGTTGATAAACAAAGTTTCTAAGGCATAACACATTAAGAGGCATTCCACCCTGCTCCAGTACTCAGTTTATGTTCTGATTACAAAGCACCATTTAACCGCAGTTTCTTCTTAAGATTTTTCCAATAGCTATTTTTTAATTTTTCCAAACATCTCTTGACAAATTCTTTACATACATCACACAGCAAAAGGTTTTATATTTTCAATAATTATGAATGATTTTTCTAATTGCTAATCAGTGAAACTTTTGATCCTCTGCTCCGCCCCCACATCTAATTTATTCACCACAAAGCAATGATAATGTCACTCTCCTGGATTTTTTTAGAAGTCAATTTTATTTTCCAGTTGACTTTTTAAAATTGAGATATAATTCACATAAAATTCACCCTTTTAAAGTACACAATTCAGTGGTTTTTAGTATATTCACAAGGTTGTGCAACCATCACCATATTTAATCCCAGAACATTTTTGTCACCCCAAAAGGACACCCTGTACCCAGCTGGCAGTCACTCTCCACTTCCTCCTCTCCCCTTAGACCCTGGAAACTGCTAATCTACTTTCTGTCTCTATGGATTTGCCTATTCCGGACATTTCATATGAATGGAGTCACATAATATGTGGCCTTTTGTGCTTGGTTTCTTTCTCAGCATAAAGTTTTCAAGGTTCACTCATGTTATAGCAGGTATCAGTAGTTCATTCCTTTTGATGGCTGAATAATATCCATTCTTCAGTTGATGGACATCTGGGTTGTTTCTACTTTTTGGCTATTATGAATAATGCTGCTATGAACATTTGTATACAAGTTTTTGTGTGAACAATGTTTAACCCAATGTTAAACTTTTAAAATTACACCTGTTTTTCTCTAGTAGCTGTTATGACATTTTACTCAGAATGGAGACAAAACTTTTTTTTTTCCTTTAAGTGAAAATGTTTGTGAAAAGATGTGAACAGAGAGATCAGGCTACCCAAATCACTGAACACTCTTAGCAAGCACAAAGTACCACCTAGGATGTATGCTGCCAACAAAGATGGACCTAAATCTAATCAAACTGAAATCCAGTAAGACAGTACTGTCAAACAGATTTCTTTGATGATGGAAAGGTTCTGTAAACTGTGCTAGTCAATACAGTAGCCACTGGCTCCATGGAGCTAGTGAGAAGGAGGAACTGAAGTTTTAATTTTATTCAACTTTAATTAACTTAAATTTAAACAGCTACATGGGGCTAGCAGCTACCATAAGGACAGCACAGCTCTGGGGCTTACTTCCAATTACAGAAAAATGAGGATAAAGGAACAAGTTAAAAGACACTACAAGGAAGCAAAGTGACAAATCTAAAATGTTGGACAATCTACAGGACAACTGCCCCAGTTTCTGCAAAAAGCAAATGACATGAAAAATTCATAAATAAAAAAGTGGGAGGTTGGAAAAATTGTAGATTAACAGAGTAAGCAGCAAAACAACCAAATGGAATGTGTGGACCATGTCTGAATCCTGATTCAAATTAACTGTAATCCTGTTTGAATCCTGATCCAAATCAACCAATGCACGTCTGAGAAGATCAGGGAAATTTATTTATTTTGTAAGTTGATAATGGTGTTATTTTCTAAGAAAATGTCCAGCTTTAGAAATGCACATTATAGTATAGAGGGGGAAAATGACACGTTTGGGATCTGCATTACAGCACTCCCAAAGAAGAGAAGGGGAAAAAAGGGTTAAATGAAGCCAGTGTGTGCAAGTCTTGATAATGCTGAATCTGATGTGAACATGGAGAATTAAAACAAAAAAGGTCTCTTAAAAAAAACTGTAAAATGTGATCAGAGAGAATTCCAAGTGGCTAGAGGTAGCTATGTTGACTTACCCTCTTCATATATTCACATTTATGCACATATAGAATCACTGGGTAAAAGGATATCTATTTTTAAAGCACTGAATGCAATTTACAAACTGGTCCTCACCATTACTAGGTACTCATTTTTTAAAAATTTTATTTATTTTTAATTGAGTGTCTAATAAGTAGCAGGTATTACAGAAAGTGGATAGAGAACAAAATGAATGCAATAAACATTCATTTAGCACTTCTACATGCCAAGTGCTTTGTTAGAAATACTGAACTCTTATAAATCCCTAAATTACCCTTACTTGCATGCCTCTGAGCCACTGCATTTGCTATTCCTTTTGTTCAAATTATTAGTGTATCTTTCTGCATACTCCTGTCAGGGATGGGGAAATTACCCCTGCTACCCTTCTTGTGTTCTCATGGCCGGACTAATAATAAAACTGACACAAGACCAGAATAACAGGAGAAAAATCCAGTTTAATACACACATATTGGAGATCATGGAGAGATGACGCTTGGAGAGTGAACAAAGCAGCAATGTTTATATCTTTTACACACAGAAACAATAAATTTGTGAGGAATGACAGGACACAGACACTTAGATTTGAGGTATGCAATTAGTGAGGATCTCAAGCGGAGTTTTGGCTTGAGGTAGTATTGAGCAAAGTTTGTTCATATAGACTTTTCAGCCCTGAGTCCCTGACTCTGGGGATAAAGATGCAGGGAGAACACCTTTCACAGGGGAGATTTACTTCCTGCTTTCAGCAGGAACAGAGACAGGAGGGTGGGAATGCCCTTTTTGCTTCTCAAGTATTGGAGATGCTGCTAAGCTCACAATGGTGAATTAAAATTCTCCCTTAAAAGCTTGAATTTTATTATAGTTCGCAAATGCTGTCAGATATTTTCCTTGAAGTGACAGTTTCGGTTCATTTGAGAAAATGTTTGCCCAATACCCAAGTCTACATAATAGTTTGTCTGTCAGTTGTTCTTTCAAGTAAAAAAAATGGTGTTCAATGAAAAAAGCAGCTAGTTCAGCTCGCAACTCAAACTACACAAGTATTTTTCTTTTCCTCAAGACAACCAACACACTCTAGTATGTAGTAAAGGTGTTTATGCACACTCCTCATTTCTTCACAAAGAATATTCTAAAAAGAACCTCAAGGATCAAGATTTTTAAAAATTAATCATTTTTACTGTTTCATCAAAAACACTCAAGTGAAAGTGGCTTTTTCCCTGTGCTCTGTGAGTGCACAGAGGTAAACACCATGACTATGAGTATAGCTGGGGCTTAGCACTGCCTTGATGTGTGTGTGCTAGGTGCCAGCAATTTTACTCAACACTGCTTTAGTGTCATCAGAGCAAATGTCAACATAGTGGAAAAAGACAAATGTCTTTTGTCTTAGTACTATTACTAAGTAAGTATTTACTTGGTAAATACTAATAGTTTAGTAGCATTCGGATAATAGCTTTAATCTCATGGACCCCCTGAGAGGGTCTTGATGATCCCCAGGGGTCTTTGGCCCATGATCTGAGGACCAATGATCTAGACAGTGAGAAGGAAAACATGCTAAATTTGAAGATAGTTGATAAAGACCAGGAAGCAGACTGTGGATTCTATTCATTAGGTTGAAAGTTATTTCCCTGTTTGTAAATTTCAGCATATAGAACACTATGCTATTGCCAAAAAACCTTTGTACCAGACCCTGCTTTCTCTTTTTATTCTACTAGTTTCACTTGAAGATTCACTTTCCATCAAGTCACTTTCAACAAGGGCCAAGTATTTTCCCCTTAGCTCACTACCTACGTTGGAATGAAACATTGTTTGACCTCTACCAAGAGTATTAGACACTCTGACTTTAGAACCACACTTTGCTGAATTTCTTTCAAGAGTAACAGCATTTCTTCTATTTAAGAGTTCAAGACATCTGTGAGGATGTACACTTGGAGGCTTTAAATATATAAATTCTGGAAGGATTAATTTATTCTGAACAAAATTGTTTAATCTTTTGTCAATCTAGAAAACATACATGCATAAATTTCTTTAAAGGCATTTCAATTTCAACTTACTGCAAACCTAAGAAGGAGGCAAGACTTTCCAACCCCAGAGTCGCCAATCAGAAGTAACTTGAATAAATAATCACTGCAAAAAGAAAAAAAAATCACATTAACAAAAAGCATATTGCATTGTAAGTTCTACAACAAAAACACAGCCAAGACCAACGGCACACTGAGGAAGACTAAAGCCCATGAATGGCTTAACAGCAGCCAAAACTGCAACCAGCAGAAGTTTTTTTGATGAATCACTGAACATGACAGAATTATGTAAAAGTAAGATAGGCAATGCCACCCTTAATCTCTGAGATCGGCCAACTCCTACTTCCAAGGAAAGAATGCAAGGAAACATAAGTGACGTGCATTCTTTGAGAGTCTCAAGAAACTTATGCTAGATAAATCCCACTCCTCTGCAGTTTTAGAATACAGGGAGTTAACTTTCCATTGTTCTTGCCTCTTGCCAATAAAACAAATCTCTCCTTCAAATTCCAAGATGAAATCATTATTCCACAGCAATCCTCAAACAAAGGAGCTTTTATGATCCTTTCCTAGCATCCACCTGGAATTCTCCCCTTAAAGAAAAAAAAGATCATTTAACTTCTGAAAGCCTGTATTATAAATATTTTAAGGTGGAGATATGGTAAAATCAAAGGCTGTTCATGCAAATCCACAACTTTACCAACATTCTAACTTGCAGTAAAGCCTATTTCAGAGAACATTGACAGCTAGGCTCTGTTTATGTA
This sequence comes from Equus asinus, assembly GCF_041296235.1. Classification (NCBI taxonomy): domain Eukaryota; kingdom Metazoa; phylum Chordata; class Mammalia; order Perissodactyla; family Equidae; genus Equus; species Equus asinus. The sequence goes on along the minus strand of NC_091795.1, from coordinate 47,862,080 downwards.
CATTTTACCATTGCCGAGTCTAACTCAAAAACGATCCCCAGTGACTCCCTCATGGACCTGAAGAGGAGAGACTGTCTACCTATGGTCTCCAAAGGAATCATAGATCCTTCCCAACTCCGATCACTTCTTTATGTTCTTTTAAGCAATTTCAAAAGGACAAAAAAATCCAGAATTTACAAATATTTTTTCAGTAAATAAGATTTTCAATTCTTTTCTTTGCGATTTAGCTTTTTAAAACTGCTACCTACTTAAGGCGAAACCCAAATATCCACGATTTAAATTTAGATTACAATTATCATATTTACATGTAAGATATAAAACTTTCAGAAGTGATAATCTGTGTGAATATTCATTGTTACCTAGGTTTACATAGTCATACGTATTACTTAAAACATATCTTTTTAATTTTACCAAGTTACCATAAATATGCTTATTGTCCCTAATTATAGCCAAAGGAAAGAATAAAAAGAAATCCAAAGTGCCCTAGTCAGCAGCAAAATAAAGGTCACATAAGAAAATAAGAAGCTTTTAAACAAGTCCTCAAGAAGAGGATTAAACTAAATAACATCCCTTCCAGGGGCTGGCCCCGTGGCCGAGTGGTTAAGTTCGCGCGCTCCACTGCAGGCGGCCCAGTGTTTCGTTGGTTCGAATCCTGGGCGCGGACATGGCACTGCTCATCAAACCACGCTGAGGCAGAGTCCCACATGCCACAACTAAAAGGACCCACAACAAAGAATATACAACTATGTACCAGGGGGCTTTGGGGAGAAAAAGGAAAAAAAATAAAATCTTTAAATAACATCCCTTCCAGTCTGAGATCATAAAGAAAAAAAATGAGGAGGGGGATAATCATTGCAAAAATTTACCCTTTATAAATGATACTTAATATCAAACAACTTTCATTAGGCAGTGAAGCTGCCGACTGACTCTAGTACTACTGATAGCTTCCTCCTTAATTAGATCAAATAAATTCTTAAGAATGCTGCACACTGACATTAGCAATGAGTATATGTTAAAATTTACATTTCAGTCAGCAAGAATCATCACATCATTGATACTACCATAGTTACTTAGTTTTTAACAGAAATTTTTTTTTTTAATTTTTTTAAAGATTTTATTTTTTCATTTTTCTCCCCAAAGCCCCCCGGTACATAGTTGTATATTCTTCGTTGTGGGTCCTTCTAGTTGTGGCATGTGGGATGCTGCCTCAGCGTGGTTTGATGAGCAGTGCCATGTCCGCGCCCAGGATTCGAACCAACAAAGCACTGGGCCGCCTGCAGCGGAGAGCGCAAACTTAACCACTAGGCCACGGGGCCAGCCCCCTTTAACAGGAATTTTGACACAGTAGATGCCCTGAATTTACCAATCTCGCTGAACACAGTGCGAGGCATCCAGTAAACACTCAATAAACATCCCTTGAATCAGCTGTACTGACCTGTCACAACAAAGAACAGCAGTGGGTCGCAGATGTTGCCTAACGTAGCATTCATTACCTTAAAGATCAATTTCTCTATTTCAGAGTAACCATAAGGCTTGAATAAACATGAATTCTTCCTAACTGTGTTACAAATTACATTATGGTTTCAAGAAATTAAGTCAATTTTTAAAAAATCACCTTTTTCAATTATCACATTCTTTTTAAATTTTACAGAATTATTTCAAAACTATTTATGTGTTTCTGACAGTTTAAAGTTCACAGCCATTATAAACAATATGAAGAACTGAGCACTCTTCTCTGCAATGAGATAATCATTGCTAAAGAAGACTATTTTGTTCTCTCCCAAACCATCAGCTTTACTAACATGACAAGAGACATGGAGAACGGCAAACAAAATCTAACTCACAAACTTCTTCCCCTTATTGAATACACACAGCTGGAGAGTGTGATCAACAGTATGCTACTTGCATTGGAACATTTTAAATTATCACTACCATAGTAGCTTATTTCTAAACTATTAATATACTGAATGTTCAAGAGAATTCAGAGATTTGAGACTGCTTAAAGATATTTCTGTAACTGTAATTTACAAAACAGAACACAGTAAGAGTGTTGACAGAAAATATGCAAATCTAAAATTAGAAAGCACAAGGTCAGAATTTTGGTACAGTCAAGAATAATTTAGCAAATGGTAAAACTTTAAATGAATTTTTTCTTTTTCCCTCAAGAATTTGGATTAAGTTTTCAGTATACAATATAATTTTGACTTAAGTGAAAAAATTGCATTATGCTAGCTGAGAACTCTATAGAGTTATAATTGTAATCGTCATTCTCCTAAATTAAGACTATCTAGTAAATCCTATCCACTATTTCCAAATCAGAACTTACTGAAGTCTTTTTCATGCGTAATTTACTATGACACTTCATACTTTCTCCCCCTAAGTAGTTGGAATCTGTTTTTCAGCACTCTTTTTTTTTTTTCAGTGTTGAGGAAGATTTGCCCTGAGCTAACATCTGTGCCAGTCTTCCACTATTTTGTATGTGGGTCACCACCACAACATGACTGCTGATGAGTAGTATAGGTCAGTGACTGAAAACCAAACCTGGGTGGCCAAAGTGTAGCATGCCAAATTTAACCATTAGGCCATGGGGCCAGCCCCTGCACTCTTATTTTTGACTTATCTGTGAATGAGAAGATAAACTGACTTATTCATCTGTATATCCAAAATCTAGCATTGTGCCTTTTAAAAAGCACACGCTAAAAGATTAGAGGACATTTTAATTTTGTATTTTTAATCAGGCCTCTTTCATTGTGAGATATATACAAAAAATATCTATGGCCATCCTCGATTAATATTTTGGGCAAAATGGAAAAAAATGGATGGGAACATGGCATGTTAAAAGGACATAGGAGGGACCGGCCCTGTGGCTGAGTGGTTGAGTTCACACGCTCTGCTTCGGCAGCCCAAGGTTTCGCCAGTTCGGATCCTGGGCGCTGCTCATCAAGCCATGCTGAGGTGGCATCCCAAATGCCACAACTAGAAGGACCCACAACTAAAAATACACAACTATATACCAGGGGGCCAACCTGAAATTTCTCTCGATAGCCAAGGCAGAACAATTTGAGCCACAAAATAAACAACCATGTACTGGATTATAACCCAAAGAATAAAATAAATATCCATGAGTCCGTAGTACTGGTATAAATCATTAAATAAATAAATAGCAGAGAAGAGACAATCTTCCTTATAGGATTCCAAATAATACACATAGAAGGAATGAGAGAAAGAGAAAATCAGTGGTAGAGATCACCACAGTAATAACTGCCACTGGCAAGATCCACCAATGAATACTAAAACTAGTGAGTGAAACTTTGAGAAACAGAATATCTGCATGCCCCCAAGTATGTACCCCAAAATATTTATTTATTACTGTGGTGGTCTTAACATATGCCTACAAATTCTTTGAATACTCCTCCCCCTAGGAGATGGAGCTTAATTCCCTTCCCTTGAGTGTGGGCTCTTAATGACTGGTTTCTTAGAGTATGGAAGGGAAAAATACTAACTTTAAAATGGGAGAAACCTGACAGATGCTAATTTTGATAAATGTAGCACGGGATGTAAGCTTAACATTAGCGTAACATCTTAAGTTAGGTGAAGGGTATACAGGACTTCTCTGCATTTTTACATTTCACAAGAGTTGTATTTTCACAACTCTTCTGTAAATCTAAATTTATTTCAAAAAGGTTTTAAAAAAAACTACGAAGACATTAGTGAAATGAGCACAAGCTGGCTTCTCATATTTTTTAAACATAAGAGAGACATAGTCTGTGTTTTCTCAAGTTAAACAGTTAAGGTAAGACCGACAGATCAAGGCTGGATGGAAGGGCAGACTCAGGGGAATTAACAGGCTTTTAACAACTGGATGGTAAGGTGTCAAAGAGAATAATAAGTAAAAACTTATTTTTTGCTATCAGTTCCTCCTGTGAGTCAACTCTTGGTTTACTTTAGCAATACTGGAGATTCTCTATTTCCATTATTTATGATCTGAACATATCTTGAGACCTATGCCATTTCTGCACGCAAGCACTAACATTTCCTATACCTTCAAAACAGTCACTTTTATGAAAGCATGAAACAACATTCTTTAAAAAAGTTTCTAAAACAGATTTTAGTTCAGAATTCCATTTATGGAGAATGTTTTCCTTTTTATGAAGTTACCAAACTGTATACATAAAATATGAAGTAGAGGATGAATCTGCTTGTTTCTGAATCTAAAATGCTAATGGGAATTCTAAAATCTCAAAAGAGACTGTTACGTGAAAAGATTACAGGACATTTTGTTTAGTAAAATTCATTTTCATTTTAAAAATTTTTGCACACAGATAAATGATACGGAAAAAAACGGACACTCCTAGATTGTAGCATTACAGTTAACTGATTATTTTTCCTTTATGCTTTTTTAACAGTCTGCAGTAAGCTTGAATTACTTTTATAACCAGGAAAAAAAAGCTATTTGAATTACTTTTATAACCAGAAAAAAATGTTATTTGAGGGGATTTGCTAATCAGAGGGTTTATTCAATGACTTAACATGCTTAAAAGTTCCTTCAGCACACCTGCCTACCATAACACAAATGATTTCTAAGTAGGTAGAGTAGGTCAAGGGTGTAAGCAGATAGCATTGGCACATTCCCAATACAGCCACAAGTGTATGAAGTCAACTTTCCGTATTAAATGAAAATAAACATTTTTCTTCTTTTATGAAATAAAATTTGGATTATCAGACATAGTTCACATGTCAGTGAGTATTTTACACGAGCAAGCTGACTGACATTAACACACCTTTCAACATCCCACGCTTTGGAAACATATACCAATGAAGAAAGATAAAAGTAAAACAGTGGAGGACTATAACGTATAGCTGCTTTTATCTAAAAGGTGGTATCCCCAAACACAAACTTCATAATGTCAGCTACAATATAAGTATACCTTAGAAAAGGCCTGCTATTTTAAAAAGGTCAGTGGAAACTAACTTTGTTCTCTTTCTTCTAGAATGAATTTACCTGCATGATGGGAATCATGTTATTTTACCTTTTTATAAATGTCATACTTAGAAAAAGCCTAAAACTAAGCTCACACATCAAATTCAAAACAAAATCAGGATTATGATATTATGATATAGTGGCCAAATAAACTTTAATTCACTATTAAACTAGACACTATTCTATTAGTCTTTGGGGTAAGGAATGATTAATAAAAACTTGGGCTGCAATTAATTGTGTTTGACATCAACTTTTCTTCTTCACTCACTTTAAGTAGGTTCCAAAGAATACAATTCAAAACTGACCATCATGCTGGAGGAAAGAGGTAAGAACTTAGTTACCTCATATGCTTCTATACTGTTTGAATTTTATAGAGCATATATTACTTTTGTGATCAAATTTAAAAGAAAAAAACCACGAACCTTCAGCTATGGAAAAAAGCAGCCTGTTAGGCAAAATAAACAGGCAAAATAATCAATTACCAAGAATCCTAAAGGGCAAGAGTTTTTCCTCCAAATTTAAGGAAACAGCCAAGCAATTTTTTAATAACTGTCCCCATAAGTGACCCTTAAAACTACATGTTTGCCTTTGATATTTAGACACAATGGATTAATTTTACAGGTTCCATTTTAGCTCTGTTTAGAAGAGTGTTCCAAAAACTCAAAGCTGGAATTCTGAAAATGAAGGAAACTTCGGTAGTGCTGAAAGAAGTGGCAAGTCATAAAAGAGGACAACAGAGTAGATGGTCTTATAAACTATTTAATGACAAATATTTGCTGAAAAATGCACCAAAAGGAGGTGTAAAAGTCCTCTATCTTCTTAACTTTCAAAGCCTGCATGTGTTTTAGAGCTGGAAAGATTTGTATTTGAATTCAGGCTCCGTTGCATACTAGCTATAATTGAGGCAAGGTACTCACCACTATGAGCCTCAATTTCCTCATCTGTAAAAAGGTTAATTAGCACTTTCTACCACCCAATTAGGCTTGTTGTCAGGATTAGAAATAATGCCTCTAATATCTCTAGCAGTGTCTCGCACATTATAGGAACACAATAAATGGCAAGTATTATTATTTTTCTTTTCTCACTCCAAACCACGTGACAACTTGATGAAAAATTTCAAGAGCTATAAACAAAAACTTTGAAGCTATTTATCCAAAGCTTCTGTTCAGATACAGGTGACGAAGTATCACAGGACTTTACCAGTACAATCTAAAGCAAAAGTTTAAAAATTACCAACTAATAGTTGTAAGTACTATGATCACACCAGTCACAACTCCCAAAACCTAGCAACACAAAATAGTAACATGGTCTGCAGCAAGTGGGTCCTCTCCAGCAAGAGAAAGGCAGTTCTCTGCTTCACTTCTTTACTCACTGAAAGACATCCACGACTTCTAAGGTCCCAAGTATAAAATATTCAACAACAGTCACGAGGACAGAAAAACTGAGAATGGATACAATAATTAACCTCAAGCCTAAGGCAGCTTTAAATATCAACCCAACACAAGATGTGAAGGAGAAAGTCAAAGGCCCTGTCATAATATCTATGTACCTCACAAACCGTTTTTGAAATTTTAAAAAAGACCTCTCCAATCATGAATTTTAAAAGTAACCACAAAAATGTTAGTTGTCTAATTAACTGGCTTAAATTTTAAATTCCTAGAAGTTAACCACACACAGTAAACTGGAAATAGCATACTTGGACTGTGAAATTACAGGCCCTTGAGTTAAAATTCCAACTCCGCAGTTTACTCTGAATGCCCTTGGGCAAGCCATTTAACTCTTCTCTGCCTCTGTTTCCTCAACTGTAAAACTAGGACACTATTTCTTCACAGGAGGAAGGGAAATAATGCACAGACATAAAATTTCTGGCTGCTGGTGAAAACTCAAATTGTTAGCTATTGACCACATTCCAAGATTAGCATCAAGCGTTCTGGAGAGTCCTCCCTGGTGCTCTGTTCCTCTCCATCTAAATCAAACATAACTAAAACTTTCTGTTAATAACAGAAATCCGAGGCCCTTTCTCCAAATCTTTTGAACCGTCTATTCTTCCATCCTATTCTTTAAAAGTATCACAAGATACAATTTGTGCTAATACTGTTATATTGATTATGCTTGTTTGACCACAAGTCATCTTCATAACTAACTGGTAAGCACCTGAGAGCAGAGTCCATGTTGCATAATTAAAAAACAAAAACAAAAAACCCCCTCAATTCCTAGCATACTTTAACTGATGAGAGAGAGAAAGAAAGGGCTGGCTGTTTATTTACCAAGCTTTCTTCCAAGGTAAAGCCAGGAGACAGAGAGACAGAGACAGAGACAGAGAGACAGACAGACAGACAGACAGACAGACAGACAGAGAGACAGAGAAAGAGAGAACCTACATACACATAGATGTACGTATGTATATGTATATATTCACCTGGAAGATTAAAAGTCTGTATTGAAAAAAACTGTTAAAGTAGACAAGGACAGAGATAAATGTATGATGATTAACATGTAGAAAAAACTTTAACTCCTGCCATTCACACATATTCTAACATCCCTTACTAGAATAAATATGTCAATGTCTGCATAGCACCATAGTTTACTCTTGAGACTCAGAACTGAGGTGGTACTAACCCCATTTTATAGACAAACAAACAAGCTCAAAAGGCATAAATGACTTGTATGAGGTAAGTGGTAGCCTGAACTTAAACCTAGGGTTTACAACTCCAAATGCTGGGGCCGGCCCGGTGGCGCAGTGGTGAAGTTCGCACGTTTTGCTTCTCCGTGGCCCGGGGTTCACTGGTGCGGACATGGCACCGCTTGGCACGCCATGCTGTGGCAAGCGTCCCACATGTAAAGTAGAGGAAGATGGACACGGATGTTAGCTCAGGGCCAGGCTTCCTCAGCAAAAAGAGGAGGACTGGCAGTAGTTAGCTCAGGGCTAATCTTCCTCAAAAAACAAAACAAAAACAACTCCAAATGCTATGTTCTTTTTATCACATCACGTTCTCTCAACGATATATTTTATATACTCAGATGATAAAAATTTCAGTAAATATGCTAAGTCCTACATATAAAACCTATCGGAATAAATCAAACTGTCTATGAACTAGCACACGGGACCCAAGCAAATATAAAGAAAAGGGTGATTCACTGCTTAAATTAACTTAGATCATTTGTGTTAGTAGAGAATAAGTTGGCTCAGCTCAAAAGAGCATGGTAAATTTTGGCATTCAGACATCATCAGCTTTAGTAAGTGATGAACCCAACTGTTCTTCATGAGGACATGTGCTAGCCACCAATCTACAAATAAAGCACTAAATAATTATCCATAGTATGGGACCAGCCCAGTGGAGCAGCAGTTAAGTTCTCGTGGTCCGCTTCGGCGGCACAGGGTTTGCCAGTTCGGATCCTGGGTGTGGACACAGCAGTACTCGGCAAGCCATGCTGTGGTAGGCGTCCCACATATAAAATGAAGGAAGATGGGCACGGATGTTAGCTCAGGGCCAGTCTTCCTCAGCAAAAAGAGGAGGATTGGCAACAGATGTTAGCTCAGGGCTAATCTTCCTCAAAAAAAAAAAAAATTATCCATAGTGCATGTTTCACAAAGTTGCTTAAATGTCCTTTTATAAACTAGCTATTCAACTATTTTTCTAAGTTCCATCTAATCCGCTTAAGTAAGAATACATATTACACTTGGCTAGGCACTTATCCTAACTACATCTGTATGGATTTTAAGGTAATAAAGATACTAGAGAGATGACCTATTGTTCTTAATGCGAATGCTAACATTCTATGAACTTAGTGTGCCTCTGTTTCAAGACTCTTGGAAACACTTCATATACTAGTAACTTAATGAGAAACAGGTAAGCATTTAAAAAAAAGAAAGAAGAAAAGAAAAGCACTGATGAGGTCACCAAAATAAAGCCATGCTGAAACAAATCTCATATTTTAAAATTAATTAGTTCAGGATACCAGATTTAAAATTAAACTGTCACTCCCAGGTTTCCACATTTCAAAAGAGTGGTAGTGAACACTCTCTTTTCTGTTTTCTAAATCTCCTAAATCAGGCATCCTTAACTTGAGGTTCATGAATAGTCTCAAGGAGTGTGAACAGCTTGCAACTTCACGCAACATGTTATGAGTATGTATGCACATGGGGAGCAGGTAGGTACAGAGGGTTCATGAAATGTCCCTAGGAGTACACGACCATAAATGGGTTAAGAATAACGATCCTAACTCAAGTTACTGGAAAATGTCTACAGGCAGAGTGGAAAGGACAAAAAAATAATTCTACTTAAGTACTATTGTCATTTAAAGGAAATACATTCAGACAAGTTAAATTCATCATTGTTCTTGGAAAACTTCAATTATACAATTCACTCAATTTTATTTGTAAAGTTTGAGGTACCGACTGCATAAAATACCCTGTGCAAAGACCATACCCAAATGGCTGGCACATACAGTTAAGCATTCCTTAAATAGGAGCTATTATTATTAAAGAATGGTGTTTCCAGGTGCTGGCCCTGTGGTGTAGTGGTTATGTCTGGCACACTCCACTTTAGCAGCCCAGGTTCATGGGTTCGCATCCTGGGTACGGACCTACAAAGCTAGTCGATCCATGCTGTGGCAGTGACCCACACGCAAAATAAGGAAGGCTGCCACAGATGTTAGCTCAGGACTAATCTTCCTCAAGCAAAAAAAGAGGAAGACTGGTAAGAGATATCAGCTCAGAGCAAACCTTCCTCACTAAAAGAAAAAAATTGTTTCCAAAGAGGGGTTCCCCTTATGAGCAAAGGCATGCATATGTAAAACTGCCTGTCAGAATTAGGAATCTACAAACATGGAACAGAGTTAACTGGAATCTGTCACAACCTGGAATTTAACAAAGCAATGTATTCTGACCAGTCACAAAAGTACCACAGAAAACTGCATTTCCTACTTCTCCTTTGCACCCTATGTCTTCACATGTTTAAGTCAGTCAACATCCAATAAACAACTGTTCTCTGGCTTCTTAAGGCCTCAGGACTATTTTTTTTCCCAAATAATAATAATCTGAAACACTGACAGGATGGTCCCAAAGAAAAGCCAAGACCTAAGTCTTCTTCCCTAAATTCTATTCCAGACGTGAAAGAAGCGATCTCAGCCCCAGCTTCTACAGGAAAACAGTGGGGCAGGCTGACCACTCCCCTAAGATTAAAAAAAAAAAAAATTTTTTTTAACATTTTGCCTAAATCTCTTACTAAAACTCCAAAATGTAGTTCAGGCAAAGAGTGGTAAAAAGCTGATAAGCTACATATCTAAAATATCTCATGCACTGGCATCCTACGCCCATTTTTGGTTTCTCGTCAACTTAAAGTATTTTTTAGCAAATCTTTAAAAATCTCAAAACTGGGGCCAGCTCCATGGCTGGGTGGTTAAGTTCACGCACTCCACTTCAGTGGCCCTAGATTTCGCAGGTTCGGATCCTGGGTGCGGACATGGCACTGCCCATCAGACCATACTGAGGTGGCATCCCACATAGCACAACCAGAAAGACCTGCAACTGGAATATACAACTATGTAACTGGAGGGCTTTGGGGAGAAGAAGAACCCAAAAAAAAGAAGATTGGCAGCAGATGTTAGCTCAGGTACCAATCTTTAAAAAAAATCTCAAAACCTTAAAAAGCATTTTATTTAACACTAAACATTTTCATATATCAAGAGAGAGACAACAGTAGATAACATTAGCAAAAGGAAGCTACTCTTACCTATCAAAAACAAAACAACTATTACAACTCCAAGTAGGAAAACCACCATATATGTACAGTCAAAGTTGCCAAGGAGAGAAAGCACACATACACAGCCAAAGGACTGCTAATAGGATGTGAATATAACAAGATATTAGCACATAGGTAAATTACTAAGACTGCTTCCAGAACAAGGAAGACTGAAATATCCAAGAAATAAAATTACACAAAAAGCAAAATTCTCTTTAAAAGCCAACTAAAGATTTGGCAAAGAGAACACTTGATTCTGAAGCTCTTCCATCTTTAAGACATTAAAAAAAAATTTTTAAAGATTTATTTGCTGGAATATGTAAGAAACTGTCAACATCCCTCATTTTAACTTAATTATGATGAAAAGGAAAAGAAATGTTTTTTTAAAGACTGGCACCTGAGCTAACAACTGTTGCCAATCTTTTTTTTTTTTCCTGCTTTTTCTCCCCAAATCCCCCCAGTACATAGTGGTATATTTTAGCTGTGGGTCCTTCTAGTTGTGGCACGTGGAATGCCGCCTCACCATGGCCTGATGAGTGGTGCCACATCCACACCCAGGATCCGAACCAGCGAAGCCCTGGGCTGCTGCAGCAGAGCATGCGAACTTAACCACTTGGCCACAGGGCCGGCCCCAGGAACAGAAATTTTTAAATGCAAAATTTGAGTTATCTTTAAATGATCCCACAAGATCATACATTCATGCTAACCTCTTAAGATGCACTTTGTGGAGATTCTATATAGCTAACGGAAACGTACATTACCCAAAGAATTACATCTGTTGATTCTCTACAGACATAAAGAAATCACATTCTGGATAGTGAGAACTGGTTACTTCACTTCTTTAAACTTTTCTGAACTTTTCAAACCACTACCAACACCATCAAAAAGTCAACAACACAACCAACAAAAAGAAAACTTACTTTTAGTTGATTTCTTTCTTTTCTAATAAAAAAATTCTAAAAATTATATGAAAGCCAGTAATGATACACTTATTAATGAAACTACACTCTGTCAGACAACAGAACTGATTTATCTTGCTTTTACTTTCAAACCCCAAGATAAAAGACAGATTTATTCAAAGCACAGTGCTGGGGCAAAAAAAGTCAAATGTTCCTTGAGTCTACAACGACAGAAAAGTGAAGTTTGAAAGGCTGATTAAATCTTGAACCATGATCTCAAATATCATTCTGGAGCCATGATAAAAAAAAAAAAAAGGTTAAAAAACATGGTAATTACCACATAATTTTTCTGCCGTAAAGAACTACAGTTGATCTAAGCAGACTACTATAGCTCTTACTAGTGTAGTTTACTGGGATATTCAGGACAGGGACACACACTTTATTCTTAACACATTCCTATAGATGAAACAGCCAAACAGATTTTCTTGACACCATAAAAACCCACCAGAAGGTAATGGATTAGGAAAAATGTTTCTGGTATGAGAATAACGTTAGGTATTTCTTAACCAGCGTGCTGAAATAATCACTGCCGGCTTCACCACCTATCTCAGAAAATCAAAATCTTTTTTCAGATCTCCAGAAAAAGAAAGCTCTGATCCTTTCCATCTACTTTTTCCACTGTTTGGATTCCACCTCTAGTTGCCTTGTGCTTTTGTTTGTACTTGAAATTCCAACGAGTCAGTCATTATCCTTAATTTCTACCATAAAGATAACCCAAGGTTGTCATTTCCCACAAATCAGCCAAATAACATGCAAAGTAATCAAAGGGACACCTTAAAATTAAAACAGTGACTGGCATATTTCTTATTCTCCTCACTCCCAAAAGCTCACAACTTAAAGACCATAAAGTAAAAGCATTCAGTAATAAAGCTACTAACAGGTAATCTTATGTCAATCAATATAAATCTAAAATCCTATTCCTTCTGAGAGAATCATACTTTCTTTTGTCAAGAGCCCATTTTCATTACCAAATTCAGCAGCACTGATAAAGCAGATTTTTAGTGTCTAACAGGAATAAGATAAATTCGTAAATGATAAACCAAAACAAGGAACATTTGGGGTGCATTCGTAAATATTACCTAGTATACTATTCTTTCACATTAGCATATAATGTGTCTGCTATAACACACATGTATTATAATGTGTAATATTGTACCTGGCATATAATAAGTGGCTATAAATGAGCTATTAAGACATCATGGAATCATGAAAGGCACTCACCCATTTAAAGTTTTAATTTAAGGAAAAAACATAAGATTTTTAGAACAAGGTGTTAAATGGCCTTATATTTGAGTGATAAATCTCTAAGTCTTTCTTTCCTTCTTTTCTCTATTTTCCAATCTTTCTCTAATTACTTTTTTTATGGTAACAAGCTTCATTAAAGACAAAAAGAAGAAACTGCTGAAGTCAGATCGCTAAAAATCTGCCTGCTGGTTGCCCTTGTGACCTTCCCGAATATAATATCCATCACCTCCTCTCATAAGTAATTTTCACTAACGCTTTTCCAAAATTCCCAGATTATTTTACTAGACACAGTCTAGAATATAAACACAGTAGCCAGGTACTGGCATACTCCATGCCAGAAAAAATTAAAAAATGACTTCTAGCTTTGATTCTGTTGAGGTTATTAATCTAGAGTCCTCAAAAGAAAGAATGGTTTGGCACTGAATTTACTTGAGAATTACTATCCTTGCCATTTATTAAACCATTCTTCCTTCTTCCCTCTTGAAAAATCCTCCTCACTCCCTTCTGCTTCTTCAAATCCACTGCTAATAATTCTCTTACAGGTCTCTTTTCTATAAAGTCTTCCTGGACCCAACTAACCAACCACAAGCCTCACCTTCCTTTGAAATCTTGCTCCTCCAATCCATGCTGCACATCTAGAACTTGCTATATCTAGAGGTATTTGATTTATATACAATCTATTTTCTATATTCCATTATAAACTCCTTGAGGGTAAGGATCATATTCCTAAATCCTGGCACTACTAGAATGTCTTACATGAAGATGACGCACAAAATTAAAGTGCTCTTATAGTTTTCCAAATTCTTTTACAAACACTTGAACCTCACAACTACCCTGAGAGGAACAATGACTCCTACTATCCTATTTTACAAAAGGAGAAACAAATTCAGAAGCTAAATAATTTGTCATAGTTCTGCTCAATTAATCTTCAAGATTTATTTACAGTACTAAATACATGTAGCAAATCTAAGAAATTCCCTGAACAGAAGAGGTTTACAAACCTCTATAAAGTAGCAAATCCATGTACTTTATTGTTGCCAGGAAAACTACTAAATTAGGGACCTCAAGTTCAACTCTGCTCAATTATGCAAAACCTTGTCCTTGGAGCTCTTTATAAAGAAATAAAAAATTGCCAACATAGCAAATATGGCTCTATTACACCACTACCCACAACTTCTTAAAGTATATAAAATTTTAATAAAATACTATGGCTTCTGTTTAGTACAAAAGGGGATATTTCAGCTTCAAACCACAGTATTACAAAACTTGAAGTCAGAATGCATTTTGCAAGAGCCATGTGACACACACATGACAGTCAGCTAAACCGATGGGTGGACGGACCTCTTAGGGGAAACGCTTAGCAGTAAGTGACCAAAGCAGCAAATAAACTCAACTTTTAGGACAAATACTGATTTTATGCTTTAAAAAATTCCCCGTCTCCCCCAAAATCTTCTGACACTGAAGAGGAATAACAATTAAATCTCCTCTAATTATTCATTAATTTATATACGCAAATTGTAGGAGGATTTTTTTAAAGGGCCATTAAGGAGAGCCCAACAAAGTCTTCCCAGGGAAAGTGAACCCCAGTTCCCAGGAAAGGTGCCAGGTGTGTCACATCTGCCGGGGTGACTTCTTGAGTAAGCAAGAAAAAGAAATGCATTAACTTTTCATGACAAGTCATGGAACCTCATTCCCTATCTGCAAGCACTCAAGTAGGTAATGCAAAACCTACAGATCTATCATGGGGTCCATTCGTTTCTCTTTCAACCTGACAGCAGTGTCTTCCCTTAATTTGGTAACACTGTCAGAAAGGTGTTCCTACGTCTTAGTTTTAGGTTTTCTTTTTTCCTGACCTACACAAGACAAAATGACTTTCGTGTCCTCTAAAAGAAAATTCTCACAAATGCCCAGGTTTTTAGGAAGGCACTGGGCCTGGCAAGTTCTTAAAGAACTCCAGGAAATAACTCAAAATGAGAACTAAACATTTTAAATCGCTTCTCACCATCTACTCATTCCCCTCAATCCCACGCAGTCCTGAAAAGCATCCATATTACCTGCAACCTGGCGGGGAGGATGCAAGGAGAGGGAGCCAACAGGCTCAGGATTTACAAGTAAAGCTGGTTTCCACCCAGCCGATTCTGACAGCTCCGCAGAGTGCGGGAGCAGGGACTGACAGTGCCCTCTAGGAGTGCTCTCCCACCCCCGCCCCTCCCCTTAAAAACAAGTCCTCCTTCAAAAGTCACTGCCTCCACAAGCGGCCCCTTCCCACCACCCCACCGCCGACTCCCAAACGCCCCAACCCCCTCAGCAGACTGGTCCTCCGCCCCGGCCCCGCAGTCAGGCCCTCCAACCTGGCCCGGTCCAGGCCCGAGCAGCTCGCCCCTCCAGCCCGACCCCTCCCCCGGCCGCCCCTCCTCCGTCAGACAATGGGGCCCCACTCCCGGCCGCAGCCTCTCCTGCCCCATCACCCTCCCCTCACCGCGGCCGAGGCCGCTCCTCCCGCCCCAGCCCTCCTCGCCCCCTTTAAGCTTTCCCAAGCTGGCCCACCGACCCAGCCGACCGGCGCTCTCCTGCACTCACTATTCGGGATTCATGCTGGACATGTCACTGCAGCTGCCGCCGCCGCCGCCACCGCCGCCCTTGCTGCTGCAGCCGCCGCCCTGACTCTCCGCACCACGGGTAACCGAAGGAGAGGAATGAGATAGGCTGTTCGGGGAGAGCAAACGTCTTCCCCCACTCGGTCCCCTTAGAACACAATCAGCAGCCGCCGCCACTCAGCTATCGCTTCCACCCAAAATGGCCGCCGGCGAACCAGGAAATAGGAAAGCCTTAGACAGAGGGGGTCTTTACATAGCCCAGAGGGCGGCCGCACCGCCCGGCATGCCGGGAAAGAGAGTTGCGAGTGCGGCTGTGGCCGCTGAGACCGACGGTGTGGCGCGGCGGCCGGGACTCCACTTCCCGTCGAGCCCCGCGCCCCTGGCGCATGCGTACTTGAGGGGTTGTCGCCCGCCCCATTCCCCACTCTCTCGCCACCCCCTCCGCCCCTCCCAGTTCCCCTCCCCGCTGACTCGCTGGCTAGGACTTCGGTCGGACTCCCCCTAGCGGATTGGCTAAGGCCGAGCGGCCCTGGTGATGTCATCAGTGAGACGTGGCAGCCGGGCGAGTCAGCGCCCCACGGGGGAGGAGGGAAGGGAGGGGCAGAGGGCGGTGCCAGCCGCCGAGGGAGGGTGGGGGTGCGGGGCGATCAGGGGATTCCGAGGGTTGGGGAGAGACGCGTCGGTCCGGGAGGAGTCCCTGAGTGCCGAGGCCTGGAAGGAGGCGGGGTTGGAGGCCACTCCTGGCAGGTCCTGCCGCCCGTGGGGTTTTCAGCTTGAGGCTTGAGCTTCCCGGCTGGCCCCAGCATGTCCGCTCTGAGGACGGAAGGGGAGTCGAGGGGCCTCTGCTGAAAACTTCGGAGTTTCTGGAAAATACGAAGCCATTCTTTCAGTTCTCTTCCTCACTCACCCAACCCCACTAGGTCCAGTCATCGTCCAGTGTTGGCCGCAGGCACTACCATTTTCTTTTCTGTTCTTTTACCATTCTCTTTCCAGCCCTGCTCTTATCACTGCAGCCTGGTATTGCAGTAGGCTGACTGCCTCTTTTTCCTCTCTGCCCCAGGCCTTTTGCACACACAGCCAGATTTATCTTCCTGAAACAGAACTTTCATTGCGAGCCCACAACTTTCAGTGTATCCACTTTCACAGCCCAGGGTCAGCCAAAACTTCGAGGTCTTCCTGTCCTGGTCCCAGCCTTCAAATTGAATTGTACTTATTTTTAGTTGATATTTAATGCTGAGCTGTTCTGCAGGATTGGAAAGTAATAAGCGATAGAAACACGCAATTCATCACTATATAATGCCTAGAAACTCTGGGAAAAGTAATATTAACAGAATGTTTTTTAAAACCTTATGGTCTTAACAGCTCTCTTTAATCAGCTCGGGAATGTAAATCTCCACTAAACTTTAACACATTATCTTGGGTTATTTAATTACAAAGGGCATAGTATAATACATTGTCCAAAGTTTATCTTCCAACTTGTTCTAAGAACCAAGAAAATTATCTGCTAAGAGTGATTGCAAAATCACTTTAAATCCTCATGACACCAAAAATATGGAAAGAAAGCTGTTCTTAGTTCTACCCATTTACTAACTACACCATTTAACCCCCAAATTCCACCATGTGGAACTTCAGCACACAGTACCCTAGAGTTCCTTCACGTCTGGTTGGCTTCTGAAATGAGCATGGTCACCACACTGTGGTGAAGTACCCTGAATGGATCAAGGCTAGACATCAAAAAGTGTTTATTACCTGGACCCTGTCCCTTCCTGGTTATTGTGATTTCCCAGAGGAAAAACTCAAAATCTCCGAAGAACTCATCCTGAGCCAAAAAGACAATTTTTAACCTGTCCCTCCCCTTGGAGGTATACTCCTAAACTTCCTTTAATTAGCTGTTTCCTTTCCCAACAAAGAATTACCTCCTAATAACTTTTAACTTAAGTGAGAGAGCAGTTGTAAGAATTAAGTAAAATGGGCTATGAAGCATATAATTCTATGACTTTGTGGGCACTTGGTAGGTGCTAGTTACCCTTCTCCTTCCCTTAACTTCTCTGACAGTTTTCAATGTACCTGCTGTATACCAAGCACAGAGCGCCTCATATCTTAGTGATGGGGTTGTAATATGCAAGGCGATCAGGGGCAGCCTAGCTTGGGAGGGGTGGATTGTTGTTTCCTTCCCCAACCTACGACTTATGTGTCATTAACATTAAGACTTCCCCCTCAAACTTAAAGTGTCAGTTTTGCTGATTCAAACTTTAATGTATTTTATGTTTAGGTGTTTAAGAGTAACTACTTTTAGGGACCAGCCCCGTGGCTGAGTGGCTAAGTTTGCGTGCTCCGCATCGGCGGTCCTGGGTTTTGCCGGTTCGAATCCTGGATGTGGACATGGCACCACTCATCAAGCCATGCTGAGGTGGCATCCCACATGCCACAACTAGAAGGACCCATAACTAAAAATACACAACTATGTACCTGGGGGCTTTGGGGAGAAAAAGGAAAAATAAAATCTTGAAAAAAAAGTAACTGCTTTTATAGTTCAGATTAATTAATAACTCAGAATAATTCATTAAACCAACATGAGCCCTGTTGGCTGCCCTGTTGTTGAATCAAAACTCTCCTGGGGCTGTTTGTCCGTTTGCTTTTCGGCTTATTCTTTTCTTTCTTCCTTTCTTTTTCCCTTCCTTCCTTCTTTCCTTTTGCTTTTATTCCCTTTTTTAAAATCAAATATTTGTGACCTGGCACTTAATAAATGTGTTGGAACTTGTTCTTGGAACATGAGGAAGACAAAGGCGAGTAATTACAACTTTCTGTCTGCAAGGAGGGTACAACCCAGTGAGAGAAAGACGCGTACACAAACAAGGCCTACAGAGGAAAATGCAAGATAAGTTAAAATGGCATGAGGTGTAGAGGGACAGTAATGAGATCAGTGATTGCCAAGAACTAGGCATGGGAGGAGGAAGCTGTCTACAAAGAGACACAAGGGAACTTTTTTGGTTTGATGGAGATACTCTATATCTTCATTGTGGTGGTGGTCAGTTACTCAACTGTATATGCTTGTCAAAACTCAGGACTGTTCTCCTAAAATGAGTGAATTTAACCGTATATAAATTATACCTCAATTATGAACCTGACATTAAAAAATGATGTGAGATGGAAGTACAGAGGAGGGAAACAATTCCAACTCAAATTGTTGAGAATGCTTTCATGAAGGAGTTGCTATTTGAATTAGGCCTTGAAAAAGAATAAACGTTTGATCTTTGGCAGAAATGGGGGAGAGGGAGCCATTTATCCTACAATGACCTACAAAGGAACGTGAGCATAACCCTAGAAGTGTGAAGATACACGTGTGTTTGAGGAACAGTGAACACAGGTTCCATAGGGCATGAGCTGGGAGATGTTTAGGTTCAGGTGAGATCTTGGGGAGCCCCCGGTGCCTACGAAGGAGTTCCAACTTTATTCAGTAGCAGGAGAGAGTCAAGAAAAGTTCTGAGAATGAAAGCAAGGTGTTCTGCTCAGTGTTTTAAAAGGAGCACTTTGGGGTTCTATGGAGACTGGAGGAAGGGAGATGAGCTAAAAGGTAGTTACATTCATTTAGGCAAGACACGATGTGCCCTGACCTCGGGCAGCTGCATCATGAATGGAAAAGAGGGGAGAGTCCAGAGAGGAGGAGATAGAATGTGAAGGTACGAGGGAAGGAGGACCTAAAAGTGACCCAAAGATATCCAGTTTACCTGCCAGCATGGGAACCAAGGCCCCAACCAAGTCAGAGAACAGAGGACCAGGGGCTTGGAGTCGGGTAGAGAAGGAGCAAGATGGACAATGCCATGCAGTTCGAGATCAGGGTTAAAGCCGCCTTGGCATGGAAGTACTAGGACTACCAGAAATTGTCCTTCTGTCCTTCTGAATCAGCACAAAAAACAGAAGCCTGTCAAAGACAAAGCTATACACTAGTTGAATCTCTAAGCATAGACTTCATTCAGTAACAACTGTTGCAATAGGGAAGAGGGCCCAGTGGGAACTGAACTCAATGTCGCTGAAACAAAAGATAGACCTTTTTAAAAGCTGGGATGAGCTAAGGGAAAGGCATTGAGGGATGTTGAGGAGGTTGGTCCACGTGACTAGGTCATCTGGGTTTGTTAACTGGCACTATCTGGAAGACCAACTTTCTGCATCTTTATGACAAGAGGCAGTGGTGCAAGTTAGCGCAAGGGGCCCACTGGGCTGGGAGTGAGAGTTCTCTCCTTGAATGTTTGCATTTCAAAGAGACTGGAAGCAGGAAAGGATTTCTAACTGCAAGCTTTCTAGAGTCACTGCTCTGAGAAGGGGTCCTGGAGCCTGTCTGCCTATCACCAGGTTTTGGCTGGAACAAACAGTAAACTCTCCAGGCAGAGTTGAGCTTTCTCATGGAAGCATCTTAAGGGGGGCTGGGGTCATCCTAAGGATGTGGCCTTGAGCTGTTAGAAACTGTCCCCATGGTAGTTCAAATCTCTTAGTGTATGGGGTTGGGGGTAGACCAAATCCTTTGTGCTGAGAGTCTGTAGTTTTAGAGGCCACAGTTGAGACCTCGTTGAGAATAGGGCTCCAAGGAGCCTGACCAGAGTTTGGCCAAGGAGAGGGTCTTGTGAGGACAGAACTCTGGATTTAAGATGTCCAGCGATTGTGTGAGAAACACCCCTTTATTTCAATGTCTCCAGAGTGCCACATTCAATCTACAGATAGGAGGCAGCAGTGGTGAAAAATCTTAGGGGAAATTGTAAAGTTCAAAAATGTTTCCAGAACTCAAACTTCCCGGTCAGCACTACCTGCTCCATACCCAACCTGACCCCAAGCATATGCTCTCAACACACACTCACCTCATCCCCACTTCACTGTAAGGTGTTTTCCGCTCCTGCTCTAGCTCTCCCCGCCTCTTCCAACAGACAGAAGATCCCCTATTGCCTTAGGGGTGAGAGGTCCTTTCGAGGTGAGCTCACCACTCCTTCACCTCTGCTTTCTCCCTCCGAAACAGGAAGGTGGAGAAGATGTAGACTCTTGCCTCCCTACACCCCCCATCCAGTCCCCTTCTGCAAGACTTTCAGCTCAGCGGCATTGGGCTGCACCTCCTGTTGCACCGAAATGGGATGGGAATCAGAGAACACTGGTGCAGTAAACCTGGAGAACATTTACTAAAGAACCCTTGATTCTTTTTAAACAAGAAAGCTAAGCCCTGTGGGTGAGTTAATGACACAGCAGGAGTAGAACCCATGTTTCCTGACTCCCATTCTAGTGCTCTTCCCATTGCCCTTAAGATTATTCGGTCAGGCCCCTGGGAAAGAAGTGTCAGAGAGTATTAAAGAGAGATAATTGCCTTACCAAGCTGACCATGTTTTTAACACAATAGAAGAAATGAAAACCAGAAGAGCACTGTACTCTGTTCAATATTTGCTCTCTGGTACCCCCAACAGTGCTCCAAAAATTCCCAGAAGCTAGTACCATCTTCTATGTATTCTCCTCTCAGAATCCTACATATTCCTAAGGACCCAATGCTAACCACAGCCTTCCTTGTCCACATCAACCTGAAGTGAATGATCTTTGTCCTCTTACTTACCTCATCTGTTTTTTTAGTGCTCATTTAATGCCTCATACAAAGCTGTCCAATTCAGAAGCCACGATCCACATATGACTATTTAAATTAATTTAAATTAAGTTAAAAATTCAGTTCCGTTCCTCAGTTGCACTATCCACATTTCAAGTGCTCAACAGCCACATATGGCTAGTGGCTACTATTAGATAACGCACATTATGGAACATTTCCCTCATCACAAAAAGGTCTATTGGACAGCACTACATACAATTAGTTATAATTTTTTATGTACATGTTTTATTTTCCAGTGAGACTGTGAGCCCTTTAGGGACCACACCTTATCAAACTCTATATCCCTTTCCTACCAGCAATCTTAGCACAGCGCTTTACACTTAATAAATATCCAACATATTCATTGATTGGGTCTTCAGGAAAGAATTCCCTTATTAGTCAGCTCTCATATTACTTAAAACTTTTTGCTTTTCCTCAGCCACAAATAAAGCTCAGTCCATCTTCCCAGAAAGAGGAACGGTGCATTGAAGCCTAACAGATAAGAAATGCCTGTCCATCCAGGCGTGGTCTGCAGGAAAAAGGGCAAAGGAAGGGATTGGCTGCCATGTACTACGCCTGCCATACATTCCAGACTCCAGGCCTTTGATCCTCTGAAAAGAACTTCTGTCTGAATGCCTAGTTCCCTGACTTCTACCTCCCAGGGAGTTGTTCCCAATTTGAAATATTCCTATGAGGTCAGGGTGCTGCCAAGGCCACGTGATGTTTAGCAATTGGCAAGGGGTAGGGGGTCGGAGGTATGTTGAATAAAATCAGCCTGAAAATTCCCTAAGTAGGTCTCAGAACCATTCTAGATAGCCTGGGCTCTGGGTGACAAAGGACTCAGCTAGCCAATCTGGACCTGTTTCACGGTGTACCCCCAACAGCCTGGCCTTCCTCAGCTCTCACCTGCCGACCTCATCTCCATCTGGAGGGCTTTTGGATTTAGTTACTGAAGCCTAATCTCTCCTGGAAATCCACCAAGAACTGAACCACCCTTGGATATGTTCAGTCCAGTATTTTCTTCCCTAACATCTTCTATTGTTTTCTAGTTGTTTTAAGTATAATACTTATACCCTTGGGAGCAGAGACCTCATGCCATCATTGTACTCCACCTTTTTTGAGATGATTAAAGGAAGACGATGTTTGTGAAAGTGCCTGCCTGGAGGAGGCCTCAAAAATGTCAACTCCCGGGGCTGGCCCAGTGGCGCAGCAGTTAAGTTCGCATGTTCTGCTTCTTGGCGGCCCGGGGTTCACCACTTCAGATCCCGGGTGTAGACCTGGTACCGCGTGGCAAGCCATGCTGTGGTAGGCATCCCACATATAAATTAGAGGAAGATGGGCATGGAGGTTAGCTCAGGGCCAGTCTTCCTCAGAAAAACGAGGAGGATTGGCAGATGTTAGCTCAGGGCTAATCTTCCTGGGGGAGGGGCAATGTCAACTCCCTCTGCCCCTGTCTCCCTCCCCGGCATCTAGCCTGGAGCCATGCCTCCTTTTTTGTTCCTCCAAGTCTTGCCCATTCTAAAGATGCAGTTTAAAGTCCCTTTACTCTCCATGAAGTCTCTTCTGACCACCTGGTGGGAAGTGATTCCTCTCTCGTTTGAAATTCCACCACCACACTAGGAGACCCTCACCACTCAATTGGCATAAGTATTGTTAGTTACCCTTCCGTGTATGCTTCTTGAGGATTTTATACTTCTTTGTGTCTCTAGGGCATAGCCCATAGCAGATCTTCTATAAATATGTAGGGTTTGATTTGTTTGTAATATTGACAAGTATATATATATATATATATATTTTTTTTAAGATTAGCACCTGAGTTAACATCTGTTGCCAATCTCCTTCCATTTTTTTTTTTCCTTCGTCTTCTTCTCCCCAAAGCCCCCCAGTACATAGTTGTATATTCTAGTTGCAGGTCCCTCTGGTTGTGCTGTGTGGGATGCCACCTCAGCATGGCCTGATGAAGCAGTGCCTTGTCTGCACCCAGGATCCAGATCCAGTGAAACCCTGGGCCTCCAAAGCGGAGCACACGAACTTAACCCCTTGGCCACAGGGCCAGCCCCAGGACAAAGGCTTTTAAAGTGGCTTTTAGAAAATATTCACATATCTTAAAGCACTTTACACAGTACCTAACATGTTTTAAGTGCTGAGTAAATGTTGAGTGAGTGAAGTTTCCAGATAAGCCCTTTAGAAAAGCAAATCACAGTCATCTGGTCACTTATATTCTAGTATGTATATAACAGTGATGAGCCTATATCAACCACACCATTGATTGATAAATCTCAGTGATGACTCTTCTTATGGAACATGTCCTAGTGCTGCTGCCATGGCACCACTTGTGGGCGTAGCACCATAACCTTCTTCACAACATCACTCAAGTTTCAGCTGATGCTCTTGTACGGGAGGAAAAAAATCTTTTCCTCTACCAGTCATACGTTCATTTGCTAGTGCCCTATAAATTAAACTGATAAAAGACAGATTAACAAGAGAAAAACAAGTTTATGAACACATGCATCACGCATACCCATGGGAGCACTCAGAGATGAGTAACTCAAAGAGGTGGTTAGAACTTCGGCTTATATAGCATTTTAAAAGAAGACTAGTAAGTCTTTAGAGATGTGACAAGACAAAGGCAAAGGACTTTGAGTTTCTAGCGGTGGCAAATTGTGGGAAGGTATATATATATGAGGGAACTAACAGAAGATCAGGGCTACTTAGTAAAGTTTGTTATACAGATTCCTCTGCTGCCATCTCTGGGCTGATAAAGGGCTAGAGTTGTCTCTGACGATTAATATTTGTCCTTCCAGGTAGAGAGGAGAGAGGGGTCCATCTTTACAAATTTATGTCCTGCTTTCAGGCAAATAAGGGGAGAGCGGAGAGTTTTTCTTACATCTGATCAGCTCTAAATAATCCTTGTGTCAAAGTGGCATATTTTGGGGTGGCATACTCTGTGACCCTTCATACCTCAACCAGCCAAGCCACACTGACACATTATGTGCTGCAAGGAACTCATTTTCACTCACTTCTCAAACAATGGCAACCCTTGTGGACTCCTATTTCACCTAATGGCGATATTACACAACTAGGCCAGGCAAATCAAAATCATGAACTAGCAGATAAGCAGCTATATGACAATCTGAGGTCATCATCAGAGCTCCATGTAAAATCCTGTATGGTTGCATGATAGTCTCTGGAATTGGGTTAAAGCGGAAGGGTGAGGAGCTGTTTCCGTGGCCAAGTGGCTAAGTTCATGTGCTCTGTTTCAGTGGCCTGGGGTTCACCTGTTGGGATCCTGGGTACAGACCTAGCACCAGTAGTCAAGCCATGCTGTGGGGGCATCCCACATAGAAGAACTAGAATGACCTACAACTAGGATTCACAACTTTGTAATGGGGCTTTGGGGAGAGAAAAAAAAAAAAAGAGGAAGTTTGGCAACAGATGTTAGCTCAGAGCCAATCAAAAAAAAAAAAAAAGTGGAAGGGCGAGAAAGTGGAATTCACTTTACCACAAGTCTCAGCTAGGAAGTCTCATCAGTAAGAGTTGCCCTTGTACTCCATGAAATCCATCTTGGTCTGTCATCTACTCATTGATCCACTCATTCATTTAATAATTATGTATTAAGTACCTAATCTGCCCGGACATGGAGATAAACCAATGAACAAAACTGACCATGTCTAGGCTCTTATGGAGAATGTAAATTCTCACAAGAGATTTATCAATCAACTACTCTATTTCCTCAAATCTAAGTCATCACTGATTTACATCATGGATTTAATAACAGCTTTTCAGGAAAAAAAAAAAAGAAGAAGAAAAAGAGCTACCACATTAAATATACACATTGATTAGATATTAGCATCAAAATTTACTCCCCTAAAATATCACAAAACAATGTGTGGATATGACAAAACTCAGTTTATTACTTACAAGTTATCTTGACAATCTTTGTAGCATCTCAAAGGAGGGTAAGAGCAAAACTGGGCTATTTATTAAACTTTGAAAGTCTGGTTGAAGGTGGGTCTTTCAATAGGGGGAGAGGGAAGTCTTAGCATCAGATAATGATCATGATAGTTTAGAACCAGTAGCACAGCAATTGAGACGAGGGGCTCAGAGAGTCTTGGGGTATAAATTGTGATTTGGTGCTTTATTTTGAAGAGTTGGTAGGTCTTTCAAGAAGGTCCTGGAATCAGCAATAAAGTCATTCGTTTGCAACTTTTATCTTCCTTGTCAAGAGCTTGCTGGAACAGTAAAGTTATGCTGATGACAGCTGTAGAACAGTAAAGTCATGCTCATGTGTAGAGTAAGCTATGGAGATGGTCTCATAAACATGTGAAAACATGCATCTTAGGAGAAAGAAAGTAATTACACAATTAAGGATATGTGATTAGAATTGCAAAATACACTGTGATGGATGAATATAGGGTGCTGTGGGAGCATATAACTGGGGCACCTCACCTAGTCTGCAGAGGTCAGAAAAAGCATCTTTGAGGAACTTGTATTTGAACTGACGCAAAAGGATGAGTTTGGCTAGATTAAGAAATGGAGAGGTGGGGATGGGAGGATGAGATAGCTTGTGCAAAGGTCCCACGGCAGGAAGTAACATGGTATATCTCAGGACTTGTTGCAAGATCAGCAAGGCTAGAGCACAAGGAGTGAGAGGAAAGAGGCACACAGTGGGGCTGGGGAGGAGATTGCTGTCCACTGCTATGCTTCAGAGAGATCTCTTTTTCTGAGATGAAAAACATTTTATGCTCTGAGATCGGAAGACTGCATCCCCAGAATCATGATCTAACATTCTCAAAGCTTTAAAAAGGGTGACAAGTGAGCCTCCATGTTAGACTACCATAACAACATCAGATTCAAATTGTTGCCCAACAGTAGCAAAACCAGTTCTAGACTCTCCTCCTACCTGAGCTCAAACTTGTCATCAAACAGGTTGTCCTGATTCTCATCTAGAGATCTGGCCATGACCAAGAGGCCAGGTCAATTTAAATTAAGAAAGAAGAGTTATTTCCAAGTGTTTGATTTGTAAGTGAGCAAATCAACTTTTTTTTTAATCTGGGATTAAGACTTCTGCTTTATAGTGATTTTTGTTTTATATACAATCATTCATTAATTTATTAAAATACTTCAATAATGTCTACTAGGTACCAGCTGCCATGCTTGTTCTTGAGTAAAACTTGCTCTGAAGGATTCCAAGCAGTTGAGGATGGGTTTAGAACTATGTGGTCAAGTGAAATTCTTTATGCAGGGGCTTCTTTGTTCTGGTTCTCTATCCCCCA
Organism: Equus asinus; assembly: GCF_041296235.1. Lineage (NCBI taxonomy): Eukaryota > Metazoa > Chordata > Mammalia > Perissodactyla > Equidae > Equus > Equus asinus. The sequence continues at coordinate 47,835,667 of NC_091795.1, read as the reverse complement.
AACGACAACGTATTATTATTTCCTGTGGTTTTGTGGGTTCACTGGGTCCAGCTCAGCAGCTCTTGCTTGGTGTCTCTCATGTAATTGCAGTTGTAAGTCAACAGGGACTGTAGTCAGTGGAAGACTCCCCTAGGTGAGACATCCCACATGGCTCACATACCTGGCTGGCAGTTGATGCTGAATGTTAGTCAGGAGCACAGCTGAGGCTGTCACCCAGAGCACCTACATGTGGCTTCTCTATGTGGCCTGGGCTTCTCACAGCATAAAGCCTGAGTTATGAGAGAAAGCAGCCCAAGAGCAAATGTTCCAAGAGGCAGGAGCAGAAGCTGCTGGGCCAGTAAAGGATTATGCCTGGAACTTCCCCAGTGTTACTTCTGCCATATTCTGTTGACGAGAGCAGTCACAGGTCCTTCCCAGATTCAGGGGAATGAAGAAATAAACTCCACCTCTTGATGAGGGAGTGACAAGGTCACATTGCACAGGAGCAATGGCACGGGGTGGGAGACATGACTGCAGTAATCTTTGGAAAGTACAATCTACCATATTGGAATAGTGGTAATGTTTGGACAGAAACTTGGTCCAAAGTTTGGTAAGGCTTGTTACCAAGCCTTATAAAAAGAAGGAGAGGGATGCAAAAGAATACCGTGCATGGCTCTTGCCTTTGAGGTAGTTGTTGCTTATGCTATGTTTACAACTGAGAGAATGAGCTAAGGTACTTCCAAAACCACATACCAGTAAGTACGGACAAATGCACAGGCCTCTTCCACTCAGTGTCAGAAAAGATCTGAAAAGTAGAAACTCTGTGTGAAAACTCAAAGTGGGAGCCTCTTTTGTATTATTTAAAGGGAAAAAAAGTATAATCAGTTACACATCAACCCCAAACTCCCAATCAATTTTCTAAGTCACAACTAAAACATTAAAACATTGTAAAGCACCTACATATATGTGAAAATCAATTATATTGGGATGCAAAATGCTTAAAACATTTGCTTCCTCATCACCAAATGATTAATATGAATGTTTATAAATAGCTGCTTTGTGTCAAGTACTGTGAAGAATTTGAGATTTTTATCCTACTTGCAAGCTAAGTTAGTCTGCTACAGTTTTGTGGTTGCTGACCAAAGACAAACCCCCTGCGTTAGGGACAAAGGACGATGTATTACTCACGGCAATAGCAATAGCCAGAGAACCATCATTGTCTTGCAGTTCCCTGACTCCAGTTCCTACAGATGACACAAGAGCCAGGTGATGCCTGCACATGTGATGGGTTGCATTCCAGGAGAGGAACACTAAACTTAGGAATCTCCAATTTTGTATGATGGGCTGCAAGCAAGCCCGTTGCCCAACCTTTGCCCCAGAGGGAGACATTATCTTTATTATACTGCACAGCAAACAGACCTACCTTCTGCTCTGGAGGGAGACACTATCTCCATCTTCCCAGGCTATACTCTCCTTGAAAAAAAAGCACAAAACTTTCTTGTTGGTGCCTCTGCTCACAAGACATGAAGAACATGAGAGTGCCATGGAGAACTGTCTCTCAACACTTTTTGGGCAGTGAAATGCTATTTCCTAGATCAAGCAATAGCTGAATTGTGTGCCCCTTTTCTTGACATTTGGCATTTTCAAAATATTTACACCGAATTTTGATGTTTTAGTACTTGTGTTTGTAAAATAGCAAAAGAATTTCCCTGACTATCATTTTATTATTAGTTTCAAAAGAGAAAGAGAACTGACAATATACATTTTTCCAGTCACCAATACATTGATGAAAACTGAGGCCATGGAAGGAAATGATGAGGTCACCATCTAACCATCTGTTATTTCTCCATTCGTGCACTCACTCATTCATTTATTCAACAAATAATTATTTAGGCTCTTAGGATTATGGAAGTGAAAAAGACAGCTATGTTCCCTGCTGTCATGGAGTTTATGGTCTAGTGGAAGAGACAGACATTAAACAACTAACTACACAATGAATTGTTTATTAGAATTGGGATAAGTCCTCTGAAAGAGGGGAAGCTGATCTTGCCCGGGGAGTCAGGGAAGGCTTATCTGAACGAGGCAGATTAAAGGACAAGTACTAGTTAACTAGGCAGTGAAGGGGCAAGACTGAGAGGAGTGAAGAGAGCGAGCATAAGACAGACCCTGAAGATAAAACCTTGAAGATCACCAGTATTTAAGGGAGGGGAGAGGAAAAGAAGCCCACAAAGAAGACTGAAAAGGAAGAGCTAGAGAGGTTGAAGGAAAATTAAGAAAAATTATCCAAAACTTGGAAATGAGGTGAAGAGGGTGACTACGTCCTTTCAATGTCATGGTGAAGCCCATGTTTAACAGGCCCACTCAAGGATGATTTCATTTTCAAGGAGAATGTACCATTGTTTGTCTTTGTCTTTTATTATTAAGAATTGAGACTCTGTAAAACTACTTAATAACATGTTAATATCAGTGGTGTGCTGGTAAACTGGCTGAAGGGAGAGGGGCTAGCTTACAAAGTTCCTGAATATTTAATAATCAGCTGGTATGAGCTGGCTCTAGCACACCACCTGGTAACCTCAAAGGTTATGGTTTGTTAGGACATTAACCAATTTTGTCTCCAACCCAGCAATCTTATTCTAAGATTCTTCTTTTTTTAAGGATTACATAAACTCTGGTTTCTCAAAATAGTCTTTGAGCCAGCGTTACCATCTTACTGGTTTCCTCATTAATTAATGAATTAATTAAATTTTGACACATTTTCATTTTAGTTTGGGAAAGAGTCATGTTTTTAAACTTTTTTGAAAATTATATTTCGATCCTAAGAGTATAGCTTCATGGAAAGCAAGGGAATCTTTCATATTCAAGAAGAATGGTGTGTCACAATGAGAAACCACTTGACACCCACTAGGATGGCTGCATCAAAAAGTCAGATACTAACAAGTGTTGACAAGGATATGGAGAAACCAGAACCCTCATACAGTGCTGGTGAGAATGTAAAATGGTGCAGCTGCTTTGGAAAACAGTGTGGCAATTCTTCAAATGATTAAACATAGAGTTACTATATGACCCAGCTATTCCACTAGGTATATACCCAAAAGAAATGAAAACATATGTCTACACAAAAACTAGCACACAAATGTTTATAGCAGCATTATTCATAATAGCTAAAAGGTGGACACAACCCAAATGCCTATCAACTAATGAGAGGATAAACAAAATGTGGTATATCTATACAATGGGATATTATTTATCCATAAAAAGGAATGAAGTACTGATACATGCTGTAACTTGGATGACCCTTGAAAACAATACGTTAAGTGAAGGAAGCTAGTCATCGAAGTCCACATAGTATATGATTCCATTCATATGAAAGTCCAGCATAGGCAAACCTACACAGACAGAAAGTAGATTAATAGCTGCTGAGGGGTGGGTGTGCGGGAGAACAGGGAGAGAGGGGAGTGACAGCTAAAAGATATTGGGTTTCTTTGTGAGGTGATGAAAATGTTCTAAAATTGACTATGGTGATTGCTGCACATATCTGTGAATATACAGAAAACCACTGAACTGTACACTTTAAATGGGTGAATTATATATCAATTAACAAAAAAGGAATGGTGTGGTTCATAGTGTTAAATACTCAGGGAAATCTAATAGGAATAGAATAGTAAAGTGGGAGGTGAGGGAAGAGATGAGTTGGAGGAGTTTTTCAGGAAGTTCGGCTGTGAAGGGCAAGGTAAATGTCTAAAGTGGATGTAGTATTAAGGAAATTTTGTTTTAAAGATTGAAGATGAGGAAATATGTCTAAAGATGTCAGTAGAGAAGGAAAAGTTGGAGAGACAGGAGAGAGGTTCATTGATGGGGTCCCCGAGGCGGCAGCAGTAGGAAAACCCAGGCCAGGTGAAGCGCACCATCTGAGACTGCATGAGGAACACCACTTCGGGTGAAACGGTGGGGGATGGAGAAAGGCAGCTGGGTGTGGAAGCAGGTAGGTTTGTAGGTTGGGTTATAGGAAGTTGAGGAAGTTCTCTGATGCCCTTTCTTCTTGCTGTGAATAAATTTGGCCATCTGAGGGAGTGAAGAGGAAGGTGACAGGGTTGGAAAACTGAAGAGTGGAGAAAGTTTGAAATGGTTGCTTCTGAGAATGGGAGAGTCAGTTTGCAGTGTTGCAGCAAAGACTACAGTAGGAATAATCTTATTTAGTTCCTACCCAGCAAGTCCAGACAAAGTTTAATTCATAAATATGTCTACCAAGATGAACAGGAGAATGATGGATCCCAGGGTCAGGGTGGCCTGCTGGAGACTCCTTTTAGGAGACATAACTTTGGGTTTGGGTCTAGAGACCTGGGTTCTAATTTCAGATAAAACACTTACCTGTTGTGTGGTCCTGAGCAATCAATTAACCTCTCTACGCTTCATTCCTTTTTCCATTGACATTGTATTTTTCAACTTTTATCTTGAAATAATTTTAAGTATATAGAAAAGTTCCAACGGTAGTACAGAGAGTTCCCATGTACCTTTCACTGAGCTTCCTCTCCTGTTAACATTGCACATAATTATGGCATATTTATCAAAACTAAAATTAACATTGGTGCAATACTAAACTACAGATTTTATTTGGATTTTACCAGTTCTTTCACTAAGATCTATTTTCTATTCCAGGATCTAATTCAGGATACCACATTACACTTACCCGTCACGTTGCTTCCAATCTATGACAGCTTCTTAGTCTCTTCCTGTTTTTTATGAACTTGACAATTTTGAAGAGTACTGGTGAAGTATTTTGTAGAGTTTCTCTCCATTTGGGGTTTATCTGATGTTTTCTCATGATTAGGCTGGGGTTATGAACTTTTGGGAAAAGACTCACAGAGGTGATGTGCCCTTTTCATCAACATGACCTATTACTGATGATGTTATTCTTGATCATTGGTTAAGATCGTGTCTCCCAGATTTCTCCATTATAAAACTGTTACTTTCTTTTTTCCATACCCTGTTTATTAGAAGTCAGTTCCTAATTTGAGCGTATACTCATGGGGAGGGAAATTCTGTGTTTCCATTTTTAATCTTTTTAATGAAGAAGTTTAGCCCCCACATTCTATGATTCTAGGGTCTTTTCCATAGTGGTACAATTTAAGGGGAACCAAGAAGTTCCCTAACATTAGTCATCTACCTATCCTAGCCTGTGCTTGAAATTCCAGGAGTAATGAGGTGTTCCTTGGGGTTTTGTATCACGTACTTTCTGCAGGTCTTCTTTCAAAATGCAATTATTTCTGGGTGAATCAGCACCATCTTGTTGGTATCTTGTTGGGGTTTTGGATTTAAAAGGATCCTTGGAGGCCAAATAGTGCAACCTCCCATACCAAGTGAAAACTTTCTTCCTTTGTTTACGCATGTGTAACCTGAAATACCTATTGGGTAGTCCTTGCTCTGGCCCTTTGCCCCACTGAGACCAGGGAAATGATTTATTTCCTTACACATATACCCAAAAAATTACTCCCAAAGCATTGTTGAGTAGTCTAGATTTCATGGATATTTTCATGGGGAGACTAAGCCAAACAAGACAAAGTTCCCATTAGACATCTCTGTTCTCTCTCTCAAACCACCCTCCTCAACTGATCAGTTCCTTATCTCCTTCCACAACCTGTCCCCTACCCCACTTCCCAACCCCTGTATTATCCCCATCAATAAGCACTCAGCATCTCTCACGAGTAAAACAAAAACCCAAAGCTGATTAGATGGCCCCTAGGGAGGGTCTAGCCCAGCCTGTCATATCTGGGTCATACCTTTTTGAGACAAAAAACTAAGAATTCTCTTCCCAAAGAAATGCACATATGCACTTTCACCAACAGCTTGCCAACATCTCTGGGGGCATCACTGGACTCTCAAAGCCCATCCTTGAACCCCCCAGGTTCCCACTGCTCCACTGCATTCCTGAAAGCTGGCCATCCACCTCCTGTCTGGGAAATGGAGTCACTAAGTAAGTCTGTTCTCTGGAGTGACAAATAATAAATCAAATCCCCTTCCATATGACAGATTTTCCTATATTTGAGGACTGTCATCATAACTCTTTTTGGTCCTCCTATTTTTCTAACCAAGTAGCCTCATTTTCTTTAGTTATTTCTTCATGTGATATGTTTGCATAACTGTCACCAGCCTGGGCACTCCTCACTGGATATAAGACCAGTTCTCAGAAGCTTTTTAAAATGAAATATCCCAATGAGATGCTACTTCACACCCATCAGATTGGCAAATCTGACAGTACTGATTGTGGCAAATAGCTATTGGGTAAATAAATTGAAGGGTATGTCCATCCAATGGAATACCATACACCAGTGAAAACGAATGGACTAGGGTTACATGTGTCAATACAGATAAATCTCACAGAAATAATGTTGAGCAAAGTTGTAGAAGGATACACATAGTATGATTTCATTTATATAAATACACGGAAACCATCTATGTATACGTAGTTTGACTTTTTAATATAAATATAAAAATACATGGGAATAATAAATACCAAATTTGGGATAGTGGGGCCCTCTGGAAAGTGGGAGGGAGATGAAATGGGAAAGGCAAACAGGGGGCTTGAACTACTGGCATTGTTTTGCTTCTTAAGTTGGGTCGGGATACCCAGGTATTTCTGGTATTGATCAAAATGTAAAACTAAATAAAAGTGGATCCAAGATTGGCAATATATATTAAAAGCTTTAAAATTGTTTATATTCTTTCATTTGCTCGTTCCTTTTGTAAGAAATTTTCCTAAGGAAATAATAAAAAACATATACACATACTTATATATACAGACAGTTGTGATGGTTTTCTTTATAAAAGCAAAAAAAAAACAACCAAAAACCTAAAGGCTCATCTCTAAGGGTTTAGTCAAAGATTATGTTCCATTCAGAGGCTGAATGAATACAACGTAGCCACCAAACATTTTGTGTTGGGAGAATATTTGGTGGCATGGGAAAGTGCTGACTACTTACTATAGTTTTTTAAAGGATGTCACAGAGTAATATTTACTGCATGATTTCAGTTAAAAAATGAAAATATATGGACATGGAAAATGGACAAATTGTGACATATTCCTGAAATGCAATATGAAGTGGCAATTAAAAGAAATTAATTAACCTTCATGTATCAGCTACTGTCAAAATTATAAAGCTGAGTGAAAAGTGTTAGAAAATGATACATACCATAAGCTACCATTTATAAAAAGATTTAAAACACACAAAATTGATTATGGACATGTACTATTTATAAAATACTTAGAATAGTACCTGGCACCTAATAAGAATTTGTGACAGGTTATATTTTCCGAGATGGCCACAATAAGATTTCCCATGCTACATGATCTTCCTACAATGTGACATTTATATTCCTCCCATCAAGAGGTGGGGGGAGGGTGTCTATGTCCTCTCTTCTTGAAGCCGGGTGGGACCATTACAGCAGAAATAACACCATGTGACTTCCAAAGGTAGGTCATAAAAGACGATCCAGCTTCTACCTGGTCCTCTTGGAACATTCTCTCCTGGAATCCAGCCACCATGTTAAGAAGCCCAGGCCATGTGAAGAGGCCACATGTAGATGTCCCAGCTGATGGCCCTAGATGAGATCTTAGCCAACAGCCAGCATCAGCCACCAGATCTGTGAGTGAGGAAGCCTTCAAGACGACTCCAGCTCCAGTCTCCATCTGACTGAAGCCTTGTGAGAGAACCGCCCATCAGCCTCATCAACCCACAGGACCGTGAGAGATAATAATACAATTATTGTTGTCACTTTGAGCCAGTAAGTTTTGGGGTGATTTGTAATGCAGCAATAACTGACTGATATAGTGTTACATGAGTATTTGTTAAGATAAATAACTAAAATAGTGAGAGTATAAAAACAGAGCCAGGACGTGTACCTGCCAACTTCGTGATAGTAAATGCATCTGGGAAGGGAGGAAAGAGGATTGAGACTGGAGAAGATATGTTAGTTCTTTAAATACAAACAAAAAAATCTGGAAAAAAGATAAAATTAGGATTTGTTAGTTCTGGGGTTGAAAGCTTTTAATAAAAAAATTATTTGTCTAGCCACCACTCCCCTCCCCCAATACACACATACTCCTCCAAAAAGCAGATATGGGTGTATAAAAGGGACTCTAAACCTATTGGGTTTAATCAGATGCTGTGCTGCCTGCCAGAGGAGCCTGGAGCCTTGAGAGGCTCCCGGCTGTGCTTGTCGGGGTGGGGGAAGGGCACTGGAGCCAGGAAAATAAACAAAGGCCCGGAGGGTGCCTAGTCAGCGCTGCTTCCTTCACAGTCTAGGGCCACCTAGGAAGAAAGAAGGTCACCTCATGGCCTGTTGCGGGTTACCTCACATCTCAGCTAACCTAACTCGTGTCTGACACAAGAATGTTAGTAACACACCAACTCCTCCTGCACTGGGAGAGAGGAACGTGAAGGCACCAGAGAGAGGAGATAATCCTTAGCACTCCTCTAAACATAGTGGACTGGCCACAGTGTCACAGGCACCTTACAAACGGCGCCCTTTCAATATTGACTAAGATCTGGAAGGAAACTGAGCCCTATTTGGAAGGGATTAAGGAGACTAGAAGGGCAGGAGGAACAGAAACTGATTCTCTGTCATGGTGCTGAAATCTGCAGCTGAAAACATCAGATGTCATGTGTCTTCACACTTGGAAGCAGAGCAGCTAAGAAGGACAGAACAGTATTATTCTGTTGCCTAAGAAAATTTATGAGGTCAGTCATCCTTGGAGAAGATCGTATACTGCTGAGAGAATTCCCTACAATAGGACTTTTCAAACTGTCCGTGTTGAAGGACCAGAGTTTTTCATTTTCAATCCAACATAAACTGACACTTTTGCCAAATGAAATGAAAATAAAGTACCACAAAAATAATCACACGCGTAGATTGCTATAAAACTTCTTAGATGCTTACTCTCTATTTCTGAGCTTATGTCGTCATGGACGAGTAACAAACAGTTTGCCAGCTGGCACCAGTGAGTGGATGCCACCTTAAGTAGCACTGCCGTACAAGGCTGTCTCAGGAAGGCAAACCTCACACTGTCCAATTTCATGATAAATAAGTGACCCGCTAGAGAAAGGTGGGAATTCCTCATTACATCCTTTATCATTAAAAGAAAATTCGTTCAACTTCTATGGTTTATTTTTCATTGCTGCATCAAAGGAAGTTGGTTCATTGTAAGTAAACTTATTTTAAATGGTTTTGGTGGAAGAAATTAGGACAGGCTGGCATTTTGTAAAACTCCATCTGAAGCCGTAGCTATAGAATAAGACAGATTGTCCAGAGTCTCAGGAAGGCAAGCTACTTTCCCTATCTGGCAATTTTTATTAATTGATCCACCAGTTAAGAAAAAATAAATAAGAAAGAAGAAAGAGGAGAGAAGCCCTGATAGTCAATCTGGAGCATAGGCTGTCAAAATCGATGAGCATAAAACTCCACTGCTCTTGAGACATCTCACACCTGCATGACTCTGAGCCAGGTCACCTATTTCCCAGGACAACTCCAGAGATAATGCATCTAGTCAGGCTGGCAAGAAAGGAGTGAGCTGCACGCAAGGACATGCATCTGGGGTTTAATGAGGCACACAGGATTATTATTTATAACACAATCAACATACACAATGTATGAAGTGATTAAATCTTGTCCCAGAAGAGCTCACATGCATTTATGCTATGATGACCCAATTATTTAGAAGATTTTTCTCTTTTCTGTCCTAATTTGCTCTCTGTGACAAAAAAAGGATTTGAACGACTGTGAGATGAAATTCAAAGCCATAATGGCCTTTGTTTGCTCCAAATTAAATGGTAGCAGAAACAAAGACTTAGGTTAAAAAGCAAAACAAATTAAAAATAAGCTCACCCTGAAACCCCAGAAGGGGCCATGTACATTTCGATCTTTGGGTTGTCATCCCTGGTATTTTTATATCCTTTCACTCCTCAGGATCTGACATTTATATGGTTGTTATTCTTTGAAAGTGTTTTCAGTTACCGTACAAGATCCTTTCAAACACTTTGGGGTAGGCAGTTTAGTTATTATATCCACTTTCTGTGGTGATATTAAAAATATTTGGCTTGGACGCCAACCAGTCCAAATGAGGCATGAGCCTATCAGAAGTGACACCAGCAGTGAACTCCCAGGACAGCTGGAGCAGAGCCCACGAGGAAAAATGGCCCTGCCCATTTGTGAGAGAAGGAAATGGATGGTCAGGAAAACTATGCCTGCGGCCACATAGTATTTTCTACTTCTGGATAGTAGGACTGGTTCCAGGCTGCGTGACTTCCAATCTGAGTCCCCTCCCCCAGAACATAGTTCTCACCATTTTACAATAACACTAAAACTCCAAAATGAGTAGAGAAGATGTTGGATAAATTTCTTTCATGTCACTACAAAAAAGTAGGAAGGAAGAAAGGAAGAAAGGAAAAGACAAAGGAAGGGTAAAAGGGGAGACAGAGAAAAAGAAAAGGAAATATGGGAGCCCCATAATCAGCACTGTTTATGAGAACTGGGAATATAACTTCATTGTGATCAACTGTTTTGTTTTCGCTTTTTTTTTTTTTTTTGAGGAAGATTAGCCCTGAGCTAACATCTGCTGCCAATTCTCCTCTTTTTGCTGAGGAAGACTGGCCCTGAGCTAACATCCATGCCCATCTCCCTCTACTTTATATATGGGACGCCTGCCACAGCATGGCGTGCCCAGCAGTGCCATGTACGCACCCAGGATCCGAACTGGTGAACCCTGGGCCACCGAAGTGGAATGTGCAAACTTAACTGCTGCGCCACCAGGCCAGCCCCTGATGAACTGTTTTCAAATATCAAGTCTGTTCTGGTTGATTGTAATTGTTCAATATACTTTGTTTAGTGCTGGGTTTTTCAACATTAGACATTTGACATTTTGGGCCACATCATTCTTCCTTGTGGGGCTGTCCTGTGCATTGTAGGATGCTTAGCAGCATCCTGGCCTCTACCTAGTTCATGCCAGTACCATGTTGTGACAATCAAAACTGTCTTCAGACCTTGCCAATGTCTCAGATAGTTCTCCACTTGAGAACCACTGGTTTAGTGTGTTTGTTCTAAATATATTTTCAAAGTCAATTCAGTTTATATCTGAAGGTCAAACATTGCAGCTGAGAATTGCAATTCATATAGAAAAGAAAATACAAGATTCTTTCACTATAATTTGATCAAAATGTCCCCCCATGCCCATACTCTGGCTGAATTTTGAAAGCAAATGGAATTTTAAATCAGACAGGCAGCCATGAGCAGATACCTACCTTTGAACTGTACAGGTCATAGGTCAAACAACAGGTTTGCATTCTTCTACCTGTTATGATATATAGACTGCTATTTCTTTTTTTTTTTTTTGAGGAAGATTAGCCCTGAACTAACATCTGCTGCCAATCCTCCTCTTTTTGCTGAGGAAGACTGGCCCTGAGCTAACATCCGTGCCCATCTTCCTCTACTTTATATGTGGGACGCCTACCACAGCATGGCGTGCCAAGCGGTACCATGTCCGCACCGGGATCCGAACTGGCGAAACCTGCGCCACCAAAGTGGAACGTGTGAACTTAACCGCTGTGCCACCACACTGGCCCCTAGATTGCCATTTCTTGATATTTTTCTAACATTTCCAATAATTTCTCATGTTTGTTTTAGATTTATAACACATTTTCTTTCATCCTTTTCTTTCTTATTTTATTTTATTTTTAAAGATTTTATTTTTTTTCCTTTTTCTCCTCAAAGCCCCCCGGTACATAGTTGTATATTCTTCGTTGTGGGTCCTTCTAGTTGTGGCATGTGGGATGCTGCCTCAGCGTGGTTTGATGAGCAGTGCCATGTCCGCGCCCAGGATTCGAACCAACGAAACACTGGGCCGCCTGCAGCGGAGTGCGCGAACTTAACCACTCGGCCACGGGGCCAGTCCCTCATTCTTTTCTTAAGTATAATAACTCTATATTATCTTGGGAATTTACTTAAATTTTTAAGTAATTTTTACTTAAAAATTCTCTCAGGCAAAAGTTAGTTTCAAAGTACTTTCAGATAACTGAAAAGTGCTCCGTGAGTAAGAAATGTACCTTTCAGCTCAGTCTACATCAATGTTCCTGGCTGCATTAGGCACAATAGCTAAAAGGTGGGGTCAACTTGAATGCCCATCAACAGATGGACAAAATGCATAAACAAAATGTGGTACAAACATACAATGGAAGATTGTTCAACCTTAAAAAGGAAGGAAATTTTGACACATGCTACAACATGGAGGAACTTGAGGAAGTTATGCTGAGTGAAATAAGCCAGTCACAAAATGACAAATATTGTACAATTCCACTTCAGGTATATGAGGCACCTGGAATCACCACAATCATAGACACATCAAGTAGAATGGTGATCACCAGGGGGCTGGAGAGAGAGGGAGATTGGGAGTTTTTGTTTAATGGGTACAGAGTTACTGTTTGGGACAATAAAAAGATCTGGAGATGGATAGTGGTGACGGTTTGCACAACAATGCGAGTACACGTGAGTGTACTTAATGCCACTCAACTGTACACTTAAAATGATAAAAATGGTAACTTTTATGCTATGTGCATTTTACCATAATAAAAAAATCAAATTGGAACATTCAGCAATATAAAAATACCGCATGTACGTAAAGTAGGCAACCATAATACCTTCTTCACAGAAAGGCCTCCTCTCTGGAGGAAAGGGCGTGACATCACTGTGATGTCCACGGATACGTCTATCGTTCCTTGGAATTTGGTCGAATGCGTCTCCAGATGTTCTGCTGGACTGCACTTTGGCCAAGCCAACCATTTAAGTCATCCCTGAAATCCAGCCGCTGAGGTCAGCCAATCCCATAGGAACTCACTGAGTTCATTTGGATGATTCAAAAGAAGAAAACGGCCCTCTCTAATCTTTTTTCTCAGAGTCCCAACCTTGGATTCAGTTCATTAGCCTCAAAAATCACTCAGATCATTAAGAGTTGAGAATTAATATTGTTTCTCTCATCCACTAGGAAAGCAAGGTGGAAGGAGCACCCCATTTCTTTTCACGGCACAAAACCCTATTAAATATTTGACGCTATGTCTGTGGAATTGATTTGCTCTGTTGGTCACAGAAAATATTGAGTGTCTCTAGTAGAGGATATGGTGTACGGAATTATACTCTATACTACTTGATTAAATTAAAAGTTGGAGAAGAGAGTGGCCATATGTGGGATGAAGTGCAATCAACATCCAAAGACTGGGGCCAGCCTGGTGGCACAGCAGTTAAGATCGCACGTTCCGCTTTGGCGGCCCGGGTTTCGCAGGTTCGGATCCTGGGTGCGGACATGGCACCGCTTGGCAAGCCATGCTGTGGTAGGCGTCCCACGTATAAAGTAGAGGAAGATGGGCACGGATGTTAGCTCAGGGCCAGCCTTCCTCAGCAAAAAAGAGGATTGGCAGCAGATGTTAGTTCAGGGCTAATCTTCCTCAAAAAAAAAAAAAAATCCAAGAGGAGGCCCCTTTCTCCCACTTCTGTTTGCCCAGCATTGTTCTCGGGCTCTGAGAACTGGAAATGTTGGGAGCACCCAGAGACCACAGCTTGTGGGAACCAGGAGATGCCACCAGGAGGCTAAAGACAACAGCAGTGGACAAAGCGGTCCATCTCTGGAGAAGAAGATGAAGGGGGTGTCATGATGGGCACTATTGACGCACCCCTTTGTTGTTCCCAATAATGATGTGGGGTCGCTACGGGGGGAAGGGATGAGTCTCTTTTTATGAGTACAGCGATTCATAAAAGTCAGTAGATATTGAATTATACATAGATTGTTTTATTTAGCCCCTATAATAATCCCGTGAGAGTGGTATTATTATTATTCTCATTTTACAGATGCGGAAACTGAGGCTCAGAGACGTTAAGTAACTTTCCCGAGGCAACACAGCTCCCAAGAGGGAGAGCTGAGTCAGAACCCAAGTATGTTTGACTCTAAAACCTATCTTCTTAACTGCTGTAAATGGGGACATCACAATTCCAAATGTTGCTAGTTGCTCCATTTTATGCATTAATTATTACTTTATAAAACACAGGTAAGAACGCAGTACGTTTTATATACGCATGGTTTTGTCATTTTGCCAGTAAATGCTATAAAAAAAGACTCATAGTCTTTCTTACAAGTTCACACATTCAACGTAAGTGATTGTTTTCTTTTGTATCCCACTATAGTCCTTAAAAAATGCTCAGCATAAAAGTGGAGGCACGGCCCGCCCCATGGCCGAGAGGTTGGGCTCCTGCACTCTGCTTTGGTGGCCCCAGGTTTCACCGGTTGGGATCCTGGGTGCGGACACAGTGCTGCTCATGGGGCCATGCTGAGGCAGTGTCCCACACGCCACAACTAGAAGGACCCACAACTAAAATACACAGCTGTGTGCTGGGGGGCTTTGGCGAGAAGAAGGAAAAAAACAAAATTAAATTAAAAAATTTTAAAAAAAAGTGGAGGCCAATAGCCTATCCCAAACTATTTTCAGATAAGGTTGTTTAAAGACAAATGCCCTCTAAAGCACAATTCTGAAAAACTAAAGAGTACCTCCATACACCTCCCACTTTCTTCGTAACCTGAACGCATATGTAATCCATACATGCGTGACACTTGTGAGTCCATCGCACATTATTTTGTCTGACCCCTTCTGAAATGTGTTTATACTTCTGGCTTACTCAGTCTCTTCCATAACAAGCTCCCTTAACTTAGTTACATATTCCAAGTGTTTAACAGAATAACCCCGGAGGCCCTCCAGTGGGATCCCTTTTGCATTTAGCTCCTCTATTTGGTTGCAAGAAGTCTTCCACTAGAGTGCAAACTCCCTGAGAAGAGGGGCCTTCTTTTGCTCTCTGCTGTATCTCTGGAGCCCAGAACCATGCTTGGGGTAGGGGAGGAGCTCAGGACATATTTGTTGAATGAATGAATGAGGGAGGGAATGTATCCAGCCTCTGTGAAGGACAGGGGAAGGGATGTTTCAGATCCACGTGGGATGGAACTGTAGAGTCTATCTGGCCCTTGGGAGCCACAGGTACTGCCTTTGGGGCCTGGCCTGTGTTTTGCGGCAAATTCCTAGTCTGAGTGGCCCAGCTAAGGACCATGGCCCCCTTAAGCTCCGCCATGTTGTATTTTGAAGCCCAGTCTGTGGATGAGCTCTCCTTGGGTCAGAGGCCTGGCATGGGTCCAATCAGTACCCTTCTCTCTCCACTTCTCAGAAAATCCTGAATGGAAGACTATGGAGGAGGACGGTCAGTTTTAGCAGACACCATGGCAGACATGTTTTCTACTTTGGTCTTCAAAGTGTGGTCCCTGGACCAGCAGCATTGGCATCACCTGGAGCTTGTTAGAAATGCACCCTTTCAGGCCCACTCCAGACCTACTGAATTCAAATCTGCATCCTCATACAATCCCCAGGTGATTCAGAGGAACATTAAAGCTTGCAAAGCACTGTTATGCAACACCATTCTTGCAACTTTCCTGCCATACACGTTATGCCCAGCACAGCTTTTCAGTATCACCTTTTACCTCAGTAGTACCATTTTTAAGAGCTTATTTTGCCTCTTATTTTAATTTTATTATTTAAACAATAGAAGAGCTACTGTTTATTGAGCACTATGAGATTTTTATCCTTTTCTTTATTCATGAGGAAACTGAGGCTAAGAGATATTACACCACCTGCTCAAGAGTGTAAGCATGAAGCCAGTACTGCTGTATAAGCATTCCTTGCCATACCCAAGGGATGAGTTCTTAAAAAAGCATGCATATGTCAAACAATTTCCTCAGAAGGAAAAATATCAAAAGATTTTATTGCTTCATTCCTAGGCTCTCAGAGTTGCAGTGAGGCAGCCTGGTTTCTTAGCTATGACACCAAAAACATAAGCCACAAAAGAAAAAATAGATAAATTGGACTTTGTTAGAATTTAAAACTTTTGTGTGTTAAAGAACACTATCAGGAAAGTGAAAAGGCAACCTATGGAACAGGAAAAAATATTTGCAAATCATATATCTCATAAGAGTCTAGTATCCAGAATGATTTTGAAAGGCTTTCAACTCAACAACGGAAAGACAACAGCCCAATCAAATAAGAGCAGACACCTGAGGATTAACAGATATCAGAAAGCAGCTTCTAATATCAAAGATGTGGACCAGGACAAGCAAATAGAAGAAAGGAACTTGTAGGAAACAGGGATAATGCAAGGAGAAGGCAATCAGTAGCTATGAAACAAGAAGAGGATGCTGCTGAGAAATAAAGAAAACAGCATTCAAGGGCCAGCCTGGTGGCGCAGGGGTTAAATTCGCACATTCTGCTTCAGCAGCCTGGGGTTTGCCAGTTGGGATCCCGGGTGTGCACCTTCACACTGCTTGTCAAGCCATGCTGGGGCAGTGTCCCACATATAAAGTAGAGGAAGATGGGCACGGATGTTAGCTCAAGGCCAGTCTTCCCCAGGAAAAAAAAAAAGAGGAGGATTGGCAGCAGATGTTCAGCTCAGGGCTGATCTTCCTCAAAAAAAAAAGGAAATTTCGGGCTGGCCTGGTGGTACAGTGGTTAAGTGCCCACATTCCACTTCCACAGCCTGGGGTTTGCTGGTTCAGATCCCGGGTGCTGACATGGCACCGCTTGGCAAGCCACGCTGTGGTAGGCGTCCCACGTATAAAGTAGAGGAAGATGGGCATGGATGTTAGCTCAGGGCCAGGCTTCCTCAGCAAAAAGAGGAGGATTGGCAGATGTTAGCTCAGGGCTAATCTTCCTTGGGAAAAAAAAAAAGAAATTTAAAAAAAATCTTTAAGAAAAAAAAAGAAAACAGCATTCAGAGAATGGTCCCGGACATTAAAAATAAAAAAGTAAGGGGCCGGCCCCACGGCCGAGTGGTTGAGTTTGCACGCTCCACTTCAGCGGCCCAGGGTTTCACCAGTTCGGATCCTGGGCGCAGACATGACACTGCTCATCAAGCCATGCTGAGGTGGTGTCCCACAAGCCACAACTAGAAGGACCCACAACTAAAAATATACAACTATGTCCCGGGGGACTTTGGGGAGAAAAAGGAAAAACAAAATCTAATAAAAACAATAAAAAAGTAAAAATGAAAAACTCAATAGAATTTTTGGAAAATGAAGCAGAAAGTGTCCAAACTGTCATTTGAACCCAAGTTAGTCTGACTCCAAAGCCCACGAAAATAAAACAAAGATATCTTACATCTGTTAACACTATCTAACCCAAATTACGAAACTGTACTTCTTTATGATGGATAACAGGGCATCTTATATTGCCAACTTAATCAGAGTCAGCTTGAGCCTGTAGTTGTTTTGGAATCTACTAGATCATCAGTAGAACTAGAGGCAACCTCTTGCTTTTATTTGTTCTGGAAATATAAAAAATAGCAATAATTTCTGGTTTCAACCTCTTTATGAATCATGTGCAAATTATGGGATGCCACTCATACAAAGTGCTCCTGGCTAAAGGCTTACAATAAATATATATGGGTTTTTGTTGTTTGTTTTGACTTGGAGAGCTGCATTTTGGAAAAAATATTAAAAAAGCAATATTTTAGGATTATGGAATTTTGGACCTAGGAGGAACCCTAGATGTCATCTACTCCTCATTTTCATCTCAAATATGTGAAAAACTAAGCTAGTTAACTGAACCGGGAGTGGAATTCAAGTGTGCTAGCTCCAAGTTCACTGCTGTTTCTGCCCCACAGAGCCATGAGAAGTAGAAATAGCTATAGCACCAATGTCCGTATATAATTACTTTAAAATCAGGAAACAGTAACTGGGTCATCTGCTTCAACCACAGAATAAAATGAAAAGGAGGACAGAAACACAAGACTTTGTCTCCAAACTGTAGTGCTGATGGAAAAGAAAGATAAAATCTTCTAACTTAACTTTTCCTGCATAGAATCATCAATTAGCATTTTTTGAATAGTCACAAAATACATAACAAGGAATAAAGCTACTAGAATATAGAGTAATGCACAAACGGAATTGCTGTGCATAAGCTGACTACACACTATTAAACATCATTTGGTGCAACATTCATTAATTTCAATGAACAACTAACTTAGGAATATTATATATGAAGCAGAATTCCTCTCACAATTAAACTAATTAGACATTGTCTTTTTGTGTGGCAGTATTATTTTTTATAGTGAATAAACTGTGAGAAATCATAGGGAGATGAAATGGTGCTGAGTCCAACCTATTGAAGTCAAAAAGTATTTTCTAACATTTTAAAAATGATCTCTTATACTACAGATGTGTTATGTATGCAGTGAAAAATTGAAATGCAGATAAGCAAAAATAAAAATCTGAGATTATCACACTGATGCATATTCTTCTAAATCTTTTCTTTCTAATTTTTGACTAAAATTAGATTATATTGTACACACTACTTGTAACTGGCTTTTTTTTTTTTTAAGTCAGTGTTATCTATCTTCCCATTTTAGTAAATTTTATCTCACTTAATACCCAGATCCCAAACTGCTTTACCATTTGGTTTGTTCGGGAAGATTCAGTCCAGGATTTCCTTTACATCTGGTTCTTCTGTTCCTTAAATCTCTTTTAATCTAGCCCAGACTGTTGCTGCACGACATTGACTTAGCGAAGAGACTCAGCCAGCTGTCCCACCTCCTTGTTTTTCCGATTGCTTGTGTGTATTAGCTTGATCCTCTATCCCCGTATTTCCTACAAACTGTAAATTAGATTCAAATGCTTAAAAGGTCCAATCAAATATCTTGGCTAGAATTTGTCATAGGTGATATTGGTAACTCCTTGCCTTACATCAGAAGACATCATGGTAGCTGGCTGCCCGAAAGAGTAGTTATTAATTGCCTGCTGTGTGCCTAGTCCCTAGTAGTCCATTAGCAAGTGCCCTGGCGGAAAACCAGAGAGGAGTCCAACGCACAGTGTACCCAGTCTTCTTCCTCCCCGTTTTCTCCTTTAAGCTTCTGGATTTTCTCTGTTCTGCTCTTGTTGTTGTTAAGTGGCCTGAGAGTTTAGCGGATGTGAGGCATGATTGGGATGTTTGTGAAAGTCAGGGAGAAAGGGTAATTATTTAGAAGATAGGGCAAAATAATGCCACGGGCTCTGATAAGACTCCATTTGGCTCCATTATCCCTTTTCCTGTGTGCATGGCAGCAATGACCTCCCTGTTGGCTCCCTGTCACCAGCCTCAACTGCTCAGTAGGACATTCTTCATTCTCTCTGTCATTAGAGCTCTCTTTCTAACACATAATCCAATTGAATCATGAAACTCTCTCGTTTGAAAGTTTCTGCAGGCTCTTTCTGTCTGCTACAAGATGCAGTGCAAGCTCTCCCATACAATGCAAGCTACAAGGCTTCTCAAATTCTGCCCCATCCTTTCCAGGCCAGTCATTCCTCATCCTGCAGCCACATGCCCTTCACTCTGGCCGTACCGGGCTTGCCACCATCCCCTGAACACACCATGTCCCTTCACAATCCTGTCTTAGACACGAAGACTGCTTCCATCTGCAATGTCATCCCCCACTTTTGGTCTAGCAACTCCTAGTTTACTTTCTAGATCCAAAACAAATAGCCCTTTTATGGGGCTGGCCCAGTGGCTGAGTGGTTAAGTTCACACGCTCTGCTTTGGTGGCCCAGGATTTCACTGGTTCAGATCCTGGGCACAGACCTAGCACCGCTCATCAGGCCATGCTGAGGCGGTGTCCCACATGCCACAACTAGAAGGACCCAGAACTAAAATATACAACTATGTACTAGGGGGCTTTGGAGAGATGAAGGAAAAATTTTTTAAAAATCTAAAAAAACCCCACAAATAGCCCTTTTGTGTAAAGCCTCCTTGAGTCTCCTGCATTAGGTGTTCTGTTTTGAGATGATATCACCCTTTGTTGCTACCTTATAGCCCTTAGGACCACGTATTTAATTTACCTGTTGAACCAGTAGGTTGAGCAAGCATCACATATAGATTGTGATCAAAATCCGACTTTCTTTCTTCCACTGTCCTTTTTCTTTAACTCCTAATGTAAATTTTCAACATATGTAAAAATAGAGAGCATAGTATAATAATCCTTGCGTCCCCATAAGCCAGCTTCAACAACCAAATTGTTGAATTGGCCAAAATTGTTCATCTATGCCTGACCATTTCCTCCCCTCAACAGTTTTATTCAGAAGCAAATACCAGACTTCATATCATTTCATCTATAAATACCTCAGGCTGTCTCTCTAAATGATAAGAAATCTTTTAAAAAACATAATAAGGATACTACTGTCATTCTTTAAGAAATTAACATAATTCCTTGATAGTATCAATATCCATAAAAATGCTGTCATTTTTTATTCAGTTCAGTTGCTCTTTCCTGGCACTAGTTGAAATTTCCAGTTGGCCTAGGATGTCTCTGTTCAGTCTTACAAAACAGATAGTCTTATGCTGGCTTTTCCTACAGTCAATTTAACTAGCAAATACAGTCTCAATTCAGAAATCAGAATGTCCAATTTCCCATAATAATCAAAACTCAGAGCCTGACCTGAGGTATATCTTAGATCTTAGATAGAGTAGGATGGAGAACTTACATCTTTCTGCCCTCTCCTTGCTCACTTCCTTGCCTGCTACCGCTGGGGTTGAGGTCTGTGGGGATGTGAATGGGCCCCTTCCTCGCCATTTCCCTGCCCAGAAGGATGTGCTCCTCCTCCGAAGAGTCACGAGTGCCCCTGTCACCCAGGGAAGTCCCTAAAACATTTTCCATGTCTAATGCTTTGTTTTTAATTTGCGCTTGCTTATAGGAACCAAGACAGAACAATGCCAGGTGCCCAAATGGCAGAATCTGTCCAAACCAGAAAGGTCCAAGATGGTGATGGAGTGCCGTGCACAAAAGGAAACGTGCAGAAGGTGCCGTGTACAAGAAGGGAAGATCTGCGCATGCCCAAATGCCCCCGCACCCCAGCGATGATGTGGAGACCCCTCCCCCTTCACGTCCCATAAGAACCCTGCTTACTTACCCTTTAGGGAGAAGGTGTTTTAGAGCAGGAGCTCTGCCTCCTCCATTCATTGATCAGTGAACCACGTTTTTGCTCTGCTGTTCTGAACCCAGTCTCGTTCTATTGGCAAGAGCAGCCCTGGGCAAAAGGACCCACTTGAGGGTCACTAGTCCCTTAGGACTCCGTTAACACCTCCATCCTCAGCCCTTTGGCCTCTGGGACCCCCTCCGGCCTCTTTCTAGTCTAGGTAGTCAGTCGTACTGAACAGAATACAGGGAGTGCAGGGCAGTTCCAACGCACGGCGTCTCCTAGCTCATCACCAAAGCAGCGCCCCCTCTCTCTCGCTGGATTTTGCAACATGGGCATCAAACCGCCTTCCAGGGTATATCTGAAATTTCTCAGGCCTGAGCTCTGCGTCTCTCAGCTGGAAGAAGCACATTTTAACCCATCTAAATGGTTATATTTGAAGTGAGTTCCTCGTAGACAGCATAGAGTTGGGTCATGTATTTTATCCTCTCCTCCAAGTCCTGTGTTTCAACTGGTGCGTTTAGACCACTTCTATGTAACGATATGTGAGGGCTTAAGTGTCCCATTTGATTTTTTGTTTTCTGTTTGTTCTCTCTGAAGAAACACATTTGAAAGCTCTCAAAAGCTTTCCCTTGGAGGACCCCAGGATGGGATTAAGAAGGTCGAATTCCAGCTCTCTTCTCTCAGGGGTGGGGCCCTCTCCCATTTCTATGGGCTGGATCTAACTAAGAATCTAAGCATTGTAAAGCAGGTTATTTTTCGTTTGCTGGGTAAATTCTGCATGGGGGAGGGGACTGTGATCTTTAACTTACTTTATTAACGCTATCTATTCACTGGTGCCTCCTTGAAGCTGAGACGGAGAAGCCCTGCTTGATTATCCCTGAGACATTTATTTACATCTCTTTCCCCTTCTAGATTGTAAACAAGATGTGGACAAGATCCACATGTTATTCTGCTCATCTTTATGTACCCCAACGACTATTAGATGCTTAATCTATGTTGATGCCTTGTTTACTAATACTTAGCCCAAAAAGGTCAAACTTTTTTTAACTCTTTATTTTGAAATAATTTCAAACTTGGAGAAAAGCTGTAAGAATTGTGCAAAGAACTCCCAGATACCCTTTGCCGAGATACACCAACTGTTAAGATTTTGTCACATTAGCTTTATCCTTCTCTCTTTCAGGGATCAGACCTCTTTTTAAACCTCTGTTCAACTTACTTTGGTACAATTCATTTCCATTTAGTGTCTTATATTAGCTGTCTTTTTTCTCAGAATTCACCAATTTTCATGTCCTAATAGAAATGGAAGAGAGGGAGTAGAAAGGATAAGATCAACTTATTTTACTTGGTAACCAGTGGGTTTTCATCCATTTAAAACTATGAGATTTAGTTTGAGAAAGTAAGAAAGGTGTTTAACATGTCTATGAATATGGTTATGCTAGAAAAAAATGGAGCTACCTTCTAGAATAGGCTATTTTTAGTACAGAATTACTATAGAAAAGAATGGTGCGGCATTACATAAATAGCTCTTCCTGGGAGTATAATGATAACTCTGCTTCTGCTATTTGAGGAATCAGCCAAGAAAGGTTGGGAGAAATCTATTATGTTATCAAAAAGAAATTTTCCAGTCTGTTCCAAGGGACTGATAACATTTAGGAAGAACCTGGCTTGTCATTGAGTATAAAGAATGTGGGGGTGAGTTTTAGGGAGAATGGATATAAGGGTTCATATCCCATGGGACACATTTCAATTCTGCCAGTTCAAATGGAGATTCTTCTTCTTCTTCTTTTTTTTTTTTTAGGAAGATTAGCCCTGAGCTAACATCTGCTGCCAATCCTCTTTTTTTTTTTTTTGCTGTGGAAGACTGGCCCTGAGCTAACATCCATGCCCACCTTTCTCTACTTTATATGTGGGACACCTACCACAGCATGGCCTGACAAGGGGTGCCATATCCGTGCCCAGGATCAGAACTGGCGAATCCCGGGCTGCTGAAGCGGAACATTTGCACTTAACCGCTGCTCCACCGGGCCAGCCCCATGGAGATTATTCTTATTCTGACTTTAATTCACACTGATTCTCACATATTTAGTAGTGTCATTTCACTTTAAGGAAGTACTAAGTGAAATCACTGAAATAGCTGAATTGATACAAGTTCCAAGAATTGCAACATACAGAGTAAAAAGAACAATGAAATCATTCACAGAAGAGGCCATTCACAGACATCTAAGTACCATGGTAGTAAGCAAATAAGGAACAAACTGGAATGAAAGGAAAGTGTAGCTCAGGGTTCTGGATTTAGAAGAGTTTTGATTTAAGTTTAATTTACGGCCTATTAAAGTTCATATTCTAGATTCTTTACTCAAGAAATACAACCAAAGTGTGACCATTCAATTCATTCATTCCACAAACATTTACTGCATGCCAGGCCCCATATTGGGCCAGGCACTGTTCTAGGCACAGGGTATATAATAGTAAGCAAAATATCCCTATCCTCACAGAGCTGACATTCAGCTGATCAATACAATCTGTAAGTAAATTAGGTCGTGTGTTAGAAGGTGGTGTGCGCTATAGGGAAAGAAGAGCAGGGTTAGATGGATGTAGCATGTGTGGGGCGGCGAGTTGCAACCATAAGGGTAGGCTTTGTTGAGAAGTAACTGTAAGCAAAGACTTGAAAAAGGTGCAAATGTTTGGGCAAGAAGTCTTCCAGGAAGAGGTAATAGGCAGGGTGGATTCCCAAACAGGCAGGAGCATCTTGGCTTATTCCAGGAACAGCAAGGAGGCCAGAGTGGCTGGAATCTAGAGGGCCAGGAGGGAAGTGGAAGGAGAGCACGTGGGGCCTGGGGCTGTTGAAGGAGTTCAGCTTCCACTCTTTCCTTGTTTACTCTGGGGAAGACTGCTTTTGAGCAGAGAAAGAACACAATTTGACTTCATTTTAAAAGGGTTTCGTTGGCTTCTCTGTTGTGAGTAGACTGAGATGGACAAGGTGGAAACAAGGAGACCCATTGGGAGCCTACTGCAATGATCAGAGGAAGGGCTGGGAGTGGTTCAAACCAGACCAGGGTGTAGAGTGGCCGTGGTGAAAAGTGATCACACTCTAGATAAGTTCTGCGGACAGAACCCACAGGGTTTCTTGGAGGATTGGATGTGGGCTGGTAAGAAAGAGAAGAGTCAAAGTGCCTTCAAGTTTTCTGGCCTGAACAACTACAAAAAAATGGACTTGTCAACAACTGAGGTGGGGAAGCTGCTGATGGAGCAGGCTTGCAGGAGGAGGCAGATGAGGAACTCAGTTTCAGGTATATTACTTTGACATCCAAATGGGGAAGTCCGTGAGCAGTTGGATGTGTGAGTCTGGCGTTCAGGAGAGAGGTCTGGGTTGGAAACATAATTTAGGAGTTGTCAGTATATAGATGACGTTTATTTACTTATTTCCATTCTTTTAACATGCACACATACAAACATACAGAAATGTACACATATGTAGTACATATACCTTCTACCTCCATTCAGTAATTCACATTTTGCCATATTTGCTCTATATATTTCTATTTGTATATGCTTTTATTTTGTTTGTTTAAGGGAACCATTTGAGAGTTGGAGGCATCTTGTTGCTTCACTCTCAAACATGCCTGCATTCTTGAATGGAACGTAAAGTCACAAGACTGAATGAGATAACTGGGGAATGAATGCAGATAGTGACCAGGGACAAGGAAAGAGCCCTAGGGCACCCCAAGCATAAGAGGTCTGGGAGAAGAGAAAGAACCCAGAAGGAACAACTGTTATGGAAAGAAAAAACCAAGAGAGTAGGTATAATGTCAAGCTGGTGGACATTCTCTTCTGATTGCTTAAATTTACCAAAATGTAAAGAGGCAGATAGAAAAGCTATTCATGGGAATCGTCCTTCTAACTTCAGAGTTTCTCCTTCACACTGTGAAACTGACAATTCATGTTCTCCTCGGTCTACTTAAAACTGGAGTAACTATGAAAGGAATCTAATAACTCCCTTGGATTGTTTTAAGTGAGCAACCCAATAAACCCCGGGTCATAGATGACACAGAGGATT
Organism: Equus asinus; assembly: GCF_041296235.1. Classification (NCBI taxonomy): domain Eukaryota; kingdom Metazoa; phylum Chordata; class Mammalia; order Perissodactyla; family Equidae; genus Equus; species Equus asinus. The sequence goes on along the minus strand of NC_091795.1, from coordinate 47,810,621 downwards.
GTAGGGTGGCAGACTATGCCACCCCAAAATATCCTGCTTTGGCATATTGATTATTTTGAGTTTTAGCTGCTTAAAAAACAGCAAATGTAGAGAGAGGCTTTCTCTGAACTCCCCTTATCTGCCCAGTGACAGATCCTCCACAAGGAACTGGATTGTCAGAAATCCTCTTATCAGGGAGTCTCATCAACCAGGAAAGATCAAATCTTATCACAAGAGAGGAGACTAGAAGTTGACGCCACACCCAGACAAACTTTGTCACAGACCATCATACCTCCCATCAATTCTTCCAAGGGCCCATTCATCTTTCCTAAAAATCATTTACTCTCCCCTCAGAGACCTACATTCTCTCCACTACCCCTCTGAAGATGGTATTTAATCCAGAATTCCAATCTGCTTTGGGGAGTTACTCATTTCCCCTGGGCCTCTCCCGTGTATACATGAGGTATACATGTTAATCAACTTCTGTTTTTCTCTTACAAATCTATCTTTTACTACAGAGCTCTCAGCCAAGAACTCAGAAGCGTAGACAAAATTATTTTTCCTTCTCTACAGGACAAAGAGGCCAAGTCTCAACACTGCCATCTGAATTGGTAAAAAATCAGTTCAGTTTTCACAACTAACTTAAAACAAACCAATCAATCAAATTGAGACTGATAGAAAATAAAGAAGTTGAACGACAACTTGATTTTTTGTTTTAATCACACAGCTAACCCTTTCTTAAAAGGTGCTATTCACATCTACCTATACAAAATAAACCATGGTTAAAAACTAAAAATATTGGGGCCAGCCCGGTGGCGCAGGTGCACACATTCTGCTTTGGCGGCCCAGGGCTTGCTGGTTCAGATCCTGGGTGTGGACATCACACTGCTTGGCATGCCATGCTCTGGTAGGCTTCCCAGGTATAAAGTCAAGGAAGATAGGCACGGATGTTAGCTCAGGGCCAGCCTTCCTCAGCGAAAAGAGGAGGAGTGGCAGCAGTTAGCTCAGGGCTAATCTTCCTCAAAAAAAAAAAAAACTAAAAATATTTCCTTTCCCTTGAAATACTGTTCATAGTCTAACCACAACGGAGAGAAATGAGAGTACCTGTGGGTTAAGAGCAAACTCACACCCTGTATCCAGTCCTTGTGTGTAATGCTAAAAAGATTCATTTTCAGAGAGAGGTTGATAAGCGGTCAAGAAAATCTCATCCATTCTTGGGCTTCCTGAGCACAGGAACCCCTCCCTTCATGACTCAGGAAGTAACGACAAACAAAATAAACCATATGTGGATCCAAGATCAGACAGGCACTTTGCAATAAATAATAAAAATAGTCGGTGTCATCTACAACCCAAAGCCCAGAGATAAAAGACACTGGATTGAAGACAGAGGAATGCTTGGGTCCAGCATCATGCATTTATTCCGAGTCTAAGAGAAATGAAGTCTGGCTCCTTCTGGGAAGCTAGAGAGTGACTGCTCCAGTAAAGAGCTAGTCAGCTCAGGAATGTCTCTTCCCTGGACTCTGTTGCTTCTCTCTACAGCTCTGGTTCTTCACACAACAACCTCTCCTCTTTCCTTTTTTCAGTTAAGCACCAAGTTCAGAAAAGCAACTACTATTTCCTAGACTTGCATCTACCTGGTTCTGAACAATACCAAGTCCAGGACAATATCAGTTCCATTCTGAGCTATTGGGAGGGATTCCAGGAAACAAAGAACAAAGAGAATTAAAAGGGGAAGAAAAGAGACCCACGAGAAACAGGAGGGGCAGAGAAAAGGGAAGAAAATGAGAAGGAAGGACTATGCCGCCTGTTTTTCCACTGAGCGCTGTAAACTAACTGTAGAAGGACCAAAGGAAAAAAGGGTTCTATTTTAAAATGAGCCGCTTGCACATTCTAGGAGGGTTGCCAAAGGATGTGTCTTGTTGGAACGGCACTGAAATGGGCTTTGTTAGGCAGAGAGAGGTCCCTGGGCCAAGTCTAGAAGCAGGAAGTTGAGAAAAGAGGAATACAATGACTGTGGTAAGAACCTCAGAGGTGAGCTACAAGGGGCCATGGAAACCTTTGCAGATTTGTACCTTTGATGCAAACTTCCTCTTTCCGCTTGATGTGAATTTAGACTGTCTTCTCTAGAGTTGTTGTTAGTCTTAGGACACTGGGTCTGTTGAGTTTTGTCTAAGAGCTGCGGATGGACCATCAGGAATAGAGTTGCGGAGAGAACTGAGAGAACCAAGCAGGCCTCTCTTGATGTCACAGCGGCACAGGGTTCTCCAAACCAGGCTCACAGGTAACACAGAGCATTTATTATGTGCAAGGTGCTGCTCTTGGTGCTTTATCCATATTATGAGTACAACCTTATGAAACAAAACCTTATGAAATAACTCTTCCTCCAACGTCACAGATGCAGAAACAGGTGCAGAGAGGTTAAAGGATGTGTCAAGGTGGCAAGCGGAAAAGCCAGGGCTTGAACTTGGGTAATCTGGACCTTCAGACACCAGGATTTTAACCACTTCACTACACTGCCCTTTTAAGAGGACAAAAACTGGAGTGTTCTTGCTCCTCCTTCCCACCGTGCCCTGTCACATGCTCTCCTTGCTTCTTCCGACTCTGTGTACCACACCTGCCTCACCCCTATATGCTTATTTGAAAAACTCAGCCTGGGAAATGGACTGTTCAGGATTACTATGGTTCGAGGACCATCCTGGTAATTGGGGGAGGGGAAAGATGAGGGGAGGATGGGAGAAGCCAGGCCCTGTGGGTAGAAGGTGGGGGGTGGAGATGCTCAGAGGACTGAACACGGCAGGTTTGTTTCTGCTGGTGGGGCCGCGGAGGGGTAGGAGGCAGGCTTGGAGGCCAGCAGCCTTCTCAGCCCACCCTCTCTCTGAGTGGCAGTACCCAATCAGGAGGTGCCTTGCATTAGGGATCCCATGCTTCCTTCAGAGCCGTGCTCTTGACCCCCAGCACAATGCGTGGAGTTTATGCTGGCTGAATGATTGAATAAACGAATGAACTAACCTTGTAATACATGCCCTTCTACAAGTTGTTGTTCTTTCCTTGTTTTGGCCACATGTTGATTTTCCCTCGCTGCTGTTGCACGGATACATTTCTCTTTTTCTCAAGCTCTTCCCCAGTATCAAAACATTAAGAGTAACTGTGAAAGCATCTGTTTTTTATAAAAGCCCACACGTCCACTTTGTGAGCATCGCCGCAAGGACCGGATCTAACAGTGCCTGCATCCCACCTCCCTGGTTCCTTTCCTACCCGCCTCACTAGCGTTTCCCGCCTTAGCCTCCCAGTCCTTGTCTTTGAATTACTTTAACTTCACTTGATTAATAAGCTTTGTACTGTCAGCTCTTCATAAATAATCGGCCATCCTTAAATTTTCTTTTAAAATTATTTAAAAATTTAAAATTTTGGAGATCTTGAACTCAAAACCCAACAGGCTGGTTAAGTCTAAAATGCCTTTATGAAGCAGCATAACGTTGTATGCCACATCATCTAACTGCTCAATAAATATTTCTTGAACGGAAAATGAAGGAAGTGAATCACCACACAGGGAATGAAAACACCTCTCCCGAGCCCTGTCACTTATTTGCTGTGTGATCTTAAAGCAACTCATTTAACCAACATCAATGTAAACTATTAAAAAATATTTGTTTTCTGAGGGGTGGAGGGAATGGGGAGAGGTTTGTAAAAGGGTACAAACTTTCAGCTATGAGATGAATAAGGTCCAAGGATGTAACGGATAACATGATGACTGTAGTTGATGACGCTGTATTATATAATTAAAATTTGCTGAGAGAGTAGAACTTAAATGTTCTCACTTAAAAAAAAGATAAGTATATGAGGTGATGGATGTGTTAATTAACCAGATGGGAGGAACCTTTTCACAATGTGTATGGATACCAAATCACCACGATGTACACTTCAAATGTCTTACAATTTTATTTGTCAATTATACCTCAATAAAGCTGAAACAAAAATTTGTGTCAGACTTATAACCTACAGACATGTAAGATAATAAGTTCGTTTTGTGTTAAGCCACTAAGTTTGTGATAACTTTTTACAGCAGTAATGGAAAACTAATACAGGGATTAATAAAGCTTAAAACTCAATCAAATCTATTTTAAAAATTCAGTTTTTTAAAACTACCTAGATAGTAGTCAAGACACATGGTGCTGGCATAAGGATAAACATATAGATCAATGGAATAGAACTGAGAGTCCAGGAAAAAATCCATACATTTATGGTCAATTAATTTTCATCAAGGGTGCCAAGACAACTCAATGGGGGAAAGAATAGACTTTTCAACACCTGTAGCTAGGAAAGCCAGATATCCACCAGAAAAAGAATGAAGGTGAAGCCCTACTTCACACCATATACAGAAATTAACTCAAAATGGATCAAAGACCTAAATTTAAGGGCTAAAACTATAAAACTCATAAGACAACGTAGGTGTATATTTTTGTGACCTTGGGTTAGGCAATGATTTCTTAAAGACGACACCAAAAGTGCAAGGAATCAAAATAAATAAAATAAATTGGACTTCATCAAAATTAAAATCTTTTATGTTTCCAGGGACACTATCAACAAAGTGAAAAGAAAACCCACAAAATGAGATAAAATATTTGCAAATCATATATCTCACAAGGGATTTCCATACAGAACATATAAAGAACACTTACAACTCAACAATAAAAAGACAACCTAAATAAAAAATGGGCAAAGGATTTGAATAGACATTTATCTAAAGAAGATATAGGGCCAGCCCAGTGGTGTAGTGGTTAAGTGCACACACTCTGCTTTGGCGGCCTGGGAGTTTATGGGTTCAGACCCCAAGCATGGACTTTTACACTGTTCATCAAGCCATGCTATGGTGGCATCCCACATACAAAGTAAAGGAAGATTGGCACAAATGTTAGCTCAGAGCCAATCTTCCCCAAGCAAAAAGAGGAAGACCAGCAATGGATGTTCGTTCAGGGCCAATCTTCTTCACCAAAAAAAATAAAAATAAAGAAGATATACACAGGGCCAATAAGTCCATGAGAAGATGTTCAACATTGTTAGCCATCAGGGACATTCAAATAAAAACAAACGTGATATTCTTCATACCCTCTAGTACAGTATGGCTATAATAAAAAAGACAGACAATAATAAGTGTTGTGAAGATGTGGAGAAATTGGAACCCTCATACATTGCCAGTGGGAAAGCAAAATGGTACAGCAGCTTTAAAAAGTAGTCTGGCAGTTCCTCAAAAGTTTAAACATAGAGTTGCGGCATGACACAGTGATTCCACTCCTAGATATATGCCTAAGAGAAAAAAAACATATGTCCACATAAAAACTTGTTCACTAATGTTCATAGAAGCACTATTTACAATAGCCAAAACGTGGAAACAATGCAAATGATAAGCACCTGGTGAATGGATAAATAAAATATGCTGTATCCATGCAATGGAATATTAGTCAGGCATAAAAGGGAATGAACTATTGATGCATGCTACAACATGGTTGAGTCTCAGAAACATTATGCTAAGTGAAAGAGGTCAGACACAAAAAATCACATACCTATTACATGATTCCATTTATATGAAATGTGCAGAATAGACAAACCGTAGACACAGAAAGTAGATTAGTGGCTGCCAGGGGCTGGGAGGCACGAAGTATAGAGAATGATTGCTTATGGCTACAGGGTGGTTTGGGGCAGGGGGTGTGAGGGAGAACAGGTGATTAAAATGTTCTGGAATCAGGTAGTCGCAATGCTTGCACAACTTCATGAATACACTAAAAATTACCGAATTATATACTTTACAGTGGTGCATTTATCATAGGTGAATTATAGCTCAATCAAAAATAACTACCTAGAAACACACAAAAAAAGCTAATCATCTCTCTCTTCATTCTTCATTTAATCTCGCCTCTCATATTAAAATTTGGATCTTTTTATTTGCAATCTTTTCTTCTTGTTCTTACATATGTACATGCACATAAAAGGGGTTTTGTCTTTGTTTTCTATCCTTATAAAAATGAAGTCAGTATATATACAACTTGCTTTCTTCACTTAACTTCTCAGGGATGTCCCACCAAGTCAATACATATATAGATTTAATTTGCATAAAATTCATCTCTTTGATGTACCATAATTTATTCTTTCCCCCCCAATCTGATGGTTTTAAAATGGTATCACAATATTTCACATCATCAAGTTGTACCCATTAAATTTATACAATTTATATGTCAAAGACATCTCAATAAAGTTGTTAAAAAAGATATTGAAAAAAACGGTGTCACATAAGTCTTATACATACATGTCTTTTGGTATCATATAAACACATTTCTGCCTGGTATGTCTACCTAGGAAGAGAACTGTCAGATTGGGGCCAGCCCGGTGGCGCAGCAGTTAAGCGCCAACGTTCTGCTTTGGCGGCTCGGGTTTCGCAGGCTCGGATCCCGGGTGCGGACATGGCACTGCTTGGCACGCCATGCTGTGGTAGGTGTCCCACATATAAAGTAGAGGAAGATGGGCACAGATGTTAGCTCAGGGCCAGTCTTCCTCAGCAAAAAGAGGAGGATTGGCAGCAGTTAGCTCAGGGGTAATCTTCCTGAAAAAAAAAAACAAAAGAACTGTCAGATCCTGGGATGGTACCCATCTTTTCAGTGTTAGTAGATGATGCCAGTTTGCCAAAGGGATTGCATCAAGGTCAATTTCCACCAGTAATATATGAGCAACCCAGTTGCTGTACATCCTCACCAAAACTTGGTATTTTCTGCTGTTTCATTTTTAGCCATTCTGATGAATGTGTAGTGGTATTGCATTGTAGCTTTTATTTTGCTGTTGTTGAACTTTTTATTGAAATGCACGTATCATAAGTATATATCTCAGTCGATTTCCAAAACCTGAGTATACCTCCGTAACCAACACCTAGATTAAGAAACAGAGCCTTACTAGAACATACGCATATCCCATGACCTAGCAATTCTACTCCTAGGCATATATCCAACAGAAAGGCAAGTTTACGTTCACCAAAAGACACAACTCAAGTTTGATAACTGTTACCATTTTGTCACATTCCCCTCAAATCTTAATATATCTTAATAAAAGAAACAATGAGTTGCAGTTAAAGTTGAAGCCCCTTTTGACTTCCAATCCCAGGCCTATTACCCTCCCCTAGGTCCCTGGGCCCCAAGCCAACCGCTCATAAATTGTGTGTTTTTATACCATTGCATGCATGTATTTATATCCTTGAATTCATTGCCTTTTCCTGACTCCCAGTGATACCGAGCACCTTCTCCTATTCTTTCTTCTGTGAACTGCCTGTTCACATCACTGGCTCATTTTTCTCTTGTGTTGTCTTTTGTTTATTAATTTGTAGGAGTCTTTGTTTATTAGGATATTTACCATTTTCTGTCATTTTTATCACAAACATTTTTCCTCACTTTTTCTTTTCGCTTTCTGGTATCTTTTGCTTTGCAAAAAATATTAATTTTTACATAGTCGAACATGTCTATTTTTTTCTTTAATTTCTCTGGGTTTCCTGTCTTGCTTAAGAAGACCTCTCCATCCCCAAGGTTATACAAATATTCCCTCATATTTATTTCTAATGTTTTATTGTTTATATTTAGATTTGTTTGCAAAGCACCATATCAGACACTACACGGGACACACATGGACACCCTGGGGTGGGCCGGGAGAGAATTGCCTACATGGGAAAGATGAGGTTGAAACCACTTTTGTCTTCTTTTGCTATATAGTTGATGAAAAAGAAAAATATATACCACTAAAAATTACTCCAGCAGCTAGGCTACCATTAGCAGGAAGTAGAAAAATATTAACCGTTTGATAAAATGAAATCAGATGAGGATTTTTAATCTGCAACTTTTTTCTGGTGGTATTCAAAAAATGTGGTAGTCCTAGAAGAAAAAAAAAAGGTGGTGGGGGGGGGGCTGGCCCAGTGGCCAAATGGTTAAGTTTGCCTGCTCTACTTTGGCGGCAGAGGGTTTCACTGGTTCAGACCCTGGGCACAGACCTAGTACCACTCATCAGGTCATGCTGAGGCAGCGTCCCACATAGTAGCACCAGAAGGACCTACAACTAGAATATACCACTATGTACTAGGGGTTTTGGGGAGAAGAAGAAGAAAAAAAGATTGGCAACAGATGTTAGCTCAGGGCCAATCTTTAAAAACAAAAAAAATGTGGTAGTCCTGAAACTATTCTAGTTCCTTTCTGGGTAACGACAAGGCCTAGGGATGAGCATTGACAACAGCTGAAAATAGCTGCTTAACTTTAAATACCAGACAAAGCCATTTTTGGCGTTTGGTATTTCTTTACCAACGCTGGCTCTCATTGCTTTGTTCTCATCGGGCGCTCCCCCGCAAGAGCAATGGACTTTTTAACAACGGAGGGGCATGGAGGAAGTGAGGTCTCTAAACAAATATTGTCGTTGCTCCCACTACCCAGACTCCTAAATATACTATATCTGATTTCAGACTTTCCCAGCAAGGATCAGAACATACCATCACTCATAACTGAAGCAGTCACCTTGAGCTAAACTTGAAGAATAGAGTTGGCGCTTACTTTGTTAAGCGGCGGAGAGCTGCCCAAACTTTTGGAGGCTGCTTCACCCCAGCTCGCTTCAGGTAGTAGTGGAATCTGGAAGCCACAAATGGGACATATCTGATTTACATAACATAAACTATCTGACTTAATCGAAATCCTCGGGAACTGTTTCCGCTCGCCCCCTTCTGGCCGAGTAAGCTCACGTCGCTAAATGAGCCATTTTATTCCTCGCAGCTGCCCGCAAACGCAGACCTGGACGCAGAAATGCTGCCGGCCGTGCGAGGGCGAGGTTCCATTTGGAAAGGATACAAGGTTTAAACTTTACTTAGCTCATTTTTCAACATTTGATCGTAGATAAACCAACGGCCCATTCAACTCCCCTGAAAGTTTCCCATAGGTTAATTGAGGGGAAAAAGTGTTATTTTGTTTGGGCTTTTCCTTAAAGCCAATTAAAACCCTTTCTTGCGGATGTGTTTTGCCTTAGCGATGAGAAGGAAGACATGTTTAGGGAGAGAACCAACAGCTGGACTGGGACACGTGGCGCTCGGAACTCCTCACCAAATTATTTCTCTTCCGTTGTTCCTCCAGAGAGGAAGGCAGGCACAGCCTCTTTACTTTTGCTCCCTGAGTTGGTTTACAAGGTTAGTCAAATACCCCGTACCACGGAGGGCCCGGGTTAATGATTTATCCAACTGTGGTAAAAGCCATATGCCACTGCAACGCTGCATTTTATTCTATGTTCCCAAACTAGTCAGCTATCTACACTGATGATGTAGCTTAATGCTGTGTCACCAGACTGTTCTAGAACACATGTATATATTATGTTCACAGTGCTGCAAGGAGCAACAAAGATCTCCCCTTTTTGATAGTATTATGATTTTTCTGATAACCCTGAAAGGAAAGAAGAAAAAGTGACCCAAAGAGACAAGACTGCACGTGGGTAATGTTTCAATCAGATAGGATCTCAGATCTGAGGGCATTAGTAAAGTAGATTTTCACTTTATATTGAAGTTTAATATACGTACAGAAAAGCACACAGCACAGATCATCATCCTGTGTAATGCTCAGAAATCACAAGACAGACATCACATCATACCAGTCACAAGATTACAGTCCTAAGATTAATCTTGTCCTCTCTTCTGACATCATAGATTAGTTTTGCTTATTTTTGAACTTTATATAGATAGAACCATATGTTTTGATATCTGGGTTCTCACCTTTAAGTTTGTGAAGTTCATCTATGTTGGTTCATACAGCTGTAGTTTGTTCCTTCTCATTGATATATAGCATTCCCTGTGTGCATACACCACAGTTTATTTATCCATTCTACCATTAATAGGTATTTGGGCAGTTTCTAACTTTTGGTTATTATGGATAATGCTGCTATGAATATTTTTAAACCATATGTATATGTTCTATTGGGTATGTATACCTAGAAAGTGAATTGCTGAGTAATATACATAAAATTACCAATAAGCATATGTACACATATTTGTTAGTGTTAGTAGATACTGCCGGTTTTCCAAAGGAATTATACATATGAGCATTCTTGTTACTGTATATCTTCATCAACACTTAATATTTTCTATCTTTTTTATTTTAGCCGTTTTGGTGGATGTGTATTGGTGGTGCATTATAGTCTGTTGGGTTTTTTAACTTTTTTGAAGTATGTTGTACATGCAGAAAATGAGTTGTCCGTGAATGTTAATAGCCACTTTATTCATCATAGTTGAACACTGGAAGCCACCTATATGTCCATTAAGAAGAGAATGGATAGGGGCCAGCCTGTGGCCAAGTAGTTAAAGTTCCATGCGATCCACTTCAACGGCCTGGGTTTGTAGGTTCAGATCCTGGGCATGGACCTACTCCACTCATCAGCCATGCTGTGGAGTTAACCCACACACAAAGTAGAGAAGACTGGTGCAGATGTTAGCTCAGGGCTGATCTTCCTCAAGCAAAAAAAGCAAAAAAAGAGGAGGGTTGGCAATGGATGTTAGCTCAGGGCGAATCTTCTTTACCAAAAAAGAGAAGAGAATAGATAGATGTACACCTGAAATTTATATAACGTTATAAACCAGTCTTACTGCAATAAAAAAATAGCAAGTAAATAAGAGGAGAATGAATGAATAAATAAAGTATGGGATACTTATAAAGCAAAATACTACTCAGCCATGAAAAGGAATGAACTACTGATAACATGCAACAATATGAATGAATTTCAAAAAGATGCTGAGGTAAAGAGGCAATTGCAAGTGCCTACTACATGACTCCACTTAGATAAAGTTCCAGAACAGACAAAGTTCATCCATGGTGAAAGGAATCAGAACACTGACTGCTTCTGGGGAGTGTAGGGGAAAGGAAAGGATTGACTAGAAGGGGGCACGAGTTGCTTTCTGGGGTTTTGAGATGTGGTTTATGTGTTTTTCAAAATTAATCAAAGTATACACGTCATATCTGTGCCTTTTATTATGTGATAATTATACCTCAATTAAAAAGTAGTATAAAACATTTCTTATATATAATGAATCTTATTTACATAACCCCAAAAGGTGAAGGGATGAATTAAATCAATTAGGATACAAAAACTAGTTCTCCTAGCAGAAAAATAAGTCAAGAATACTATCCCACTTACAATTGATAGAAAAAGAATAAAATACCTAGGAATAAACTTAACCAAAGAGCTGGAAGACCTGTACACTGAAAACTATGATATTATTGAAAGAAATTGAGCAAGACATCAAGAAAGGGAAAGATATTCTGGGTTCATGAGTCAGAAGAATAAACATAGTTAAAATGTCCATACTACCTAAAGCAATATACACATTCAATGCAATCCCAATCAAAATCCCAATGACATTCTTCATACAAATAGAATAAAGGATCCAAAAATTTATAGGGATCAACAAAAGACCCCAAATAGCCAAAGCAATCCTGAGAAAAAAGAACAAAGCTGGAGGCATCACAGTCCTTGATGTCAAAACATACTACAAAACTATAGTAATCAAAATAGCATGGTACTGGCACAAAAACAGACAAAAAGATCAATGGATCAGAATTGAAAGCCCAGAAATAAAACCACACATCTATGGACAGTTAATCTTTGCCAAAGGAGCTAAGAACATACAATGGAGAAAGGAAAGCCTCTTCAATAAATGATGGTGGGAAAACTGGACAGCCACATGCAAAAGAATGAAAGTAGACCATTATCTTGCACCATACACAAAAATTACCTCTAAATGGATTAAAGAATTGAATGTAAGAACTAAAACCATAAAACTCCTAGAAGAAAATATAGGCAGCACACTCTTTGACATTGGTCTTAGCCACATATTTTTGAATACTTTGTTTACTCAGGTAAGGGAAACAAAAGAAAAAGTTAACAAATGGGGCTACATCAGATTAAAAAGCTTCTGCAAAGTGAAGGAAACCATGAACAAAATGGAAAGACTCATCAACTGAAAGAAAATATGTGCAAATCATTTATCAGACAAGGGGTTGATCTCCAAAGTATATAAAGAACTCATACAACTCAACCACAAAAAAACCCAAACAACCTCATCAAAAAGTGGACAAAGGATATGAACAGACATTTTTCCAAGGAAGATATACAGATGGCCAACAGACACTTGAAAAGATGCTCAGCATCACTAATTATTAGGGAAATGCAAATTAAAACTACAATTAGATATCACCTTACACCAATCAGAATGGCTATAATTACCAAGACAAAAAACAAAAAATGTTGGAGAGGTTGTGAAGAAAAGGGAGCCCTCATACACTGCTGGTGGGAATGCAAACTGATGCAGCCACTATGGAAAACAGTATGGAGATTCCTCAAAAAACTAAAAATAGAAATACCATATGACCCAGCCATCCCACTACTGGGTATCTACCCAAACAACTTGAAATCAACAATCCCAAGTAACACATGTACCCCTATGTTCATTGCAGCACTATTCACAACAGCTAAGACATGGAAAAAATCCAGGTGCCCATCGACTGATGATTGGATAAAGAAGATGTGGTATATATATACAATGGAATACTACTCAGCTGGAAAAAAAGACAAAATAGTACCATTTGTGACAACATGGATGGACCTGGAGGGTATTACGCTAAGCAAAATAAGCCAGTCTGAGAAAGACAAACACCATATGATTTCACTCATATGTGGAATATGAACAAACACATGGACAAAGAAAACAGTTCAGTGGGTACCAGGGGAAGAGGGGTAGGGGGTGGGTGCAGTGGGTGGTGAAGGGGAGCACCTATGTGGTGACAGACAAGAAATAATGTACAACTGAAATTTCACAATGATGTAAACTATTATGAACTCAATAAAAAAAGATAACAATTATAACAATACACTGTAATAAAGATTACCTTAGATTTTAGCAACCTCAAAAAACAAAACCTGGTTCTCTGGAAAAAAGGAATTCTAAGATTTTTACAACATGAAGCTAGCTCTGCAGGCTGTTAAAGTGAACTATTCGGTAACTGATTTAACTTCTCCCCCAAATTAATGTTTTTATTTCTAAAGAGATCCTTTTTACCAAATTGGGATAATATCCATTTTGTAAATTGTTCTCTCCCTTTCATGCTGCCTGCATGCTGCCTCTGTCAGTGACTTTTAACAATTTTTATAGCAAAAGGTTCAAAGAAAGAAGAAAGTTTACAATTAATCAATACATCACTTAATTACATCCTAAAGTTACTTTTTAACACTTAGGCAAATGAGAAGAATTCCTGTTCATTGATACTTTTATATTCTGCTTTTCAAAGGTTGATTTTCAGATATATAAATATGAACAGTGTTTTTAAAAGAGTTGAGATAGGCATTTTGAAATAGACTAGGAATTGTTACCTGAATTATATATCGTATCAGATATATGCACAATACAACCCTTTTAGAAACAGACCATTAAAGCAAAAATGGAAGCTCATACTATTTTCTTGTAATTTCACTTCTAAAAATTTATCCCAAAGAAAATATATTTAAGCAAAGCAAAAACAAACATTAATACAGCTTTTCCTTATAGCAGTGACTATGATATATTTTAAAAAGTGAAAATAACCTAAGTACCCAACATTAGAATAGCTTAGTAAATTATGCTACATCAACAGAATAAAATATAGGTAGTAAAATGATAATTAGGAAGACTTGCAAACCTGAAAAAGCTGAACATAAAATAGAAAAATATTATAATTCTTTAAGAATTATCTATGTAAAAAGCAACATACAAAATTACAAAATAATTGTGTTAGAATGGTAGTTTTATGGATATTTTAAAATGTTTTTAATTATATGTTGTTAATTGTCTTATAAATACTGGTTAAAAGTTTTGAGTTTTTCTTATTCCCAAGTTTGCACATGATATACATTATCAGAGGTTGCACTTTTTTTTTTTGAGGGAGATCAGCCCTGAGCTAACATCTGCTGCCAATCCTCCTCTGTTTGCTGAGGAAGACTGGCCCTGAGCTAACATCCGTGCCCATCTTCCTCCACCTTATATGTGGGACGCCTGCCACAGCATGACTTGCCAAGTGGTGCCAAGTCTGCACCCGGGATCTGAACTGGCGAACCCCGGATGCTGAAGCGGAACGTGCGCATTTAACTGCTGTGCCAATGGACCAGCCCAGAGATTCACATTTTAAATTTCCTACTAATAATCTCATTAACCTGAAATATCTTGCTTAGATACATTGTGATTTTCAGAAGAAACAATGTTTATTTAAAACGATGCTTTGTTTTTAAATTGGACAGACCTTATTGATAATCATAGTTATATCTTTAATAAGCTTGCGTTCAGGGCCATAAACTTGTCCTACAACTAAGAATCCAGTTTAAGCTGGTTCAATCCCAACTTTTCAAAGCTTATTTGTCCATGAAACAGTTAAATCATTGTGCTGGTGAGCACGGTGGTGTCTCCCACAACCCTATACCGCTACCTCCTGCTCCCTATCTCCCCCTAACCCATCTCAGCCCCATAGGGCACTGGGAAAATCCTGAGGAACCCACTTCTGAAGATCACACCCTGTACAGCACCTTCTGAATTGCTGGTGTGGATTTAGAAACAAGAAGCAGAAACATAAGGCCACTGCTCTACTGACGCCAAATGCTAAAATAATACTGTCAAGCGCTCCTGCTTTATCTCAAACCCATAACTCTGAAAAATTTTTTCTAAACATAACCACAATATCTTCTTCATATCTTAATATCATCTCCAAAATCAGGCACCCATTGGTGACACCCATTACAGTCCCACTCTGGCTCCACATGTGCTCAATCCAAGAGATGCAGATAAAATGCACAGCTGCTTAGCAGGCTAATTGGCAGGCTACCGCTTTTGGCCAATAGTGCTTGTCCCTGCTTCTCTCCCAAAGAGTGAGAGTGTGTTTGCCTCAGGCACCTGCCTGCTAAGCACCCTTGTCAATCTCTGCTTTGGTTCTTGTCATCACACCATCAGCAGGGGAGACTGATGTGGCAGAAAAAGAAAGAACATCCTTCTGAACATTGCATAACACAGGATTCACGTAGCATGGTCCTCCACCCATTCCTAAACGTCTCAGTTCACCCCAGCTCTTACTTCATTGCTTCTAGCTGTATGTTTTAAGGTGATTCAACAAACTGTGTGATTTGAGTATCTTCATGTGATCTGTGAGCCTTTGTGCACCATGACCTCGTCTCAGATAGCTTGCCTGGTAGGATGTGTGGAAAACACCATTGCATCAAGTTAATTTCCCACGTTATGGATTAAAATCCAGGCAATCTGATTCCAAAGCCTGCCCCCTTAAGAATTATGCTGTACTGCCTCTCTGAAGAAATCATATGCTCAAAATCTATTGGTCTCCAACAATTAAGACATTTTATTCAGAGGAGGAAAGCGTACTTTCTAACAAACCAGGTAGGAAGATGTTGAAGTCCATAAAAGGAGTCACAAGGAACTTGGCTAAAACAAGACGTTCTAAAGTGAGGCGACAGAATGAGATAGAACATGCATCAAATGGAGCAATTAGAATTTTGATTAAAAGTAGCTTTCTGAAAAAGCCTACAAATAACGACTAACTCAGTAACAATGAACACCTTTAGCAACTGGATTGTAGTTTCTAAATACAGTTTTCTACTAAGAAGAGCCACGCTTCTTGAAGAAATGGCTAATTCCAAGTCTGAAGCAGGAAATACACGCAAGGAGCCCTGGACCATCTTATCCTATCAGAAAGCAAAGAAGTTGTCCATGATTAATAGGATCATATGAAAATGACTCAGGAGCAAAGGTCAAGATGCTTCCGCTGGCCAAAGAAGGGCAGTTTAAGTCTCAGTAAGAATAATAGCTGTAATGAGTTAAAACACAACACATTAAGGTGTGTAAACAGTAAGTTTAAAATTATGCTTTAAAAAAATCTCATTGGTCATCTTAGGAGAATGCTAGAGAACCAATTCATTATTTTGAAAACTCATAAACAAAAGGAAAGAATCAAACATTTCTGAAAAATGGACTGTGGGTTCAACAGAACCTATTGAAGTGAATTAATTTGTAGTTTTTCAACTAACACTAGAAGGCGGGACCTCATTACTCTAGATCCGTGAATATTAAGATGGAGACTGTTCTGTTCCACGCTGTTAATAGTTCACTGAATTCTGTGAAAGAAACAGAATAGGGAAGAATGCTTTTGCTGTACTTTTAATAAATTTTTACTGTGGATTTGTAACCTCAAGTAGCCATGTAATAAATGTTAATGAGTGATGACAGAGATAGAGCAAGAGGTGTCATCAAACCTAGTTAAACAAAGCATTTTAGTCTGTTTTAACAGATTGCAACCCATTAGTCATTTGTGATCGTTTTCCAAGGAAACCTCCATTTAAATTGGCACTCATATGTTTCACAAGTTTCATTATGGGCCGTTATTCCTATATATTTATATCAATAACTACAGGAGACAAAAATATTATAGCATAATGTGTTTTAAGAGGACCAAGCAAATGAAATAAAATGTCATGACCTTTACTTCTCTCTTGTAGGTTTATTTTAAATTATCATTTTATCCTGCATAAAAGGATTTTTCAAGTGGCATGTGATTTTTCCATTCTAATAAACCTCTTTAGAATACACAGAGAAGTGACCCACCTACTTTGCATCCTACTCTATAATTTTCTACCCTACTCGATGGGTGTGGAGGTTACCCCATTAGCTCAATGCCTTATTAGGCCAATTCACAGTAACTGCCATGGCTGTCGTACGTAACCCATTCCAGAATGAAGGGGGTTTGAGGACGCAGGTTATATCAATTACACTCTTCCACAGAAGGACAGGAAAATGGACTCTAAAATGAGAGAACTAATAGAGAACAGGCGTCTAGAAGTCTGCTCCTAATTATCAGGTCTTAAAGGGTATGCACATGGGAATGGTCAGACCAAGGGTACATATTACACTTTTTTTTTCACTCCTCAAAGGCAACAGTATTCATAGATAAGGATAAATTCAAGAAAATAGAAACCCCAATGTTGCCAGAAGGCCACGTCAAACAGTTGTGTTAGAATCACTGTGAAAGACATTGTGCTAATTGCTAGAGTTACCAAGGAGTACGAAACATAATCATTATTCTCAAAAGACTTCCACAAATAACTAACTTCGATGGAGTGATTTTTGTGTACCATGCTCAGCACTGTGTGTGTGTATCTTATACATATAAAGATATATATATATCTTCAGAGCCTCACTACAACCTTCTCAGATAGGTATTGTTATTTGCACTTTAGAGATGGAAAAAGTGAAGCTCGGGGATGTCAACTAACTTGCCTAAGATCACACAGCAAATTAAGTATATTGGATCTGGTTTTGGACACTTAACAGCCTGTCCCTAGAGTCTGAGCATTTAGCTATTAAGCTATCCTCTCCACTGCAAGTTTGATCAAGAGACAAAATATTTACATATACTAGCTAAGATGCACAGATTGCGGGCTGGCCCTGTGGCCAAGTGGTTAAGTTCGCATGCTCCACTTCGGCACCCCAAGGTTTGCGGGTTCAGATCCTGGGCACAGACCTATGTACCGCTCATTAAGCCATGCTGTGGCGGCATCCCATACAGAAGAGCTAGAATGACTCACAGCTAGCATATACAACTATGTGCAGGGGCTTTGGGGAGAAAAAAAAAAGAGGAAAGATTGGTAACAGATGTTAGCTCAAGGCCAAGCTTCCTCACAAAAAAAAGAAAAAGGAAAAAACAAATGATGTGCCGATGGGTAGGTTAGAGATTTTGGCTTTAGTCTTTAGTCTATTTTAGTCCTCTTTCTTTGTGCCTTATTTTCCTCATCTATCAAATAGGAATTATAACAGTTGTCTGTCTTCTGTAACCTACCTAATGCATTTATGATGATAATAGATGTCAAAGTGCTTTGAAAGGACAAATATACAAACATAAAGTGCAATTTTTTCTGAAGCAACCGAGGGCCCCTCATCTGTGCCCTGTCTTTGTGGGGCCAAGGTCTAGATTGATATTCTCATTCAACAAATCATTATTGAGCATCTGCTGTGGACCCAACAAGCACTTGGCACCACTTGTATAAAAGATGAGCAAAGCAGATATGGCCGCTGCCTTTGTGGGGTGCACAGTCTCAAGTCAAAGACAAACAGTCAACAAGCAAGTACACGAATACGGGTATGATTTTAAATTGTGTCTTGAAGGCAGAGGGTGCGGTCAGTGAGTCAGGGTGAGAGAGGTCCCAGCCCAGGGCTGGGGCATGCAGGGCCTCGGGTGCCCTCTGCTGAGTTTTGTATCCTATCCCAAGTGCAATGAGAAATCATTAATGAGTTAAAAGCTGAGTTTGGCATAGTGGAAGAATTGAAGGTGTTTGCAAAAGTGATTACGCTGATGACCGATGACGTCAGGACTGGATGAGGGGTCAGTGAAGAGAGGAGGGCACTGCAGGATGGAGAGAAAACAGCAGGTCTCGGGACTGAAGGGCTTGCCACGGTGAAAGGAGTGCTGCCGGAGGGTTGCTTGAGAAAGTAGAAGGATAGGAGAGTGTGTTTGAACGAGTGAGGAGGGCAGGGAAGTTTCTGGTCCACGTTATGATCTTGTGAGTGGGTGGTGGGGACAGACTAGAGGAGTGTGTAGCTGGAGATGTGAAGTGAGAGAACTGAAAGGCCGGGACGACTTGACTGAACTGGGAAGAAAGCTCCGACGCACGGAAGGCTCAAGCTGTGGGTTTTGCGCAGGGCTGACCCCTGCTGGCACATTCTGGTAGAAGCCGTGGAAGCCCAGCTTCGGGCTTAGTGGAACCCGGAGCGGGCAGTGAAAACGGCAGCCACAGGGAGCCAAGAGAGAGGGCTGTTTCTACTCAGACATAACACTTTCACTTTGCGAAAGGTCTCTGCCACGGGTTTTTGCCTCAGAATGTCCTCAGAACTAAAGCACCCTTTATAAATAATCCCGGGCTCGTGTTATCAAATGATGAAAATATGATGCATGAATAGTTGGGAGAACACAAATTTCTCCATAAATTTTTTTTATTTCTTAGTGAAATGTTATAAAATACACAAATCTTAACTGTATGGCTAGGTGAAATTTTGGGAATGTATAAACATATTGCATTATAAAACTTGACCATCATTCAGATTAAGAAATAGAATATTCCAGCAACCCAGAAATCTTCCTCTTGACCACCCCCTAGTCACTACTTACTGCACTATCCTGAATTCTAATGGCACTAGTTTTGTCTGTTCTTGAACATCATGTGAATGGAATCAAACAGTATCTACTCTTTTGTATTTTGCTTCTTCGACTTATGTCTGTTTGTGAAATTTACCTGTATTGCATGTAACAGTAGTTCATTGCTTTTTTTTAATTCCATCTTTAAAATATACAACCACTGTTTATCCATTCTTTTGCTGATGGGCTTTTGGGTTGTTTTCAGTTTATGACTTGTACACTGCTATGACCCTCCCTCTGTATGTCTTCTGTTGATTGTGTGTATGTGGCGGATATCTAACTAACATGGAATTGCCAGGTCACTTTACGTAGAAACTGTCTAAGGTTTTCTAAAGAGTCCCTCCCACCAGCAGTATATGATAATTCCAATTATTCCACCGTTTTTGCTAACACTTGGTATTGTCAGGTTTTTGTTTTGTTTTGCTTTCTGGTGTGTGTGTCCTCTCCTATTAGCCAAACAACAGAGGGGACTTCAAGAGAACACCTAGAACATTTTGACCTGGGCTCCTTGGAGTTTGTGTGGAACAGAGGTGAGTGCCAAATCTAGTTCTGAAAAAAATCCTCTGGGCCAAGGCAGCAGGTGGTGGCAGAGCACAGAGGGCTGTGCTGGATGTGGACTACACTCTCTCTGGGGCCAGGGCAAAGCATAGGTGCTTCTTATAGACCAAATTTGAGTCCTGAAGAGGCCATGAGAACCCTACAGAGAAATGGCCTGAAAGATGAAAGAGAGTGGCCAAAAATGGTAGTCAGAGGAGGGGCATTTCAAGGGTCCAGGGAGCTGTCATCAAAAGGCCCGGCTCAGGAATCTTTGAGGGACTGAAGGAAGGACCCCATGATAGGAAGGGCTAGCCCTGGGGATCCGCCTCCCCCAGAGGTCACCTTCATCAGGTGCCTGTCAGTGAGATCTTTCTGTCCCTTCCTATCCCAGAAGAAGAGCTGGAGACAACCTGTGAGATCTGGGGAAGAGGAGGAGAACCACAGTGGGAAAGAGATCCAGAAGCTGACCATGCCCTCTCCCCCACTGTTGTCCTCCCAGCCTAAAGCGGGCCAGAGCTTAGAGAAGGGGAGAAGGCTCCAATTAGGTGTGAGTGTGAAGTTGTGATTAAGACACTAGCCTGAACATTTGAATTACTAATATATGCCTGAGAAACTCCCACACTCCAAAACTTGCTCTCCCTGTAGAATTGCATGCTTCATTTAATGGCACCTGCATCCCTCCAGTTGCTCAGGCCCAAAGCCATTGAGTCATCCTTCTGTCTTCTCTCACATCCCACATTCTGTCCATCAATAAATCCTGCCATCCCTACTTTAACATGTTGTATGTTTTGAATAGGGGGAGGGGTCAAGTATGTTTTGGTGTTTTCCCATATTTAGGATGTCCTGAATTATTATTGCAGGCCAACTTTCAAGAAGATAAGAATTAGTACAGTCTGAGGTTTTCTAAGTTTACAAAGAAATGCTCTGTCCCTTCTTTTGCACATGCTTGTGTTACTAAAAGCTAAATCATCAAAATAAAGACCAAAACCTAAGAAAAGAAGTAATAATGCTTTAAAGCAAAATGATTGTTGTTGCTACTATTTCATATAACCCAATGCAAAAGAATTGTTGGTACAGGATAAATAACATAGATCCTGGGCAGATGAACTGAATCTGGTAGATGAAGGTTTTATTTGGACACAACTACCTATGAATATGGGTTTTAAAACAAATATAAAGCCTTAACTTAGAGTTTAATTGTATTTTATAATCATCACTGCCTTTACGTTTAAATATCTAAGTCCACTTAAAAAAGGAGAAATATGTGTTTATGTGTGGGGTTTGTGAATATAAATGTAGTGAACCATGGCTTTTAAAAGAATACATTGTTTAGTTGATATGCTTGTTAATCTAGCCAATAGAATTTTTTGTTGAAGAATTGAGCAGGTAATAGAGAGTTATTCATTTACAAATAAGAACTATTTCTCCAAATAACTTCAGTTACTTTAATTATCCTAAGATTATTTGTAAAAACTAAAATTTAAGGGATTCTACTTTCAGAATGGCAGCATGAGGTGCTCCACGAATCCGGTCCCCAGTGAAATAATCATCACTGGTGAAAATTACTAAAAACACCCACTTAAAGGCTCTGAAAATTGTCCTAAGTTTATACAGCAAATGAAGAAATAGTTATTCAAGGAAATCTACTCAATTTCAGTATGAACAGCAAGAGTCTAAGGCACTTAAGCCACAACCTGCTCCCTCTCTCTCTTCTCCAGCTCAGCTTGATCAAAGCTCTACTCCAGGCAGATTTGCCCAAGAAGGCAGGGCTTTCTTTCTCCTTATTGCCTAGTCAAAGGATAAAGTATCTCAAAAGGAAGTGCCACCAGCATCTCTCATCTCCATCTCTGAGTTGCTGAGGCTAAATTCTTGATGAATGTAGCCAAGAAATTGAAGAGTCCCTTCCTCTACTCGTCTCTTACTCATTTGTTGGAGGCTCTACCCCTGGCACAGCTGACTGAGAATACTGGGGTCCCAGTTGCCCTTGCCCCAGCTCACTTGTAGGATGGAGGTTACATATCAGAAGTAGCAAGACAAGAATACCAGAGGCTACCATCCCTATCCAGCATCCTGTTTGTAAAGCAGTTAAACGTCATTTCCATCCCCATCTCCAGAGCAATGGCTCAGAGATATCGCCTGGGAGGAAGCAACCTATAAGAGCAGAGAGTTCAAAGTTCTCTCCAAAGGAACTGATTTTATTTCAACTGGCATAAGAAAGAATCAACAAACTTGAAAATAGATTAATAGAGATTTTATAATCCAAACGACAGAGAGAGAAAAATGAAGGCAAGTGAAAAGAGCCACAGAAAAATGTGAGACATCAGTAAGCACACTGACATATGTGTAATGGGAGTAGCAGGAAAAGAGGAGACAGAAAGGACCAGAATAAATATTCAAAGAAATAATGATTGAAAACTTCCCAAATTTGATGAAAAACAGTAATCCACACATTCAGAAAACTCAATAAACTCTAAGTATGATAAACTCAAAGAGATCCACATATAGACACATCATAGTAAAAATGTTGAAAAACAAAGAAAAAAAGAAAATCTTGAAAGCAGCAAAAGAAAAACAACTAGTCATGAACAAAGGAAGCAAAATAAGACTAACAACTGACTTCGTATCTGAAACAATGGAGGTCAAAGGCAGTAGAATGACATATTCAAAGTTCTGGAAGTGTCGATCAAGAATCTAAGATCCAGCAAAACTGTCTTTCAAAAATGAAGGCAAAATAAAGCCATTCTCTCATAAACAAACCTGACAGAATTCATTGTTAGTGGACTTGCCTTACAAGACATACTAAAGGAAGTTCCCTAGGCTGAAAGCAAGTGACTCCAGAGAGTAATTGAAATCCACATGAAAAAATAATGAGTAAAGGTAATTATCTAATTATGTAACTTTTTTAAAAAGTATACTTTTTAAAAAATAGTTAAGCAGAGTATACCTCTCCTCTTAAATTATTTTAAAGCCATTCTATAAAATAAGGTGTCTATAATTGTATTGTTCAGCCTATAACATGTAGAAATGTATTATATTTGATGATAGTGGCACAAAGGAGATAGTGGGAGCAAACCTTTATGGAGTAAGGAAAGTACACCAGACGGTAATTCTCATCCACAGGAACTAGTGAAGAGATCAGGAATGGTAAATAAGAAGGTTAATATAACAAATTCTATAAAATATGTACTTGCTCTCCTTTCTTCACTTGGCTTCCTTACTAGACATAAAATTATATAAAGTAATAGTTATGACAATGTATTCTTGTAACCATGTGCCCTCTAGGACCAGATCAACTGACCCCATCTTATCAACAGAGTAATTGAGAGTGGTTTTTCAGGAACTTGGACCCCTTGTCCAGTTCAGGTCAGTTGAGACCACCAACCCATCAACTGGGCCTGTTCAAATGCCCAATAAGTGACCTTTTTGACATCAAAGGGCTGAAAACTCCACCCTTGGATCATGCTAACACCACCATTTTGTGAACATGCATTCTATGAAGAGCCATGAAGCTTGACTACACTTGCACAGATAATCAGTTACCTCACTTCTCCTTTCCTCCAATCATCTTTCTCCACACTTTAGACCACTCTGTCCTTCATCCCATAAATTTTGCCCCAAGCTCTGGATCAGGGAGACAGATCTGAGAGTATATGCTTCCTGTCTCCTTGCAGATCAATCTCAGAAATAAAGCTACTTTTCCTTCCCCAAAGGCTGATGCTGTAATAATTGGCTCTTTATGTGCATTGAGTGGTGAGCCCTTGCTTGGTAACATTCTGAGTTTGTATCTTATATAGACATAATATATATAACAATGATAATACAAAAATGAGAGGAGAGAATGGAAATATATAAGAGTAATGTTTCTTTATCTCACTGGAATTGCGTTAGTATAAGTCTGAAGTCAATTCTGGTAAGGTAAGATGTGTATGGTGAGCCCTAGAGCAATCATTAAGAAAATAACTCAAAAAAATATTTAAAAATAATTAAAAGAATTAAAATATTACACTCGAAAATATTCACTAATGCAAAAGAAATCAGTAAAAGAGCAGTAGAGGAACAAAAAGACATAAGATATTTAGAAAACAAAAGGTAAAATGGGGGCCAGCTCCAAGGCTGAGTGGTTAAGTTCACACACTCCACTTTGACAGCCTGGGGTTTGCCAGTTTGGATCCTGGGCTCAGACCTACACACAGCTCATCAAGCTGTGCTGTGGCAGCATCCCACATAGAAGAACCAGAATGACTTACAGCTAGGATATACAACTCTGTACTGGGGCTTTGGCAAGAAAAACAAAAAAAGGTAAAATGGCAGATGTAAATCCAAATATGTCAATTATAACATTAGGAGTGAATGAATTAAATAATTTAATCAAATGTCAGACATTGTCAGACCAGATTTTTTTTTTAAAAAAAAACTATATGCTAAT
Source organism: Equus asinus (assembly GCF_041296235.1). Taxonomy (NCBI): domain Eukaryota; kingdom Metazoa; phylum Chordata; class Mammalia; order Perissodactyla; family Equidae; genus Equus; species Equus asinus. The sequence continues at coordinate 47,786,417 of NC_091795.1, read as the reverse complement.
ACAACTTTAGATTTAAAGATACAAATGAGAAGCTGGAGTGTATACTAATATCAGATAAAATAGACTTTAAAACAAAAAAGGTTACTAGAGATAAACAGAAATATTTTATAATGATAAGAGGGATAATTCACCAGGAATTTATGACAATTATTATAAACGTATGTGCACGCAATGACAGAACCTCAAAATACATGAAGCAAAACTGACAGAAATGAAAGGAGAAATAGCTCAAAAATAATGATTGGCTACTTCAAAGCCCCACTTTCAATAATGAAAAGAACAATTAAGCAGAAGACCAACAAGGAAATAGAAAACTTGAAAACACTAAAAACCAACTAGATCTAAGACCCTACCTAAAACAGCAGAATATAATTCTTCTCAAGTTCATATGGAGAATTCTCCGCAATAGACCATATGCTGGACCATAAAACAAATCTCAGTACATTTAAAAGGATATAAATAATACAAAATAAATTCTCTAGCCACAAGGGAATGAAACTGGAAATCAACAACAGAAAGAAATTTGGGAAGCTCACAAATATGCAGAAATTAAACTACATATTCCTAAATAACCAATACGTCAAAGAAGAAATCACAAAGGAAATTAGAAAATACTTTGAGATAAATGAAAATGAAGATACAACATACCAAAATGTGTGTGATTCAGTTGAAGTAGTGATTAGAGGGAAATTTATGCCTCTAAATACTCTATATTAAAAAAGAAGAGGGGCCAGCCCAGTGGTGCAACGGTTAAGTGTGCACATTCTGCTTTGGCAGCCTGGGGTTCGCCGGTTCGGATCCTGGGTGTGGACATGACCACTTGGGATGCCATGCAGTGGTAGGCGTCCCACGTATAAAGTAGAGGAAGATGGGCATGGATGTTAGCTCAGGGCCAGTCTTCCTCAGCAAAAAGAGGAGGATTGGCAGTAGTTAGCTCAGGGCTAATCTTCCTCAAAAAAAATAAATAAATAAAAATAAAAAAGAAGAAAGGTCTCAAATCAATAACCTAAACCATTATCTTAAGACACTGGAAAAAGGAGAGCAAACTAAACCAAAAGCAAAAAGAAAGAAGGAAATAATAAAGATTAAAATGGAAATTAGTGAAATAGAAATTAGAAAAACAATAGAAAAAATCAACAAAACCAAAAGTTGCTTTTTTTGCAAAATATTAACAAAATTAACAAAGTTTTAGCTGGATTGACCAAGAAAACAGAGAGAAGACTTATTGGTTAAAAACTAGACTGTTGATGGTGAACATGGTGCAGTCTATATAGAAGCTGAAATGTTAATACTGTGCACCTGAAATTTACACAATGTTGTATGTAAGCCAATCTTACCTCAATAAAATATTTTTTTAAAAAGAGAGAGAAGACTTAAATTACTAAAATTAGAGATGAAAAAAGACACCACTATTCTTACAGAAATAAAAAGGATTATAAGGGAATACTATGAACTGAATGCTGATAAATTAAATAGATGAAATCAACAAATTCCTAGAAAAGACACGAATGACCGAAACTGACTCCAGAAGAAATAAAAAACGGCAATAGACTTATAAATAATAAAGAGATTAAATTAGTAGCCAAAAAACTACCCACAAAGAAAATCCCAAGCCCTGAGGGCTTCATGAGTGAATTCTACCAAACATTTAAAGAATTAGCACAAATTCTTAAAAACTCTTCCAAAAAGTGGAAGAGAAGGAAACACTTCCCAATTCATCCTGTGAGGCCAATATTACCTTGATATGGAAACCAAAGACATCACAAGAAAGAAAGCTACAGATCAATATCTCTTATGAACATATCTGCAAAAATCCTCAACAAAATACTAGCAAATCAAATTCAGCAATATATAGAAAGGATTATACACCAGGACTAAAGGGGGTTTATCCCAGGAATGCAAGATTGAATTAACATCCAAAAATCAATTAATATAATACACCATATCAATAGAATAAGGAACAAAAACCACATGATCATCTTAATAGATGCAGGAAGTAGCATTTCACAAAATTGAACACATTCATTATAAAAACACTCAACAAACTAGGAATAGAATGGAAATTCCTGAACTTGATAAAGGATATCTACAAAAATTCCACAACTAACATCACACTTAATGGTGAAAAACTGAATGCTTTCCCCTAAGATCAGGAACAAGACAATGATGTCTTCTCTCACCACTTCTATTCAGCATTGTACTGGAGGTTGTAGTCAGGGCAATTAGACAATAAAATAAAATAAAATGCATCTAAGTTGGAAAGGAAGAAGTAAAACCATCTCTATTTGTAGATAATATACTCTTGTCTATAGAAAATCCTAAGAAATCCACTAAAAAATTATTAGGAGCAGTAAACAAGTTCAGCAAGGTTGTATGATACAAGATCAACATACAAAAATCAAATATATTCCTATACTTTAACAATGAGAAAACCAAAATGAAATTAAGAAAACAATTTCATCTACAATAGCATCAAAAAATAAAATACAGTCAATTCTTGTTATTCACAGCAGTTTTGTTCCATAAGTCACCATGAACACTGAATTAGCATATACTGAACCATTGCTCCTAGAGGAAATCCAGGGTTAAGTTTCTGTGAGTCTCTGGTTATAGCATTTTCATCAGCTGGTCAATACATGACCTTGTCTATGTGTGTTTCTGTGTAAAGACACCTGATTTAATAAATATTGTTGATTCATTAGCATTGAACTCAGAACCAATAGCACTATAACTCGTGCCTGAATGAAGCTTATCTAACACATGTAGTTTTCCAAAAAGTCACGTACAGCTTTCTGTGCTCAGGAACACCAAACAGCACTTCAGCACTATGCTTGGGGGCCATTTTAAACAGTGAAATCAGAAGCAAAAAGCACAAAAAAGTGTGGAAAATGTGGCACTAAATAGACCATGAAAAAGACACTTGTTTACAGTATAAGAGCTGAAAAAGGAAGGCAGAACATAGGCTTGTTTGACTTCAGCTGGGAAGGTGTGCATCAAGCAATTCAAACTTTATGCCACTCTGTGCATGTCCATAAATGACTGCAAAAGTCCTACGGGTATTGATTTTGGAGTCACAAATAAATGTTAGAGAATAGAAGAATTCGCAAATACAGAATCTATGCAAAGTGCAAAAGCTATGCTCTGGAAACTACAAAACATTGTTAAAAGAAGTTAAAGAACACTTAATAAATGGAAAGGCATCCCATAGCCATGGATCAGAAGGCTTAATATTGTTAAGAGGTCAATCTTCTTCAAATTGATCTACAGACTTAACACAATCGCTATTGAAACCCTAGCTTGATTCTTTGCAGAAATTGACAAACTGATCCTGAAATTCATATGGAAGTTCAAGGGACCCAGACTAGCTAAAACAGTCTTGAAAAAGCAAAGCAGTGTTGGAGGAGGACCCACACTTTCCAACTTCAAGACTTACTACAAAGCCACAATAATCAAGACAGTGTGGTACTGGAATAAGATAGATATGTAGATCAACGGAATATAATTGAGAGTCCAGAAATAAAGCCTCACATTTATGGTCAATTGATTTTCCACACAGGTGCTAACATAATTCAATGGAGAAAGAATAATCTTTTCAGCAAATGATGCTGGGACTATTGGATATCCACACACAAAAGAATAAAGTTCATTCCTTACCACAAATCATATAAAAAAATTAACTCAAATGGATCAAAGATCTAAGTGTAAGAGCTAAAACTATAAAACTCTCAGAAGAAAACGTGGGCTTAACTCTTCATGACCTTGTATGAGGCAATAGTTTCTTAAATGTGACATCTAAAGCACAAGCAACAAAAGATAAAATTGAGAAAGGGACTTGTATCTAGAATACATAAAGAACTGTTGCAACTTAATGAAACACATCACCCAGTTAAAAACGAGCAAGGGATCTGAATAGATGGTTCTCTAGAGAAAATACACAAATGGCTAATAAACACATGAAAAGATGCTCAACATCACAGGATGGCTGTAATCAAGAAGACAGATAACAACAAATGTTAGCAAGGATGTGGAGCAACTGGAATTGTGGGAAAGTAAAAGGGTACAGCTGCTTTGGAAAACAGTCTTTAAACTGTTCTTTAAAAGGTTCTACTGGAGTTACTATGGATCCAGCAATTCTACTCCTAGGTATTTGCCTAATAAAAATGAGAATAAAAATACATTTGCACAACTTATACATACGTACAAAAACTTGTACATGAATGCTCATAGCAACATTATTCCTAATAGTCAAAAAGTCAAAATGGCTCAAATTTTCATTAACTGATGAATGGATAAACAAAATGTGATATACCCATACAGTGGAATATTATTCAGCAATAAAAAGAAATGAAGTACTGATACATGCTACAACATGGATGAACCCTGAAAATATGCTAAGCGAAAGAAGCCATTCACAAAGGGCCATATAATGTATGATTCTGTTTATACGAAATGTCCAGAAGAAGCAAATCTATAGAGACAAAAAGTATATTAGTAGTCGCCTAGACCTGGGGGAATGGGGGAATTGGGGGTGATAGCTAGGGGATATAGAATTTCTTTAAGGAATTATATTCTAAAATTAATGTGATGAAGGTTGCACAACTCTGTGAATATACTGAAAAGCCATTGAAGTGTACATTTTGCAAGGGTGAATTGTACACTATGCAAATTATATATCTTAAAAACGCTGTTTTAAAAAAAGAATTGAGTTACAAATTTCTAAAAGGATATTGATGAAATTATAATTCAAAATAACAAAGATAATAGTGCTTGCAGGTAGCCTTATCTACAAGACTATGAGAAGATCTGAAAAATTATTTAATCCTGTAAGATATTTGAACAATGAGAATGTTGAAAATATTAATTATGGTATTTTTCTCCTTGATCATTTTCTCTCCTCCCTTTTTCTTTTTCTCACCAAATCATGTTTTTATGTCTTTTTAAGTCTTATACTGTATTGATTTCAAAGTCTTTTTCAATTCAGGTAGAACTCTGTGAACAAAGAGCATAGAAACCAATGAAAAGAGAATTGTTTTATTAGATATACGTATATAAATTTAAATTATTACAAATTGATATAATATGAAAATGATTCTAGTTAAAGGAACATAGTAGATTTCCATCATTTGAATCCATCCTTTGAAAAACCTATCATGTATAAAAAAGTCTAATGTTTCTCACTTGTTTTACCTTCAAATTGGTTTCTTAATGGGAATAAGAACCTCAGACAGTCAAGTAAAGTTAAGGAAATTATTATTACTATTATTATTATTTGAGGAAGATTAGCCCTGAGCTAACTACTGCCAATCCTCCTCTTTTTGTTGAGGAAGACTGGCTCTGAGCTAACACCCATGCCCATCTTCCTCTACTTTATATGTGGGATGCCTACCACAGCATGGCTTGACAAGTGGTGCCATGTCCGCACCCGGGATCTGAATCAGCGAACCCCGGGCTGCTGAAGTGGAACATGAGCACTTAACCACTATGCCACAGGTCTGACCCCCAAGGAAATCATTTTTAAAACCCATTTGTCTATGCTGTCTGAGAATTATGTATTTGTCTCCTTTAATTGGACCTAAATTCTAAAGCCAAATTATGTCTTTTTATTTCTAAATCTCCCTTTACCATTAGCAATTACTGCAATTCCAGAGTTGTGAACAATTTGGCTGTGCTTTATGTAAGCCTTTTTCTTTTAAGCTTATTCAAATCAGTTAGCCCTGGGTCTAATAACACTCAAGAATTTCTGTATGCTTTCTTTGATAATGTGTTCTAGAAACCAAAGCTGAGACTGAAAATATCTTATGAAGCAAGTAATGTTTTTTCTCTCTTTAAAACTTTTGCACATAGTTAATTTATGTCATCTGCTCAGTTCACCTTGTTGGATGAGAACTCTGTCACTGAGGTTTGAGTCTGTTAGTCTGAGGCCAGGGCATTCAAGCATCAGAGACAGCTGTAGAGTCCATAAGGAAGGAGCAAGAAGGAAGGAAAGCAATAACGAAAAGAGCCTAGAAGGATGGAAAAGCATGGTCTGCTTTGATGGGCTCTGAGAAGACAATTATTGAAAATGACAGAAAGCATGCTCTCGGCACAGTGAAGGCCTGTCTCTTCACGCAGGAACTCAGAGGGCTCCACCTAAGAGATGGGAAACATAATGAAAGAAGAAAAGCAGACCAAAAAAAGAGAGAGAATGGTAAAAGCAGAAACAGGGGCGATTAGAAACGCCCAGCAAAAGGCAGAACCCAGAGATGGAGAGCTACAGAGGGAGGGCAGAGGAGCAATGAGTCTGGTGGAGATGGAAGTGAACAAGTGAGGTCTGCTTCGACAAGGAGGCTGAGCCCAGCCATTGACCTGAGAGAGGAAGAGAGGTGGGAACACCAGGCGGCAGGTGGAACAGCCCTCAGCTCTGAGGAGGCGGAGGGCTGAACGGGAAGGGATGGGGGAGGGCTCAGCACATACACTTGGGTATTTTTAGCACCAAAGCCAGGACAACTCAACAGTTTGGGTGGAATGGAGAAAAGTAGGTGGGAGAAAGGTTTATGGAGGGTTGTGGCAAACTGAATTACTCATTCCTGATTCTGACATTTCCTTTATTACACAGTTCCCACCTGCTTTCTTACAGGAGGTGGGAACAGCATGAACACAAGTGCAAAGACAGGAAATTACAGGCATAATGGGGGGCAGGGAGTAGATGAATTTAATTAAAATGGAAGATTTTTTATACAGGGGAATGGTAGCAGAAAAGACTAGAAATCTGGGGCAGAGTCAGACTGTGAAAGTCCTCACATGGCAAGTTAAGGAACCGGGCCCCAGCAAGGAAGCAAAATGATGAGCACGGTGTTTTAGAGAGAGAAGTTTACCAACACAAGACAGAAAGGAGGGAGAGAGAAACCAGAGGCAAGAAAATGAATTAGAAGGCTCAGGCGCTTGTAGTCCGGAGCAAAGGCCTTAAAGATGTGCATATAATGCAATTCTGCTTCTGAAAATTTACATCTTAAGGAAATAATTATGTACAAAAAGATTTAACTACTAAAGATGCTTTTTGCAACGTTGTTAGAAATCATTTATAAAATGTTTCTGAAAACAATTTAAAGAGCATCTTTAGCTGCTAAATCTTTGCACGCATTCTTCATTATTTCCTAAAGTTCTATCTATAGAGTCAAAACCTCCAACATTGCTAATGAAAATAAATTATTATGATTTTTCTTAGATCCACAATACTAAAATGACTAACAAAGATATAGCTATATAGCTACACACACACATACTGCTGTATGAGCTCCTGAAGACAGACGCATCAATGCATTGCTCAAATATATTGGTATTGGAATTGAGAAAAAATTAGTCTCCCATAGTTATTGGAGGTTTCCTCCATGAGCACCATCTAAACTGACATGGGAGCGGGGCAGGCAGCCCCAGGGGTGGGCGAGAACCCTTCAGAGGGCATGTCAGGGGCAATTACTTAACCTTTCATATCTTTTATCTCATCTCTAAACTACACTGTAAATTCAATGAAAGTAGAGACAAAACACCAACCAGAGGAAGAAAGAAATAGGATTTTTTAAATCATCAAACAAAATTTTTTTCTCTCACTGGGCCATTCCTGACCCAATTCCAGTAGTTAGCCAGTCCCATGCAACTGGCTTGTGTTTAGGTTACCTCAACCAATGACTGTTGTAAGGGTGATGGAATTACCCTGATTGGGTTAAACCCATCAGAACATTCCCTGGGAGCTGGAGATGGGGATCCATCTGTATGCCCCTCAAGTCTTGTAGCTGCTACATTATTTGCAATGAATGGATGGTTGTTGGTAAAATAAATACCTTAAAGATGAAATTGAAGCCTATGATAGCAGAATTCAAATGTCAAGAGAAACTGCATTGTAATGCAATAAAGGATTTTGCAGACATGATCACAGAACTGCTGACAGTGATTTGAGAAATCTTGAAGAACAAACGAAATACCAAAAGACTAGACATATGTAGACAGTATTAAAAGATGTATGTGGGCAGGATGGTGAGGGGTAGTTGGGAGATCAACTCTACCAATTAATCAACTTTAACTATAGGAGAGTGGTTCTCAAGTTTTGAGTATTTGAGACATTTTTAAATACTACAATTCTTGATAGCAAATGTCACTGGATGAAATTATATAGAAGTTAACAAAAGTTATATAAAACAAGTCAGCAATAATGACAAGGTACTAGCTACCCCGAGATAAACATATCTGACATCCATTGTGTAGTGGACGGCTGCTGCTTAGGTTTCCCAGCATCCATTCCCATTCTTCTGGGAAAACAGCACGCCAGAGTGCCCGTGGAGAGCCACCTCTCCTCTTTCTCTATCTATGTGGTTAGAGCACTAGGGGCTCTTCCTAAGTCAACAAGCGATTCCCATCCCCTTGGCCACAGTGATTGGTCCAAATCTGGCCAATAAGAATGAGGACCAGGATCTTTGTTTGGCTTTTGGAGGAAAGAAGCTCCTTCTTTTCTTCAGGACTTGAAGCAGAAAGGATGTAGAAGAGAGCTGCTGCTGTCCTTTAGGCATCACGGGCTGGGAGGTGGAGGAGGGAACGATGGAGTCTGGAACTGCCAGGAGCCACCAGGTGGAGCCTGAGCTCAATGCTGAGATAACCTCATATGGGTCATATCTAGCTATGCTGGAAAATTTATTTCCCTGGGCTTTTCAGTTATGGGAGCTGTGTTGACTATACCTTCTTATTTTCTGTATTCTTGATGCTCTGGCATTTGGGGCTTTGATCCTGGAGAGACTGCTTCTCCCAGGGCTAGCTAATTACTAGAGATAGCAAATGACTTCCCTCTGCTCCTCCTGGAACACGCACACCCAGAGCATGCCTTTGATATACAACTAACCAATCCAGAGCCCACATCCCAAATCATCTCCTTTATCAAACTCTCACCCACCAAGCCAACAGTCCCCCCTGCCCTAAATCACACGAGGACCAAGTACCAGGCAACTAGAGACCACCCCCATAGACCAGAGCCTACTGAAATTAATCAAACTATCTGATCCTACACTTACTCAGCATCCTTACCCTGCCTTGCCCACTCCTTCCTATGAAAACTTTAATAAAGCCTCTGGGCCATCCTCTCCCCTCTTGCCCCTTCCTGCCTCCTGACCAGCCTTGGTCCTTCCCCATGTGGCCCTGCATGGCATGCCGTGCCCCCTGTTTCTAGGGATCTGAGAGCATAAACTTCCTTCTTGACAATCATTTCCGTGTCTATGTGTCTTACTATACCTAATTAAAACAAATCCTGGGTAAGTTTTTGAATAGGAGCCAATAAATTCCTTTCTTATTTTTTTAAAGACAATTAGAGTTAGGTTTTTTTGTTGTTTGTGTTAGAACAAGTCCTAACTGATACATGTAACTGTTGCACTAGGGTTGCCTCCTGGGGCTGTTTGGTTGTCCAGTAAGCATCCGTTTCCACTTCTTTTGGTAGCTGCATTCTGGTTTCCTGTTACAGATGCTTCCTGTTCTCAGTCCTCGAGCGGCAAGTGGGTATCTTCCTTCCATCAGGGGTTGAGAGTGTGACCAGGACCAGCCAAGTATTGGAATACCGTTCCCCTGGTCACAGTGATTGGTTCAGGGGATGTCATTTGACCAAATTTGCCTAATTATAATGAGCCATGAGAAAAGACTTCTTTTCTACTTTTGAACCCAGAATGATATAGGATGGAGAACTTCTGACATCATCTTATCACCTCAAGGTAAAAGCCTGTCTGAGACAAAGCCAACCCGGTGGACATAACCCAGAGATGGAGAAAGAGAAATTGAGTGCTGATGCCGTTATTTGAGTCTCTGATCACACCATGTTGAAGTTTACCCCTTACACTTTTCCATTGTAACAGTCAACTAATTCCATATTCTGATTAAGCCAGCTTAATTTAATTTTATTAAGCCAATTACTTGTTAGAGAAAAGCCTCTTATAAAATTTTAACTTGGTCACTCTTCAGTGCTATGTCCTATTTGAATAGAACCGTTTATACTTCTGACCTGTAAGCCCTGGAGAAATTTTGATGGGCAGACCAGGCCTAACTAAGATGAACAGAAGGTGCTAACAAGGGACATAGGCAGACATCACACTGAGACAGCCCATCACGAATATTCCACAGCTAACCTCTCAAGGTTTTCTAGAGAATCCATAAACAACTCAGGTTGTTGCTAGCTGCCTCTAATCAGCACTGACCTAAGAAAAGGAAAACAAAGCTCATTTGTCCTAAACCGTATTTTTTTCTTGACTTTTTCTCATTTTCCTTAAATAAATCCTGTTCTTGTTTTTCTTAGAATCAACCTGTCTGTTTATCCTCCTTGTACACAAATAAAATAGCATGCTAAGGGGCTGGCCCGGTGACACAGCGGTTAAGTGCGCACGTTCTGCTTCAGCGGCCTGGGGTTCGCTGGTTCAGATCCCAGGTGCGGACATGGCACCGCTTGGCAAGCCATGCTGTGGCAGGCATCCCACATATAAGGTAGAGGAGGATGGGCATGGATGTTAGCTCAGGGCCAGTCTTCCTCAGCAGAAAGAGGAGGATTGGCGGCAGATGTTAGCTCAGGGCTGGTCTGCCTCAAAAAAGAAAAAACAAAGCATGCTAATAATTAATTCTTTGAATTGTTCTTTGATTTTGCTTTGACAATTTTATTCTCCCATAGCTAATTTATTCTTGTTCTGGGATACAAGCAATCTTTCTTTGGTGTCTGCTTTTTGTCACATTATAAATCCTTTACCTCAAAGCAAATTAGATGCTGCTTTGTGCCTAGCCCCTACCTGGCTCCAGGTCACGGCAGACAGGCATCCTGTAACCATGTGTATACTCAGTTATGGGAAAGATTAATGTTTCACATTAGTTAAAATGTTGTGGCACTCTTGAGGAAGATTCACGGAAGACCAGTTTGCTGCCAGACAAGCAAGTTTGGTGTTGATCCCCAGTACAATTTTAGGATAGATTTCTACATGAATGCTTGGTGAGTTCTTCTGAGAGGAGGTGGTGGGCAATAAGAACCAGTAGAAGAGTATTAAGAAAAGTCAATTTAATTTTTGATTGGATTAATAGACTGAAAGACCAGAGAAATGCCAATTCAAAGAAGGAATCCAACATGGTCTTTCATGATATTTTGATTGGCAAAATAAAGTAACATGGGCCATTGCGCACAGCTAATTGAACAATCCAAAAAACTATCAATTTTTTCATTTAATTTGCATAAATATTTATTAAGTATCTACTATGTACCAAGTAGATAATATAGAATAAATGCCTTATTAGACTTCTTAATAGAATGATCCAGGAGCACAGAGAGGCATCAAATGCAGGCTGAGTATAGCTACTCGAGGAACTATTATGCCAATGGTAAATATCATGCTTAAGAAGATTCACAATAATATTAAAAAATGCTGATATATATAAAGTGGAAAAGTGTAACACAATATTATATAGAGATTTTAATCTTAATTATGAAAATCAAATCAAAGGATACATAGAAAAATACTAGAAGAAAACGCACCTAAATTTTGACAGTTGTCGTCTCTGGGTAGTGAGTTATCAGCTCTATTTTTTCTCTTTTCTAAACTTCTACCTTTCCCCATCATGGTTTGTCTTACTTTTATAATAAAAACACTTTAAAGTTTATTATAAAATTTGTTAAACATATTAAAAATTAGATATAAAAGTACAATGAACTTCTATATATTTATCTCCCAGATTCAGTTATCAAGATTTTACCCCATTTGCTGAATCTATCACTTTTTTTCCCCAGAGTCTTCTAAAGCAAATTCCACACATCATATCATTTCACTTGCAGACACTTTGTTAAGAATCTCTTTTAAAAAAATCTATTTTGAAATATACATATTTATTTATATATGTAATATTTTAAAATATTTTTTAAATGTACTTTTTTTGCATAATCACAATGCCTTTTTAGCACTTAACAAAATTAGCAATAATTCCTTGGTATCCTTGGTATACCATTTAGTCCCCATAATCCTATTTCCCCAATCATCTCAAAAATGTCCTTTTTTTAGTTGATTTATTCAAATTTGGGTACAAATAAGGTTTACACATTATAATTGGTTGTTGTATCTCTTAAGTTTCTCGTAGAGAAATTTAGAGAATTCCCCCCCACACAGCACTCACACACTTTTCTCATGACATTGATTTGTTGCAAAAACTGTTAATTGTCCTATAGACTAGTCTACATTATGGATGTGTCAGTTTGCTTCCCTGCGGTGTCATTTAACTATTCCTCTATCTTTTGTATTTCCTCTAAGTGGAGGTTACCTCTGGAAGCCCAATTAGATTCAGGTTCAACATTTTGGGCAGAAACACTTTATATGGAATGCTCTAAAAGTTCTTGTACTTAAAATAAATCTTAATCTCAACATGCTGGAATTACGGTCCCGATTCAAGAAGATTTAATTAACCAGAATAAGTTTAAAAACACCGTTTTAGGTTGCAAGATTAACTCTCGAAGCACAGATTGAGGACAGCTGGATAAACACGCGGGGAAAAAGACCAGAAGGTTTTAACTGAACGCTGCAGGCGGCAGCAGCCACTGCAGAGGATGAGAATACAGTGTCGGAGCTAGACAGATAGGTCTGAACTCTGGCTCTGCCTCTTACTGGCTGTGTGACTTTTGGCAAGTTAGTTAACTTCTCAGTTTCCAGTGCTCAACAAATATTGACGGCTAGTATTTTTATTATCTCTAAGTATGGGAAATACCATGCTAGAAAAACTCTTGCAACGTGCACAAGTCAGGTACAAAGACATTCATCACAGCAAACTTTGCAATACAAAAAAATAGGACAAAAATTTAAATGTTCATAAATTGAGGAGGGGATAAATATAATGTGACATATTCATATAATAGAATCCTATGCAGTAGTTACAAGAACTAGGTCTCTATGTGTTAATTTGGATGAATTTCAAAAACAGAATGTTGAGTGAGCAATCAAGCTTACAGAATGACACCTTCAGGATGATACTATTTATGGAAAAGACACATATGTACAAAAATCAACACTAGAAATTTTACACAGGAGCATGTGTGTATGTAACGGATATTTTTTGTACTTGACTTTTGAAGTATTAAATAATTGTGGATAAACAGGAAGTTGCAAAAAGAATAGTATAAAGAGGTCCTATGGATCCTCGATCCAGTTTCCACCAGTGATAATATGTAAGTAGAGTTCAATATCAGAACCAGGAAAGTGACTGATGCAGTCTGCAACCTTATTCAGATAGCACCAGTTTGGGGGTTTTTTTGGTGAGGAACATTCGCCCTCAGCTAACATCTGCGCCAGTCTTCCTCTATTTTATCTCTGGACGGCTGCCACAGCATGGCTTGATGAGTACGTAGGTCCATGCCCAGGATGTGAACCCATGAACCTGGGCCACTGAAGCGGAGCATGCCAAACTTAACCAGCACACCACCAGGCTGGCCCCCTAGATCTCACCGGTTTTGGGTGTTTTTTTTTTAAAATGTTTTTTGGTAGGAAGATTGGCCCTGAGCTAACATCTGTTGCCAATCAACCTCTTTTTTTTTTTTTTTCTCTCCAAAGCCCCAGTTCATAGTTGTATATCCTAGTTGTAAGTCATTCTAGTTCTATGTGGGATGCCACCACAGCATGGCTTGACGAGCAGTGTGTAGGTCCATGCCCAGGACCAAAACAGACGAACTCTGGGCTGCTGAAGCAGAGTGTGCAGACTTAACCACTTGGTCACTGGGCCGGCCTCCTCACCAGATTTATGTGTACTCATTTCTGTGTGTGTGTGTGTGTACTTCTATGCAGTTTCATCACATATGCAGATTTATGTAACCACCACCACAATCCAGATACGGAACTGATTGATCACCACAAACTCTCACGCTAGAATCATACCCATCCTGCTCCCCTACCCCATCCCTGACACCTGGCAACCTCTGATCCATTCTCTACCTCTATAATTTTGTCATTTCTAGAATGTTATATAAATGAAATTAAACAGTATATAACCCTTTAAAAAATGTTTTTCACTCAGCATAATTCTCTTGAGATCCATTCAAGTTGTTGTTGAGTATATGGAAAGTTTGTTTCTTTTTGTTGCTGTGTAGTGTTCTATTGTATGGATATACCACACTTTGTTCAGCCATTCACTCACTGAAGGACTTTTGGGTTGTTTCTAGTTTTTAGCCCAAAATAAAACTGCTGTGAACATTCCTGTGTAGGTTTCTGTGTGAATGTATATTTTCATTGCCCTGGAGTAAATGCTCAAGTGTATGACTGCTGGATTGTATGGTAAGTGTATATTTAGTTTTATAGGAAATTGGCAGACCATTTTCCAGACCGAGTGCATCATTTTATGTTCTGACCATCAGTGTATGAGAGATCCAGTTTCAGCATCCTTCCCAGCATTTGGTGCTATCACTATTTTTTATTTTAGTCATTCTAATATTCTAATTGGTGTGTAGCCATATCTAATTGTGGTTTTAATTTGCATTTCCATAATGACTAATGATGTGGAATATCTTTTCTTGTGTATCTAATGGATATTTTTTTAAGATTGGCACCTGAGCTAACAACTGCTGTCAATTTTTTTTTTTATTCTTCTCCCCAAAGGCCCCCAGTCTATAGTTGTATATTCTAGTTGTGGGTCCTTCTGCTTGTGCTATGTGGGATGCCGCCTCAGCATGGCTTAGATGAGCGGTGCCATGTCCGCACCCAGGATCCAAACTGGTGAAACCCTGGGCCTCTGGAGCAGAGTGCGCGAACTTAACCGCTCGGCCACGGGGCTGGCCCCTCTAATGGATATTTCTGAAATGATCTTTAAGGATCCACCAAAATGTAAAGTAATATTACTTCTGGGGAAGGTGAGAGGGAACTGGGAAGAATTATGAGCATAAAAAGGGACTTGAAGTACATCTGCAATGCTCTGTATTTTAAAATAAGAATGAATTCGTGTATTATTTATGTAATTAACTATTAATTAAAACCAAAAAGAAACACATAATTAAAAAACAGAGTATTTTATCATAGAAAAAACTCAGACTTCGAATCAGACAGACTTGGTTTGAAGTCTGACGTTCCTACCAGCTGTGGGACTTTAGGTAGGTGACTTTAACCTCTCTTAGTCTCAGTTCTCTTACCTGTAAAACAGTGATACTAGCACTCACCCCATAGGATTATTGTCAGAAGGTAGTTAAATTAGATAATACATTGAAAGGGCTTAGTATAGTGTGGTAGAACAGAGTTGCTCAATGAATAGTAGCTCCTGTCCCTACTAAGAATGAGACTTTATTATTTTCTTTAGTGTTTAATTTATTTAGACCATTGACTCATCTTAATCTCCAGTAAATGGACTAGTATTCATTTGCAGGAATAGTGTCGTGCTGTAACATGCTTCGTGATCTCATTCCATGCTTGCTAAATGAGTAATAGATTACACTTTCAAGTTGTACAAAGTTGACACTAGCAAGTCTCTAGTAAACTCTTTTCCTTGAGGTCCTCAAAATTTATTAAAATATCTGTAATGCTGGGGCCGGCCCCGTGGCCGGGTAGTTAAGTTCGCGCACTCCACCTCGGCAGCCCAGGGTTTTGCTGGTTCGAACCTGGGCACGGACACGGCATCGCTCATCTGGCCAGGCTAAGGCAGCGTCCCACATGCCACAACTAGAACCCACAACTAAAAATACACAACTATGTACTGGGGAGCTTTGGGGAGAAAAAGGAAAAACAAAACATCTTAAAATATCTGTAATGCTTAACAAAGCCTTTTTCTACATCAATATGATCGTCAGACCAAATTAACAATGGAAAGTGTTCCTGTCCCATAATCCAAGCAATAAAGAGCAATCATTTATCCTTAAGAATGCCAAAACAGGTTGGAACAGAACTCTGCTTCTCTGTGACGACTTCACATTCCAAGATAAAATCTCATCCAGATATTCAAAAGGAAATCCAAGTTCTCTGCACTGTGTGGTCAGTGAGGGTATCACGTTACCAAAATTATATGTCTGGCCTCCAACGTGAGTTAGGCCACCTTAATGTACTCAGGTTTCTCCACCATTGGAGATGACCAGTCTATGGTCAATGACAACATTCTTTTAGGCACCAACACATTGCTTTTATAATATACAGTGGGAATTCAACTCAAGTATAATGTATCAATAATCCATGTTTACCTGAACAAATATAAAGAAATGAGCACATTTCTAGAAATGTTAACGCAGGTCATGGGGGTGAAAGTGGTGAATCTTCTTCTGATAATTAAGGAGAAAAAGGAAACAAGGGAAGGGGAAAAAGGGAGGAACAAGTATTTGAAGTGAGAATATCTGATCATCTTAACGCTCACCCTAGTTAGAACATCCCCAGGGGAAAAACAAAAGGGAACACGAAGTTCAAGGTCGTAACTGTGATTTGTAAAATAATAATAACACCTTTTTAAAGTTAAAAGAGTAATGCATTTATTAGGGGCAAAAACCAAACAGAATAGTATAAAATGAGAAAAATTTTTAAAGTCTGGCCAGGATCACAAAACTAAGTCTTCCTAAAGTGAAGACTAGAACCCAGGTCTTGTAATTCATGGTTCAGTGCTCTTTCTGCTAGATTTGTTATTCCATGATATAACTATATTCATTATTCCATCGTCTAACTTCTCTGCACCTCAGGCTACTTACCTTTAAAATAAGGGGGTTATAACAAATCTGAAGGTAGTCATGGGCATCAGAGGGCTATCTTCCATATTCTGCAAAAGAACAGTGATACTGTTATTTCATAATAGTGATACTGATTATCTCAGGGTGTGCCATGACGGCTACTGGAGCACACCTTAGACAGTCACTCACGTGCTGAGCACGTAGAGTATGTGCTCTGCCTCGCAACAGTTCAGAGCAACAGCCGTAATTCGCATCAACGTGTCCTCAATGGGATCCTCGTGCTGAAAAGATTGGAAACCAGTGGACTAGATGGCTGTGTTGTTTTAGCAGTGGCAGAAAGAGAGTTAAGTCCCCACTCACTCCTCTTGCTATCTGTAACTTATCTGAACAGCCATAACCAGGAGATGAGTCAGAGTTGGAAGAGGGTTCATGGCTTCATCTAGGAGTTACAGGTAAAGATCTCAGCTGGACTCATAAAGACCACAACGCAGATAAGAAGTAATCCCGGGAAGGCAGGAGAAACAGACCTTAGGCCTCCAGGCCAATGGAAGAGGCAGGGCCTGTGCCTAATCTTAGATCCACCTCTATTTTCTTAAACTCACATACTTTTATTTTAGACTTGTTTGTTAAGCTTCCAGGCCTGAAACAGCTTGTGACAAAAGCTCATGCTGTTCCACCCGCTGCCGTTGGGAGATTTGGCCATGAACATATCCCTTTTTAATCTTTCTTTAGAGATTTAAATTTGCCACTGCCCCCGCAAGCCTTGTGTTTCTTCTCTTCAATAGCAAATTATTAATATCAGGTTTTGATCACAAAGTTGAGATGACAGAATCTTATTTAGGTTACAGATATATAAATCCTGAATTTAATGAAATGTTTATTTTATCTAGGTAATCTGAATGATTCTTAAATTGAAACTTTTTCTGTTCTGATCATTTACTTTTCTTTCAGTGATGACAGATCACTTGGAAGTCAGAAGCTTATATTTTCGTATCAGGCACACTTTTTCCACCTAAATCATGTGAAAAGCGAAACTCAAACCTACTTGGTTAAAAAAACTATTTAGGGGAGCTGGACCCTTATTAAAAAGTCATCTATTAATAGTCAAATTCTGAGAGCAATGACAGCCTCAGGCAACAACATGAATGAATGACTCTTGCAAACATGTTGAGTAAAAGAAATGAAACAAAAGAATATATACTGTAATGATTCCATTTCTATAAAGTCAAAAATAGGCAAAATTAATCTATGTTGTTAGAAGCTGGGTAATATTTTCCTCTGGAGTGGAGAGGTCGGGCAGCGACTGAGAGGAGGTGTGGGGATCCTCTGGGGTGCTTGTAATAGTCTAATTCTTGACCTGGGTGTGGTTACATAGCTGTATTCACTTAGTGATGATGTCTTGAGCTATAAAAGTATCATTTGTGCACTCTTCTTCATGTGTATTATACCTCAATAAAATTTATTTTGAATTCTATGCACTTTTTAAACATTAATTTTTAACATCATGGGAAATATATCAAAACATTCCTCCTATTAAAAAAAAAGGAATATTTTAGTTGAAGTAAGTCCTTTTTGATCCCCTTCAAATCTTGTATTCTCCCAAAACGGTATCAGTTTATCCTTTTTACATATATTTACATACCTAAGTAAAGACATATAGAAAATATAGTATCATTCTGAGTGTATATTTTAATTTTAAGCTCTGTGCTTTTTAAAAAACTATCTGGATTAATAGACTTTGTGTTGTTTCTTTCAATAATACAGGATATCGGCAAGATCTATCACCAAGAAACCTCTAATAATCTTCACTAAAATGATATATCATTATATAATAGGCCCTATAGATCTAAGCTTTATCATATATATTATGTTGGATATATGTTTACTTTTATATATGTTATATATGTGATATACATTTTATTATAGTGCAGATCTATTATGAAACTTACAATAAAAAACAAAATAAAACAGTTATTATGTACCTGTTGATTAGCAAGCCTCAAAGACAGAAAATTAAACTTGTAAATGGAAACCTATAAAAATCAACGGTATGTTGTTGATGTCAGTATCATGGTGGAGTGACTTGTTCCCTTTGTCTCTCCCCTCTAAGTTACAAGCAGCAAGACATCCATGAACCAACAAAGGACTCCCTGCACAGCACACCAGAGCACCCGAGAGATCCAGACATCTATACATCTGAAAGTGGGTAGATTGAAACTCTGGGAGGCAGTGAAATTAGGGGATAAGCCCCATCCCCCTCCCTCAGTGGCGGTGATCCAAATAGTGGATACCCTAGGCAGTGGTGGTGGTACCCTGACCTAAGGCTTCAAAAAGTTGTGCTAGGGGTCGGCCCCGTGGCTGAGTAGTCAAGTTTGCACGCTCTGCTTCAGCGGCCCAGGGTTTCACTGGTTCAAATCCTGGGCATGGACACGGCACCGCTCATCAAGCCACGATGAGGCGGCATCCCACATGCCACAACTAGAAGGACCCACAAGTAAAAATTCACAACTATGTACCAGGGGGCTTAGGGGAGAAAAAGAAAAAATAAAATCTTAAAAAAAAAATTTCACTAGTGTTAGAGACAAGAGGATGCAGGAGCAGAGGCATTCATGGCTTAGCCTCTGCCCCTCCCCCAGCAGTGATGGGAGGCACCTGCAACCTGATGCTTCAGGAAACACAGCAGTACCCATGACCCAGCCCCTAATGGTGGCATTCCCGACACCAGCCCTACCAGCAAAGGGGGTTGCATACAAGATGCCAGGCCCCTGGCAGTGGCAGCAACACTTGTGAACCCAGTGCCCCCAGCAGTGGTGTTGCCAGCACCCCCAGATAACCCAGGAGCAGCAGTGCTGGTGGTACACATGGCAGCAGCACCTGAGTCTGTGGAGACCCAGTGGGGGAACATGAGTCCAAGCAAACCCAGAAGCAGCAGAGTGTTTGCAGCCTGGTGACCCCAGTGGTGACACTCATGACTGCAGCAACATTGTAAGCAGCAAGGCACCAGCAACCTGAGAGACACACTGCAGCACAAGGAGGGCACTAACAATGCTTCTGGCAGAGGCAGTGGAGGGCAGAAAGTGCAGCTCTCAAATACAACCAGAAGAAGCTCAGAATCAAAGTAACCAAAGCCTTACCCAAATATGAAAGATGTTTACTACCACAAATGTCCTGGCAAAAGATCAACTCCTCCAGCACCATGAAGAATGGCACTAACACAGTAGAGCAGAAAGAAAATGACAACTCTCCAGAAACCAAACTTGAAGTCACAGAAGATTGTGATTTAGCTGACAGAGAATTCAAAATGCCTGTCATGAAGAAACTCAGTGAGGGTCTGATCCCATGGCCTAGTAATTAAGTTTGGTGCACTCTGCTTCAGCAGCCCAGGTTCAGTACCTGGGTGTGGACCTACACCGCTCATCAGCAGCCATGCTGTGGTGGCGACTCACATACAAAATGAAAGATTGGCACAGATGTTAGCCCGGTGGGGGGGGGGGGGTCCTCCTCAGGGGGAAAAAAAGAAAAGAAACTCAGTGAGTTACAAGAAAATTCAGAAAGACAGTTCAATGAGCTCAGGAATAAAATGAATACACAGAAGGAATATTTTACCAAAGACATTGAAACTCTAAAAAAGAAAAAAAACAAACAGAAATTCTGGAGATGAAGAACATAATTAATGAGATGAAAAATAAAGTAGAAAGCATTGGAAATAGACCAGACTATATGGAAAAGAGAATTAGCAAACTTGAAGATCAACATCTAGAAATGATTCAGATGGAAGAGGAGAGAGAAATAAGATTTTTTAAAAATGAAGAAATTCTACAAGAAATATCTGAATCATTTAGGAAAAGCAACATAAAGATAATGGGTATCCAAGAAGGAGAAGCGAGGGAGAAAGGAGCAGAGAGCTTATTTAAAGAAATACTAGCTGAAAACTTCCCAAACCTGGGGAAGGAACTGGATATACAAGTATATGAAACTAATACAACTCCTAATTCTCTCAACGCAAAAAGACCTTGTCCAAGACACGTTATACTAAAACTGTCAAAACTCAATGACAAAGAAAGACTATTAAGGGCAATCAGAGAGAAAACAACTTACAAAGAAACCCCCATCAGGCTATCAGTGGATTTCTCAGCAGAATCTCAACAGGCTAAGAGAGAATGGAATGATATATTCAAAATATTGAAAGACAAATAGTATCAACTAAGAATACTTTATCCAGCAAAGTTATCCTTCAGATATGAAGGAGAAATAAAGGCTTTCCCAGACAAACAAAAGCTGAGGGAGTTCATTGCCACTAGACCTTCCTTACAAGAAATGTTGAAGGGTGCTCTCCTTCAACAAAAAAGCAAAGGTATACAAAGCTTTGAGCAAGGCGATAACGAGACAGACAGAATCAGAAAATTGCAACTCTATATTAGAATACATTAGTAAACACTTAATGGTAACACAAAGCTTAAACAGAAAGAAAGAATAAAAAATAACTGTAACCACTTCAATTTGATAACAAGCTCACAATACAAAAAAGGATAATTTGTGACAACAAAAGCATAGAAAGACAAGAGGAAAAGGATGGAACCTGCATAGCCTAATAAGATAAGATGCTATCAGCATAAAAAGAGCTATCTCACTTATAAGATCTTTTATACAAACCTCATGGTAAGCACAAAACAAAAAAATCAGAGCAGAGTCACAAAACAAAACACAAAAGAGGAGACTAGAGTAACATCAGCATCGTGGCAGAGTGAGCTCTTCCCTTAATCTCTCCCCCTGAAGATACAACAAAAAGGACATTCATAAACCAACAGAGGACATTCACACAAAACAATAGACATCTGAGAGATCCACACAGCCATACATCTGAAGGTGGGGGTGCTCAACCCCCCCAGGAGGCAGTGGAAGGAGGTAAGGGGATTTCCTCTCCCTCCTGTGCAGCAGTGACCCAAGGGTGAGACCTTGCAGCAGCTGGTGCACAGCCCTGAAAGGAGAAGGAAGAGAAGGCAGCCCTCCGCAGGAATGCTTGTGCTCTCAGAGTTACCTCCCAGCCTGTGGGAACACCCCACACTGAGGCAGCTAAGCAGTCATGGGGGTGTCTGCACCAAGGTGGGCAGAGAGTGAGTGCAGAGCTGGAGCATGCAGGATCACGCACATGAAAGAAAGCGCCCCCTTCCCCTTGCCTGGCACACCAGCTTTTCCTGATGGACTGAGCAGAATACCCCCGCCAGAGTGACTGTGCATATGCTTGTAAAGCAGTGGTGGCAAGTGGGCAAATGCAGATGGGCCTTGTCAGCATAGCTTCCAAAGCACTGGCACAGCTTCCAGAGACTACAGGGGGGCTCAGAATACACAGCTCCAGCCCCCTCCCCCTACCCCAGTGGCAGCAGGTGAAATCTGCAACTGGATACTACCACTATGGGAGGCACAAATTCACTCCATCAAATGGTATGAAGAGGTATATTAATACTCCAGACCAGAAGGAAAATGACAAGCACCCAGATCAATCCTGAAGGCACAGAAATTTATGCTCTAAATGACAGAGAATTCAAAACAGCTATCATAAAAAAAACTCAATGAGCTACAAGAAAACTCAGAAACACAGTTCAGTGAAATCAGGAGTAAAATTAATGAACAGAGGGAATTCTTCACAAAAGAGATCGAAACTGCAAAGAAAAACCAATCAGAAATGTTGGAGATGAAAAACACAATGAATGAGATAAAGAAAAATCTGGAATCCCTGAATAACAGAGTTGATAGTATAGACGGCAAAATTAGCAATTTAGAGGATAGAAATATAGAAATGCTTCAGATGGAAGAGAGAGAACTAAAACTGAAAAGAAATGAATAAATTCTCCAAGAAGTATCTGACTCAATTAGGAATTGGAACATAAGGATTATAGATGTTCCAGAGGGAGAAAGGAGCAGAGAGCTTGTTCAAAGAAATAATAGCTGAGAACTTCCCAATCCTGGGGAAGGAGCTGGAATTACAAGTAAAAGAAGCTAACAGAACTCCTAATCACATTGATGTAAAAAGACCTTCTCCAGGGCATACAATAGTAAAACTCACAAAAATCAATGACAAATAATATTAAGGTCAGCAAGACAGAAGAAAATAACCTACAAAAGAATGCCTATTAGGATTTCAGCAGATTTCTCAGAAGAAACACTACAGGCTAGGAGAGAGTAGAATGATATATTCAAACTTTTTTTTTCCTGCTTTTTCTCCCCAAATACCCCCCAGTACATAGTTGTATATTTTAGTTGTGGGTCCCTCTAGTTGTGCTATGTGGGATGCTGCCTCAATGTGGCCTGACAAGTGGTGCCATGTCCGCATCCAGGATCCAGACTGGCGAAACCCTGGGCTGCTGAAGCAGAGTGAGTGAACTTAAACACTCGGCCATGGGGCTGGCCCCTCAAACTTTTGAAAGACAAAATCTTTCTGCCAAGAATACTCAATCCAGCTAAAATATCCTTCAGATATGAAGGAGAAATAAAATCATTCCCAGATAAGCAAAAGCTGAGAGAGTTCATCATGACAAGATCCCCTCCCTACAAGAAACGTTCAAGAAGCCCCTCATGCATGAAAAAAAAAACCCAAAAAACAAAAGAAAGAAAGGAGGTCCGGCCCGGTGGTGCAGCAGTTAAGTGCACACATACTGCTTCAGCGGCCTAGGGTTTTCCAGTTCAGATCCTAGGTGTGGACAGAGCACTGCTTGGCAAACCATGCTGTGGTAGGCATCCCACACATAAAGTAGAGAAAGATGGGCACAGATGTTAGCTCAGGGCTAATCTTCCTCAAAAAAAAAAAAAAGTTTACAAAGCCTTGAGCAAGGAGATAAATAAGCAGACAAAATGAGAAAACTGCAGCTCTCTATCAGAACAGATTAGCAAACACTTAATTATAACAATAAAGATAAAGGGAAGGAAAGCATCAAAAATAAATAAAATTACTTAATTTTAACCACAAACTCATAAAACAAAACAGAATAAATAGTGACAACAATAACTTAGTTGGGGAAGAGGAGAGGGATGGAAACTGCTTAGACTAAAGAGATAAGAGGCTATCAGAAAATGGACTATCTCATCTATGAGATCTTTTATACAAACCTCAGTAATCACTAAAAAAAATCTGAACAGAGAAACAAATGATAAATAAATAGAAAACTGAGAAAACCATCATGGAGAACCACCAAACTGAACTGGCAGTCTGAAATACACTGGATGAGAAACAAGGGAAATACAGAACAACTGGAAAACAAGTAATAAAATAGCAGCACTAAGCTCTCATATGTAAATAACCACTCTAAATGTAAATGGATTGAATTCTCTAATCAGAAGACACAGAGTGGCTGGATGGATTAAAAAATAAGACCCAACAATAAGCTGCCTCCAGGAAATATATCTTAGCTCTTAACACCAACACAGGCTCAGAGTGAAGGGATGGAAGAGAATACTCCAGGCTAATGGCAAACAAAAGAAAGCAGGTGTTGCCATACTTAGATCAGACAAAGTAGACTTCAAGATAAAAAAGGCAATGAGAGACAAAGAGGGGCAGTATATAATGATAAAGGGATACTCCACCTAGAGGACATAACACATAAATATATATTCACCTAACACAGGAGCACCAAAGTACATAAAGCAATTATTAACAGACCTAAAGGGAGATATTAATAGCAACACAGTAGTAGTAGCAGACCTTAACACCCACTTACATCAATGGATAGATCATCCAGACAGAAAATCAGTCATGAAATAGTGGAATTAAATGAAAACCTATACCAGATGGACTTAATAGATATATATATATATGGAATACTCCATCCAAAAACAGCAGAATACACATTCTTCTCAAGTGCATCTTTTCTGACCATAATGCTATGAAACTAGAAATCAACTAAAAGAAAAAAGCTGGGAAGGTCACGAATATGTGGAGACTAAACAACATGCTGCTGAACAACTAATGGATCATTGAAGAAATTAAAAGAGAAATAAAAAAAAAATCTGGAGACAAATGAAAATGAAAATACACCATACCAACTCATATGGGATGCAGCAAAAGCAGTCCTAAGAGGAAAATTTATAGCAATACAGGCCTACCTTAACAAACAAGAAAAATCTCAAACAAGCAATCTTAAACTACACCTAACAGAATTAGAAAAAGAAGAACAAACAAAGCCCAAAGTCAGCAGAAGGAGGGAAACTATAAAAATTAGAGCAGAAATAAATGAAATTGAAACAACAACAACAACAAAACAGTAGAAAGGATCAACGAAACTAAGAGCTGGTTCTTTGAGAAGATAAACAAAATTGACAAACCCTTAGCCAGACTCACTAAGAAAAAAACAGAGAAGCTTCGAATTAATAAAATTAGAAATGAAAGAGAAGAAATTACAATGGATGTCACAGAAATACAAAGGATTATAAGAGAATACTATGAAAAACTATATGCCAACAAATTGGACAATTTAGAATAAATGGATAAATTCTTAGACTCATACAACCTCCCAAAACTGAATCAAGAAGAAACAGAGAATCTGAATAGATCAATCACACGTAAAGAGATTGAAACAGTAATCAAAAGCCTCCCAAAAAATAAAAGTCCAGGACCCGATGACTTCTCTGGAGAATTCTACCAAACATTCAAAGAAGATTTAGTACCTATCCTTCTCAAACTATTCCAAAAAATTGAAGAAGACAGAACACTTCCTAACACATTTTACAAGGCCAACATCACCCTGATCCCAAAGCCAGACAAGGATAAAACAAAGAAGGAAAATTACAGGCCAATATCACTGATGAACATAGATGCAAAAATCCTCAACAAAATATTGGCAAACCAAATACAACAATACGTTAAAAGGATCATACACCATGATCAAGTGGGGTTTATACCAGGGATGCAGGAATGGGTCAATGTCTACAAATTAATCAATGTGATACACCACATTAACAAAATGAGGAATAAAAACCACATGATCATCTCAAAAGACACAGAGAAGGCATTTGACAAGATCCATCATCCATTTATAATAAAATCTCTGATAAAATGGGTATAAAAGGAAAGTACCTCAATATAATAAAGGCCATATATGACAAACCCACAGCCAACATTGTACTCAATGGGGAAAAACTGAAAGCCATCTCTCTGATAACAGGAGCAAGACAAAGATACCCACTCTTGCTGCTCTTATTCAACATAGTACTAGAGGTTTTAGCCAGAGCAATTAGGCAAGAAAAAGAAATAAATGTATCCAAATTGGCAAAGAAGAAGTGAAACTCTTGCTGTTTGCAGATGACATGATTCTATATACAGAAAATCCTAAAGGATCCATTAGAAAACTATTAGAAATAATCAACAACTATAGCAACGTTGCAGGGTACAAAATCAACTTATGAAGATCAGTTGCATTTCTATACTCTAATAACGAACTAACAGAACAAGAACTCAAGAATACAATCCTATTTACAATTGCATCAAAAAGAATAAAATGTCTAGGAATAAATTTAGTCAAGGAGGTGAAAGACCCATACAATGAAAACTATAAGACATTACTGAAAGAAATTGATGATGACATAAAGAAATGGAAAGATATTTCATGCACATGGATTGGAAGAATAAACATAGTTAAAATGTCCATACTACCTAAAGCAATCTACAGATTCAATGTAATCCCAATTGGAATCCCAAAGACATTCTTCATGGAAAAGAACAAAGAATCCTAAAATTCATATGGGGCAGCAAAAGACCCCGAATAGCTAAGCAATCCTGAGAAAAAAGAACAAAGATGCCTGGAGGCATCACAATCTCTGACTTCAAAACATACTACAAAGCTATAGTAACCAAAACAGCATGGTACTGGTACAAAACCAGACACACAGATCAATGAAACAGAATTGAAAGCCCAGAAATAAAACCATGCCGGGGCTGGCCCCGTGGCCGAGTGGTTAAGTTCGCGCGCTCCGCTTCAGGCGGCCCAGTGTTTCGTTGGTTCGAATCCTGGGCACCGACATGGCACTGCTCATCAGACCACGCTGAGCCAGCGTCCCACATGCCACAACTAGAAGGACCCACAACAAAGAATATACAACTATGTACCGGGGGGCTTTGGGGAGAAAAAGGGAAAAAATAAAATCTTTAAAAAAAAAAAAAAAACCATGCCTTTGTGGACAGCTAATCTTTGACAAAGGAGCTAATAACATACAATGGAGAAAGGAAAGTCTCTTCAATACATGGTGTTGGGAAAACTGGACAGCCACATGCAAAAGAATGAAAGTAGACCACTATCTTTCACCATGCACAAAAACTAACTCAAAATGGATTAAAGACTTGAAGGTAAGATGTGAAACCATAAAACTCCTAGAAGAAACTATAGGCAGTACACTCTTTAACATTGGTCCTAGCAGCATCTTTTCCAATACCATGTCTACTCAGGCAAGGGAAACAAAAGAAAAAGTAAACAAATGGGACTTCATCAGACTAAAGAGCTTCTGCATTCCAGAGGAAATCACTAACAAAATGAAAAGACGACTTATCCATTGGGAGAAAATATTTGCAAATCATATATCCAACAAGCAGTTAATATCCAAAATATATAAAGAACTCATACAACTCAACAACAAAAAAACAGAACACTCGATGAAAAAATGGGCACAGGATATGAACATTTTTCTAAAGAAGATATACAGATAGCCAAGAGGCACATGAAACAAGGTTCAACGTCACTAATCATTAGGGAAATGCAAATCAAAACTACAGTGAGATATCACCTCACACCCATCAAAATGGCTATTATTAAAAACACAATAAAGAACAAGTGTTGGAGAGGATGTGGGGGACAGGGAACCCTCATACACTGCTGGTGTGAATGTAAATTGGTGCAATCACTATGGAAAACGGTATGGAGGTTTCTCAAAAAATTAAAAATAGAAATCCCATATAATCTAGCTATTCCACTTCTGGGTATTTATCCAAAGAACATGAAAACACTAATTCTAGAAGATATACGCACTCCTATGCTCACTGCAGCATTATTCACAATAGCCAAGTCTTGGAAGCAACCTAAGTGTCCATCAATGGATAAATGGATAAAGATGTGGTATATATATACAATGGAATACTACTCAGCCATAAAAAAGACAAAATAGTACCATATGTGACAACATGGATGGAACTTAAGAATATGTTGCTGAATGAAATAAGTCAGACAGAGAAAGACAATTACTGTATACCTTCACTCATATGTGGCAAATAAACAAACAAACACATAAATACAGAGAACAGACTGGTGGTTACCGGGGGGAAGCAGGCAGGAAGAGGACAAAGGGATAAAGGGGCATATATGTATGGTGATGAACAGAAGCTAGACTTTTGGTGATGAACATGACGTAGTCTATATAGAAGTTGAAATATAGTGACGTACACTTGAAATTTATATAATGTCATAAAGCAATACGACCTTAATAAAATTTTAAAAACCACAAAGTAAAATAAAAAGAATCAACAGTCAGTGGCTGAGTTTAGATAACAAGATATATAATAAAGTTGCAAAAGTTTGTGACAGTGCTGCTGATGAGGTTATGCTAGGATGTCTTCCATATTTTGTCTAGAAGCCTAAGGGAGCTCCCAAATCCTGGATTAAAATTTAATTTAAGCAGGATATACTATGGCTTTGCGATTGATATTGCATAGGGTGATGAAGCCTTGATAAAAAGAAAGAGCAAAACATCAGCCATTGCTGATTTAACCTGAGTGTTCCAGCTGCACTCTAAACACACACACACACACGCACACACACACAGGTTAAAAAGTCAAATGGTTTAACAAAGCTTATAATAATGAACATCTGACCCCTGTCCCACCCTCTTTACTCTCAATTTCTGCTTCCCCAAGGCAACTACCTTCAGCTCTTTCTGTAGTTTCTTCTGATATTTAACTCCATATTTCTGAACATGTTTTTTCAGCTATTTATTGATCTTTTTCAGTTTAGACATCTACTATTAACCATCTACTATGAAAGATCATTTAACTCTCTTACAACTCCTTCCCCACCCACATATACTTTCCTCCCCCTCATCCTCCTAACATCAACATATCAGGATATTTGAATAGATCGTTATTTAATATTTACATTCATACTGAGCCATGTAGTATATATAATGACATTTCCTTTGCATTACAATTTTTTAAACTTTTTATTAAGATTATGATAGTTTACAACCTTGTGAAAATTCAGTTGTACCTTATTGTTAGTCCTGTTGTAGGTGCACCACTTCACCCTTTGTGCCCTCCCCTCACCCCTCCTTTGCCCTGGTAACCACCAATCAGTTCTCTTTGTCCATATGTTTAACTTCCACCTATGAGTGGAGTCATACAGAGATTGTCTTTCTCCATCTGGCTTATTTCACTTAACATAATATACTCAAGGTCCATCCATGTTGCTGTGAATGGGACTATTTTATCTGTTTTTATGACTGAGTAGTATTCCATTGCATATATATATATATATATATACACCATATCTTCTTTACCCAGTCATCACTTGATGGGCACTTAGGTTGCTTCCACGTCTTGGCTATTGTAAATAATGCTGCGATGAACATAGGGGTGCATGGGACTTTTGGAATTGCTGATTTCAAGTTCTTTGGATAGATACCCAGTAGTGAGATGGCTGGGTCATAAGGTATTTCTATTTTTAATTTTTTGAGAAATCTCCATACTGTTTCCATAGTGGCTGCACCAGTTTGCATTCCCACCAACAGGGTATGAGGGTTCCTTTTTCTCCACAACCTCTCCAACATTTGTCACTTTTGTTTTGTTTATTTTTGCCATTCTAACAGGTGTAAGGTTATATCTTAGAGTAGTTTGGATTTGCATTTCCCTAATGATTAGTGATGATGAGCATCTTTTCATGTGTCTATTGGCCATCTGTATATCTTCTTTGGAGAAATGTCTGTTCATGTCCCCTGCCCATTTTTTGATCGGGTTGTTTGATTTTTTGTTGTTGAGCTGTGTGAATTCTCTATATATTATGGAGATTAACCCTTTGTCAGATATATGACTTGTAAATATTTTTTCCCAACTAGTGAGTTGTTTTTTTGTTTCAATCCTGTTTTCCTTTGCCTTGAAGAAGGTCTTTAGTCTGATGAAGTCCCGTTTGTTTATTCTTTCTGGTGTCCAAAAAGATCCTTTTGATACTGATGTCAAAGAGTGTACTGCCTATATTCTCTTCTAGGAGACTTATTCTTTCAGGTCTAATCTTTCGGTCTTTGATCCATTTTGAGTTTATTTTTGTGAATGGTGAAAAAGAATGGTCAATTTTCATTCTTTTACATGTGGCTGTCCAGTTTTCCCAGCACCATTTGTTGAAGAGACTTTCTTTTCTCCATTGTAGGCCCTCAGCTCCTTTGTCGAAGATTAGCTGTCCATAGATATGTGGTTTTATTTTTGGGCTTTCAGTTCTGTTCCATTGATCTGTGCACCTGTTTTTGTACCAGTACAATGCTGTTTTGATTACCGTAGCTTTGTAGTATTTGCATTACAATTTTAAAATTTTCCTGGAATTAATCATTGCCTCATTTTTCCTATAAGAAGTTATTACTAATTCACCACCAAATTTTCCACTAGAAATATATATCTTTCAGTCTTAAAATACATCAGAAAATCTATTGTGCTTATGTGTGGGTGTGCATGCATGTGTGTGTATACGTGTGACAGAGCGAGGGAGAAAAAGAGATTGATTTCCTTCCTACAGTACTCTGCCCTGCTTTGGACCCTAGACTGATGCATAGCTGATCCTTGGGATTTTTGTCCCACCATCATTCATGCAATTCTTACCTCTCTCTTTCTTGAATCCCTGGTCTCCTAGTTCCCATGATTTCATATTTATTGAATAAGTCTCTCACTTTCCAGGAGTACATTCTTCAGTAACTTTCTGAGAAATGGAGCATGTCTAGAAAACTGTTTCTCAATTCTCGGAAATAATCTTGTATTATTTCTCAAATAATTTTTTCCCTCCATATTCTGTCCTTTCTTTCTGGAAATTCTATTATTCTGATATTGAACTTCCTGACCTGATCCTCTAATTTTTAAATCTTTTCTCTCTTTTTCCATTTTGTTTTTTTTTCACTCTACTTTCTGGAAAACTTCTTGAACTTTGTATTCTAACTGTGAACGAAACTGGGACCCTCTCTCTGGTCCAAAAGGCAGATCTAGCAAGTGAACTGCATAAACTTACAGTCAGTACAATAAAAATCCATGCTGTTCTGTGAAGCAGCCATGCGGCCCTCATAGCCTGTGTCTAAATGACCGTGCAACGCCAACAGGATGAATCAGCAACAGAAAGAGATAATGGGTATGTTACGCTCACATTTCCCAGATGCATTTCTTAGAGATTAAGGAAAAAAGTGATGACCCTGGTCCTTGCCTCCCTCCACACATAGATAACACCTTCACTCCAAGCCTTGTTTGATGTATGACCACAAAGTTCTTGTTACCCTTGAAGCAGATGACTATTAGACGTGTAAGCTCTTTCCTGCACATACACTGCGTTGTTAAAAAGTATATAAACTACACTCAGATCTGTAGATGTCGAAGCAGTTTCTCAGAATACTCTGTTGCGCTGTTTCCTGGGATTTGATTTCCTCACTTTGATTATCAAAGAAACTCCTTTAATTAACCTTTACTCACTCTTTATTTCAATGGAAACAAAACTTGATACCTTTCTATTGAATTTTTTCTTCTATCATATTTAAAATTTTCTTATCCCTCTGAGGATATGAAGATATTAATGACTCTTTTTAAAAAGTTTTCTTCTGTTTCTATCATTGTCACTGTTTTGATCTTTGTCTCACATGTTAGAGATTTTCCTCGAGTATCTGATGATCCTAGGCTGTCCAATGATATTTAAGAGTGAACACTAAAAACCTGATTGGAAAATGTGTGTGTTGAGTGTTGTTGACTAGTGGTTGTTATTGTAGTGTGATCTAGCAAAGATTTGACTATTTTTGTTAGGGGAACCCCAGCTGTCAGTATCTGTAAGTCTTGTCTCTAGATAGGTTTTGTTTGTTTTCCCCAAGAGAGGAAAGAGAGTGGGGGAAGGGGGAGCAGTGAGTAGATGGAGGTGGAAAAGTCGTTACCAGCTTATTGGCTACCCCGTAGGAAAGAGGCTGGGTGTCTCACCCTTTTGGATATAGACTTCCCATTAATCTCCCTGTTTTCCTCAGCTGTGCCAGTCCCTGAGAACAGAGACTCTTTGCCTTTAACTCATGCTAAAGTAAAGCCACTCCATTCCATGACAGAAGGGGGCCGGCAGGCCAGGGTGTCATCTGGCTACAAGGGCTGAAGGAGGGTATTTAGGAGTGCAACTTATTTCTAACATATTTTCAATCAATTCCTTTTCAGGTTTCTGCCTCATGAATAGGTTTATTTCATTTTTCCCATGCCAACCTCAGGCATTAAGTTTTTAGCTTTCTAAGCTTTGCTTAGTAACTCATTCCTCCACCTGCTCTCTAGTGTACAAATATTTGTTGATATCATTCTTTTATCTCTTTTCCACATCTCTTTAGCTTGTTGGTTTTATGGTTAATAGACAAACAAACAAAAGATTTTGAGTCATTTTATTGGAATTAGGGAGAGAGTGGAGAAAAACTGTCATGCTTAACTGATGTCCTTACCATGTCTCCAAGTCTAGTTTTAAAACAAAACCCTCTACAACTGCTCAAAACCTTCCAAAGGTGTGCCACTGTGACTGGAATAAAATCTAATCTTTTTACTGTGGTCCTGGAAGCCCTACATGTATGATTCGTCCCTTTATTCACTATGCTCCAGTCACATCGGCCTTCTGTTCCTTCAGTCAACACACCAAGCTCATTTTCCTTCTTTCCTTCCTTTCCTCCTTCCTTCTTTCCCTCCTTCCTTCCTTCCTTCCTCTCTTTCTTTCTGCCATACGGTCTTTGTACCTTCAGTTCCCTTCACCTGTAAAGATCTTCTCCCAGGTTATTCACATAGGTGGGACCCTCTCATAATTTAAGGCAAAGATTGCTAGGTATTCCCCAATATCTCTTCTCTTTTCTTCCCTGGAAATAGAACTTCCAATTTTTAGCTTGGAATGTGGCCATCCAGACTGCATTTTCCAGCTTCTCTGATAGCTAGATATGGCTAGCCAAGTTCTGGCCAGTGAGGTGGAACTGGAAATAGTATATGCAACTCTCAAGAAGAGTCCTTAAAAGGAAGACGCTTCCCCTTCTTCACATCTCCATACCCCTACCCCACTCCCTCCTTCCTGGCATGTGGAAATGATAGCCGTAGCACAAACCATCAGATACCGTGAACGAGCTCATTAGGAGAAGCAAACAGTATTTTTAAAAAATTCCTCCTTCCATGGGGGAGCAACAAGACACAAGAGGCTAGATCCCTGTTGCTGTGGAGCGTTATTCAGCTCTAGAACGCTCATTCATGTAGCAGAGAAATAAACACGAATTTTTAAAGCCATTTTTATTCTAGGTTCTGTCACAGCAATGTCTAATCCTAATGGACACGAATGCTCTGGTTACATGCTGTCTCCTCAGAGGGGTATCCCCCATCCCAAGTCATTATCCATTAATTTCCTTATAACACTTCTTGTTAGCTAAATTTATCATGTTTTTAAGTTCACTTGCTTAGCGTTCATCCCTCCCAGTAGAATGTAAGCTTCATGGAGGCCCCAGGATGGGACATGGCATATGGTGGGTTCCAAACATATTTGTTGAGTGAATAATGACGCGGGTCGGGTCTGAGCCCTACTGGTACAAGGGAAGCAGGGAGCAATCTCTAGGCTCTCTCTGCATGGGATAGTTCCTCAGTTCTCTCTGCTCACAGCCTACACTCATGTGTCCATTTTCTGATCACTCATTCAGTTTCCCAAGTGTTGGAAACTAGAAAATGAGGCCTCTGAAGAGAAGACTCAAACTACTCCTAGGTACATACCCAAGAGAAATGAAAACATATATCCACAGGCTTGTATATGAAAGTTCATAGCAGCATTACTCATAATAGGCGGAAAAGTGAAAACAATCCAAATGTCCGTCAATTTGTGAAGGAGTAAACTATGTGGTATATCCATACAATGGAATAGTATTTGGCAAAATACATTTCTCTTGGGTATGTACCTAGGAGTGGTATTGGTGGGTATGGTAGCTTTATGTTTTACTTTTTGAAAAACTGCCAAACTGTTTCCCAAAGTGGCTGCCTCATTGTACATTCCCACCAGCAATGTATGAGTTCCAGTTTCTCCACATCTTCACCAAAATGTGTTATTTCCTGTCTTTTTTGATTATAGCCATTCTAATGAGTATGAAGTGTCTCATTATGGTTTTAATTTGCATTTCCCTAGTGATTAGTGATGTTGAGCATCTTTTCATGTGCTTATTAGCCATTCATAAATCTTCTTTGGTAAAATGTCTATTCAGATATTTTGCCTACATTTAAATTAGGTAATTTGTCTCATTATTATTCTGTGTTCTTAATTTATTCTGGGTACAAGTCCTTTGTTGGATACATGATTTGCAAATATTTTCTTCAAGTCTGTGGCTTATCTTTTTGTTTTCTTAATACATAAATTAAGTTTTAAATTTCTATTAAGTCCAATTTATCAATTTTTTTAATGGATCATGATTAAATGATTTGTGTCATAACTAAGCATGCTTTGCTTAACATCAAAAGATTTTTCTGGGGCCGGCCTGGTGGCGCTGCGGTTAAGTTCACACATTCCGCTTCTCGGCGGCCCGGGGTTTGCCGGTTCAGATCCTGGGTGTGGACATGGCACTGCTTGGCACGCCATGCTGTGGTAGGTGTCCCACATATAAAGTAGAGGAAGATGGGCACGATGTTAGCTCAGGGACAGGCTTCCTCAGCAAAAAGAGGAGGACTGGCAGTAGTTAGGTCAGGGCTAATCTTCCTTGGGGAAAAAAAAAAAAGATTTTTCTGTTTTCTTCCAGAATTTATAGAGTTTTAGCTCTTTTACATTTAGGCCTATGATCCATTTGAATTAATCTTTGTGTATGGTGTGAAGTAAGGGTCAAAGTTCTTCTTTTTCCCCACACACATGGATATCTAATTGTCCCAGCACTGTTTGTTAAAAGGATTACCCTTTTCCCATTGAATTGTTTTAGCCTATTTGTTGAAAATCAATTGACCATAAATGTAAGGGTGTATTTTTAGGTTATCTTTTCCATTCCATTGATCTACATGTCTATCCTTATACCAATACCACACTGTCTTCATTACTGTAGCTTTACAGTAAGTTCTGAAACCAGGTAGTAGAAGCCCACCACCTTTGCTTTTCTTTTTCAAAATTGTTTTGGCTATTCTGGTTCCTTTGCATTTCCATATAATTTTAGGATCAAACTTGTCACTTTCTAAAAAGAAGAAAGCCTGCTGGAATTTTGATAGAGATTACACTGAATGTATAGGTAAATTTGGAAGGAACTATATCATCTTAACAATAAGTGTTAAATCCATGAACATGGTATGCTTATTTACCTACATCTTCTTTGATTTCTCTCAGCAATGTTTTATAGTTTTCAGTGTATAGGTCTTATATTACTTTCACTAAATTTATTCAGATTTTTCTGATGTTCTTGTGAAGGGAATTGTTTTCCTAATTTCATTTTGAGATTGTTCACTGATGGCATATATAAATATATTGATTTCTCTATGTAGATCTTATACCCCACGACCTTGCTAGACTCAATTTTTTTTTTTAAAGCCCCCATTTCTTATGCATAAAATGGGGGATATCTACCTGGCAAGACTTTTTGTGGAGTAATAGACATAAAATCTCAACCAAAGGCTGGAAATGAAACCCCCCCCCCCGAGAAAAATTCAATCGTCTAAAATGGGGGGGGGGTCTAAATATTTTGAGGAAAGTGAAATGACCAGGATTCACGTGGTGTAAAGGCAGGAACCAGTCATCAATGGTATTATACGTGAAATGCATAATCCAAGGGATTTGCTGCATTTTCATTAGTATAGTGAATAGATGTTCATTGATATTTTCTGTCATCTGCATGTATGGTTTTTATAATCAGAAGAAAATAACAAATGTGGGCTGGCCCTGTGGCCTAGTGGTTAAGTTCGCACACTCCTGCTTCGGTGGCCCAGGGTTTCACCAGTTTGGATCCTGGGCGTGGACATGGCACCGCTCACCAGGCCATGTTGAGGTGGCATCTCACATGCCA
Organism: Equus asinus; assembly: GCF_041296235.1. NCBI lineage: Eukaryota > Metazoa > Chordata > Mammalia > Perissodactyla > Equidae > Equus > Equus asinus. The sequence continues at coordinate 47,750,557 of NC_091795.1, read as the reverse complement.
CAGCTAGAAGGACCCGCAAATAAAAATACACAACTATGTACTGGGTGGGGGGGTTTGGGGAGAAAAAGCAGAAGAAAAAAAAAGATTGGCAACAGTTGTTAGCTCAGATGCCAGTCTTTAAAAAAAATTTTAAAAATAAAAATAAGAAAATAACAAATGCTATTTCTTAAAAAAGTAAAAATTAGTAATCCATTTAATTTCACAAAGAGGAAAAGTAAAAGGACATGGAAATGCTTGAGTTCAATTGCTGAGACCAGTTAAATGTGCTTCCGGGAAAACTGCACAGAGCTAGGCACTGGGGCCACAAAAGTAAGATATGGAATTTACGAACTAATGCACTGTCCAGCAGGCTTCTGAAGTACCCCAACCACTAGTGAAGCAGTCCCGAGCCTCCTTCCCATCCTAACTTCTCAAACTTCCAACTACCGTGATGGCAGCTTTACTTTCATCTATTTTATCTGTTGGGGCTCCAAATAAGATTAAATTTGAATATGGCATTCTATGCCTTTATAAAGATTTGAAAACCACTGGTTTAATACAAAAACAAAGTGAAAACTGAGAGGCAGCCTAGTATTCTAACACTGAAATGGGGGGTTCATGATCCAAGTTTTATTCTAGTCATTGTACATGTACAGCCATGTGGAAGGCACAATTCTAGTTCTCACTTCTCAAAAATGATGGCATTTTTTTTCTAGATGAATTTTAATGTAACTCATCCGATAAATATTTGTTGAGTATAATAAGTACATGGTAAAGTAACAGCAAGGAAAGAGTAAAGAGCATCTTGAGGGTTATCAGCAAAGTCTTCATAGCTCTGACAACTGGGTCTTAGAGGATGAGTAGAAGTCTCCCAAAGGATTAAAAAGGAAAAAGCAGGGGCGTTACAGATGGAACTGCACATTTAAAAGTATGGAATAATAAATAGCTACCACTGAATGGATGCTTACCTTAGGCACAGAATTTTATCCTCACAATCACCCACGGAAGTAGAGGTTATTATCCCCATGCACAGACAAGGGTATGCCCGAATCACGAGACTCTTGAGTAGCAGGGCCAGATTTGAAACTGTGGTTGTCTGATTTCAAAGCTCAGGCTCTGGGTTCAAAGAGGTACATATACTTAAGTATGAAGCAACATGGTGCTGCTGGAAGAGGGAAGAGGTGAGCCATGAGGCTGGAAATGTAGGCACCCACTCTCATTCACTGGACTGAGGGCAATTTGGGCAAAGAACGGTTGGGCTGGAATTGGAGGTATCGGCATAAACATGATTTCAAATATGTGTGTGTGGGTGTATCCATTCCAGCTCTGTCCACTGAAAAGGCCTAGAAGCAAAGGCACACCAAGCCATGTTGAATGGTGGGACCTCCATTCAAGGACCTCCAGGTTTGCTTCCTCTCCCGGCTGGCTTCTCCGCCACATTCCACTGCCATCTCGCGACAGACCCAGTGTCCTTCACCTGCCTGCGCCTTCTGCGGCCGAGTGAGCGGCGCCCTCAACTCCAGAGACGCCTCGGGGAGAAGGAGAACCGTCCAGGTCGGCTGCCATAAACGCCCAGCGACAACCGGGAAACTAGGAGCCGAAAAGGTAAACCCGGGTGGCGGCTCGGGCGACCACGGGGCGGCAACCGGAACCGGGGATATGGGCGGGGCCCCGGCGCTCCTCCGTTTCTTATTGGAGCTCACCGCTGCCAGTCTCGGCCTCCTCCCGCCCGTCCCCACTTCTTCCGCACAGGCTTTCAGTTAAATGGCGGGCGGGGCCAGGCGGCGACTTCCGGTTGGGGGAAGAAAGTTGGGACGAAGGAGGGGCCGCGAGGAGGGAGGAGGAGGAAGAGGAAAGGGCCGGGCGGCGGTGGCTGTAGGTTGTTGGGCGGCAGCGGCGGCTCTCTTCCCGGCGGACGATGGACAGCCAGGGCAGGAAGGTGGTGGTGTGCGACAACGGCACTGGGGTAAGCGCCCAGCGGGGAGGCCGCGGCGGCCGCTGGCCCGGCCGGGGATGTGCGGGGATGTGCCGGGGCCGCGCGGGCCCTCGGCGCCCGGGGCTGCACCCCTTGGCCTCGGACCGGCGGGACGAAGGGGCGCGGGGCAGCGCTTCCCGCCTCCCTGGGCGTGGGCAGCCAGCGGGCCGGGGCCGGCCCCGGTCTCTCGGAGCCTGCCCCTCCGCCGCCTTCCGGGTCAGGGCGGCGGGCGAGGCCGGCGGCGGATGGGCATCTCACCTGCGTCCGGCGGGGCCGGCTCCGCGCTCCAGGGGGGCAATTAGGCTAAAGGGCTGCAGGGGTAACAGGCTGGGTGTGTGTCTTCGGAGAAGGGCTCCGTTCCCCGGGGTCTCCGGGGTGTAGAAAGGAGAAAGACCTAGAGGCCTTCCTCTTCCTGTATCGCTGAAGATAGCGAACGGGAGGCAGGAAACGGGTTTAGAGAAAAAAAAGGGAAGTGCTGTCATGCAACGAGCCTCGGCCTTTTCTCAGTGTTTGAGGTTTTCCTTTTTTTGAGGGAAGGGGAGGCCAGATCGGCAGCACATCATTTAATTTTTCTTCTGCACGCTGGGAATTTGGCCCAGGTGCAGCCCTGCAGAGACCAACATGTTCCGTTGAATGATCTTGGGAGATCCAGGACCCCTCAAGGCCCAAGGGTTAATTCCGCTGACTTTGGGGGAAGGTAATCAGTTTTGGTTCCCTCTCCCTTCCTTTTTCTCCCTTAGGTGCAGATAATGTTAGTCTTTAAGGTTCTAAAATGCAAATAATTGTAAAAATCTGAGTAAAACACTCTTTTGGAAATGATTTGAAAGTTATTTCAAACGCCCACTCCTTTTTAAAAAAATCTATTTTGGGCAGCAAAGTCAGCAAGTTAGAAGACAGAAATGTTACTTATTTTGGATGAGTCCTGTAATGAGCATTTCCCCTATGTTACAGTGATGTGCAGCCATTCTGGAGTTGCATATTTTGTGACTATTTTCCTCTTCCTTCCGTGAATGTGACATAGGAGTTAAAATATATTTTACTTGAACTTTAAAACACTTTGGAAACTGGATTGTTGAGGGGAAAAAAAGAGCAAATATTCACTACCATAGTACTTCCCTTGATTGAATTTGTTACAGACTTTTACAATCAATAATTATACTAGCTTTATCTGATCTGAGTTAAAAATGGATGAGAGTAAGAAGAAAAGAGTGTTATCGCATATTGGGACATCCCTACAAAATAGAATACTTTGGGGGGGAAAAAAAAGAGGCAGATCCACTGCTATTGAAACATGTATTAAGATTTATTAAGTTAAAAAAGTTTTAGAATGATCCCATTTATGTGTGTGTTCTTTATTAAAGATATTTATATGTCCACGCACTTGTATCTGTATGTGAAAGTTTTGGAGGAACAGGTAAGAAATGTTCATTGTGGTTACCTGTGAGACCAGGGATAGGAAGTGAGGGAAGATAGGAAGGACTTGGTGACTCTTCTGAATTATTGGAAAACGGTTTTTTGTTTTGTTTTTTAACAAAACATGTATTGTTAAACTGTCTTTAAACTAAAGAAACGATAAACATGTATTACTTTTGCAGTTAAAACTCAGTTAAAGGTGCTTTTAAAAAAATATTAGTCTCAAATTGACCTCTAAATAAATTTAAAGCTTTAAAAATTCAATTTAGGGGCTGGCCCCGTGGCCGAGTGGTTGGGTTCGCGCGCTCCGCTGCAGGCGGTCCAGTGTTTCGTTGGTTCGGGTCCTGGGCGCGGACATGGCAGTGCTCATTGGGCCGCGCTGGGGCAGCGTCCCACATGCCACAACTGGATGGACCCACAGCGGAGAATGTACAACTATGTGCCGGGGGGCTTTGGGGAGAAAAAGGAAAAAAATAAAAATCTTTAAAAAAAAAAAATTCAATTTAAAATCTTCTGTTTTGCGAGTATTTTTTGTTTGTTAGATATTCTCTTTAGAAATATGAACCAGTTAGGTTTTATAGGATTCTTCCTTTTTAAAGGGTCGTGAACCCTGTACTTGTAAAATATGTGAGTTTTTTGATAATCAGTTAGAATAGGAATGTTAACTATGAGCTCCCTTTTTTTTTGGTGAGGAAGATTGACCCTGAGCTAACATCTGTTGCCAATCTTCCTCTTTTTGCTTGAGGAAGATGGTCACTGAGCTAACATCCAGACTGATCTTCCTCTATTTTATGTGGGATGCCGCCATAGCATTGCTTGACCAGTGGTGCTAGGTGCGTGCCTGGGATCGGAACCTGCAAACCTGGGCCACTGAAGCAGAACTAGAGTTCCCACTATGCCACCAGACTGGCCCCAACCACGAGCTCATTTTTATGGTACTATTTCATTAGTTTAGCTATGTTAGAGAGCTGATAGTTTATTATTGATTAGTCTTATGTCTAATCCATAATTTAAGAATCTTGTTCCTTAAGACAAAACATCAGTTACTATGAAATAAACAGAAAAAGTTTAGGTAATTCAAACAAAAATTTATTTATTTGGTGTTATATTTCTAGTTATTTTTCAATTTATTTTACCCAGCTTTTCTATAAACATGATTGACTTCAAATGAAGAAAGAGCTCTGCTACAATACGTAATCAGGGAGGCTGTGATATTTCTGAAAATTTAGAGGATTAGGAACTGCTTAGAGTCTATATCCTATTTCTTACTACTTACACTTCATAGTCATCTTGATTTTATTTAGGTACTCAAAGGTATAGCGAGCGATTCCTCTACAATTAAATATTAAAGAAGGTGTTCAAATTTAATTTCTAAGAACTTGTGGGAGTAGTTGTTACCCTAAAGCAATTTGCCTCTTCAATGTTTTAAAATTTGCGTGCGGTTTGAGAAGTTGCTATGTGCTTCATCCTCAGAACCGTTCGAACCTACTGCCTAAAGTAGAGCCAAATAGGTGAAAATCTGGAGATCGCAGAAGTTGAGGTGCCTTTCAAGAGTTGGACCCAGGACCCTGGTGTTGTATACTCTTAGACCAAACTTGGGTGATTTCATCAGCAGGGAGTGAGTTCAGCAACAATGAAGACACGTGCCTCCTGTGTGACTGGTACAGTTTTTAGGGTCTAGTGATGCAAAGTAGCTTATAGTGCTAGGATAAATATATTTTCATTTATAATTCACACCTGTAGTGGATTGTGGCCTGCTTTGTCAGGCTTATGCTAATTTATATGTTGAATTTAGGAGTGTTTGAAATAGAAATAAACCAAAAACAAGTTTGGTTTTACCCTGTAAGATGCTTTGGAATAAATAGAATAATTATTTTGGTGGTGTAAGATCAGAATAATCACCATGCGATTAAATTAATATATTGATACCATCAGATAAAATTAGTAAATGAAACATACAAATTAAGCCTAAATGAGGCTTTATAAATCTTTTATTTTCTGAGGGGAGAAAGGTCCTTTTAGAGCAAATGTAGATGGAAGTTTTCTTCATTTTTCCCTGAGAGAACGTTAGACTGTTCATGTTCTCACCATTCGATGACTCAGTAGGAAGTAAGAGCCGGTTTACACCACAGTGCTGTAAAGAGGAAACTATATATGGTCAAATCTATTTCTTAAATGCAGCCTCGTTGCATACAGGGAGAGAACTAAGTCGTCACCACTCTTCAAAGGATGGCAGTGGGGGAGGATTTCAAGGATTAAAATGATACCACATGAGTAGTTTAGAAAAGAATTTTTTTTTAAAGTATTTCATCACATCATGGTTTAGATTTTTAAAAATACTTTTTTTTTGCAAGAAAGGAAATGCCAGGTTATCTTTTAGTTTTATATTACTGAGAAATAGATTATTTTAATTATGTCCTTGTTATTATAGCTGTTAATGCTTTCACATTTGAAAGAATGTGAAATACTGGGTTTCCTGCCACTTTGACCATATATCTAATACCCTGTAGGCATGCCAGCAGTGGATTACTGTGGCAGCATCTGCTTCCAGTAAGCTGCTACATGAGCAGAATAAATAATTTCATTAGTAAGTGATTGATATCTTTAATTTGAATTAAAAGCCAAATTTCCTTTTTTTGTAAAGCACAGGAATAGTAGGTTTAAAACTGTCTTGTAGTCTCGGAGGGCATCTCAATTTTTGTCTTCCTACTTTAGGCACTTGGCAAGTGTTTTATCCCTTCAAATAGACTAACAATTTTAAGATTCGAACCACCCATCTGAACAGTTATAATCAGAAAACATTGAGTGATGTGATTATTTCCGGATTTGCCTTGTTGCATGTTTCCTAGTGTGTGTGGCTCAGAATGAGAGGGAGGCGTGTCCATCCCAGGCTCGGCCTCCCACCTTCAACTTCTGTTATGATTTCTCACTAAGTCATTAGTTTCTGTTTAATCTACTGAAAATGGCCCTTCCAAACTTGTAGATCCTTATCTTTTCTTTTTTCAAACAACAGTATTGTAGACTTTTTCAGTGATTCTTTCTATAATTTTCTTTAAGAACATTTATACTCACATAAATGAGCATTTTCAGCCTGGTGAATGGACACTTTTGACCCCCCCCCCCCAGTGTCCATATCTGTTCACTACTTTGAGATAAACATAAGAATTTAATATCCACATAGTATTTACTTTCTGTATTTGGAATATATGTGTGAAGTATGACTAATGCTGATATTAGGCTGGTGATCATGACAAATTCTATCTATGTAGAAATATGGGTATGGTTGGGATAAAAATTAGATTCTCTACTCTTCCGTATCATTTCAGTTCCTATCAAGTGAGCTGGATTTTGACTTAAGGACAAAAGAGAGTTTATGATTTAGAAGAGAAGCGTGTGAGTAGTTTTGTGTTTTTTTAGTTTGAATCTATTAGAAAATACTAGGTATTTTTCTTTTCCTCTGTGGTAATTGTTTCTCCAACTCTGGGCTCACATTGATAAATTCAGAAGACATTGTGAAAAAAAGGACTAGTGCTTCTGAAATTCTGTTTATTTTCACACTCTTAGGGTGGGAAGTATATTGTAGTTCTTATAAACCACCATTGAGATGGAGAGGTAGGTATGAACAAGCAGGTTATCTACTGCATATGCCATTGTGTCACACTGACGTCTGCCTTGAAAGGTAATCCAATAAAAATTGTATTATAGTTTTAGAAATGGGTAGCTATACCTGAAAAATGGCCTAGCCTTGGTGGCCCAATGATAAACTGACCAAGACTGGGTTTTGTGGGTTTGGAAGAAAACATACCTGAATAGTATGTTTTATGTAAGTTCTAAAATATAAACATGAACTGAGAGGATAGGAGTTCATTTGGTATTGGGAATATGAAACTGCCTAATTTCAGACAGATTTTTTTGTAAAAGTAGCTTTAATCTGCTTAAGTCATGACTAACATTTTAAAAGCTCTATTTATAAGACGAAATTCTGGATAGCAGAATGTTCTAGGCTATTTATAATTAAATGTGGTTCATCAATGTCATTTCCAACAAAGTTGTTGTAGATATCTTTGAAATATAAAAATTTTATATTTTGGAGGTTTAGTCAAAAGTCAGTGAGTTTAAGATTGGTGCTAAGTTTTACCATCATCAAGCAAAACAGTTCTTTGTACGTAGTAGCATCTGTCAAGGGTTAGTTTAATAGTCTGTCCATCTTTGTGTTATTACTGTCATGCATCACAGTCAGATACTGTTGTTCTCCTTAATTCTTCTAAGAGAATGTAGGGTGCCTGGAGCCATGGAACAATAGACTTTTTCTCAATATTAAACATTCTTTATATCAAAATAGTCATAGTATCATGCTCTCAAGTCAACAGCAAAACTTTTGATATTTATTGATCAGTTATTTAATATGCACTTACTTCGTGTCAGACACTGTCTAGGCACTTGAGACTCATCAGTAGACACAAAAATCCTTGCACAGTGTGGCTCGCATTGAATAAAGACTTGTTAAGGGGGAGGGCAGAGACCATGATTACATTTCCTTTCTTACATAGGTTCCTCCTCCCACCCTGACGTTTTTGATTGCCTTTTCCTTGGAATGTCTGCTCTTCAAAATAAGACTAAACAGTCTGTATTATTGGTATAAGAATTAAAAAACCCTTGGTTCTATTTTCAGTTTTACTGTGGTTGTTCAATCTCCTAGTACATTAGTTTCTTATGCATAAAATGCAAGTGTTGTTGGAATTAGTGACATGCCCTCGTTGGAGAGGTGCACTATCTGAATAGGAAATTATGTTACCTGGTTTTACTAAATACATTTATCTAAATATAAAAATGTAAATAGCCAAAAAAGCCTAATAAATGTTTATTTTAACATAATGTTAGTCCACATACCATTTTGGAAATGAGATTGCTTAAGTGAATTGCCAGGGATGAGTGAAAGCCTGCTTTAGAATTGAAGCTTTAGTTTTGTTCATTTTCTAACATTTCTCTTTTAAAAATACTTAGCATTTGTTGAGTGAATTTGTCCATTCCTAAATACTTCTTGTGTGACTGCTGTGTGCCAAGACCTCTTGGAGGCATTGGCTCCAGCATGAGCTGCTCAGCTTTAGCTCCCTGCCCTCTGGAGGCTTTCTCTGGGTGGGGGGACTTAGGCACTAAATAAGCGGTTAACCCGTAAATAAACATGAACTCCAGTAGTAGTCAATGCCATAAAGGAAATAGAAGGAGATATGATAGATTGGGTGACTACTTTGGGTAATTTGAGAGCACCAAAAGTTTAAAATATTTATAAGGGCAAAGTGGTATTTTTCAGGTACTGTTTTTAAATGGATATAGTAAATACCTTGACACTAACCCACTTTTACTATTCTCTTCCAGTTTGTGAAGTGTGGATATGCAGGCTCTAACTTTCCAGAACACATCTTCCCAGCTTTGGTTGGAAGACCTATTATCAGATCAACCACCAAAGTGGGAAACATTGAAATCAAGGTAATATTTTATTTATTGATAAATGAGGATCAAAATCTGTGAGGTCTTCTCTAAATGAAGTAGTTTTAAAAATGATGCCATGCAAAGCAAAGGGGGAGGGCAGAATTGCTTGTATTTTTAATTTGTATCAACACCTGAAGAAAGGCACAAAAACTGAAGTTAATTTCATCTGACTTTAAGTATCGCTTGATGCTATTACTCTCTGAATGGAGTAAAATACTTAAGATTTTTATATTGATGTGAATACTGTATTAGTGACTTAAAGTCCTATTACATAATATAGTTTTTAAAAGAAGTCAGCCTGGTATTTTTATGTTTTTCAATTCCATATATTTGTCTTTAAATGTTAGTGTCTCTTTGGGACCTTAGACTTCTGCTTTCCATGTTCTCGTGGCCTGATCCCCCTACTTTTTTATATAGCTAGTCAGGAAAACACAGGATGTAAATCTTATTGTTTCCTCCTTTCACTAATGTAATAACTGATTTCCATACTGTGCAGGACAAAAGCTGCAAGTCGTTATTTGGCCTTGCATTATTTAATATCTTGCCGCAAGGAGAGCAGAGGGAAGGTTGTCAGTGCCTACTCACTGTGCTTAACATGAGAGACTCAGCATGAAGAAAGATAGGTTTTTCTCCCATATTAAAGGGATTGGAAATCAAGTGGGCATTATGATATTTTAGAAGAAAAAAGAAATAGAATCAAAAGGACTGTGGTCACCAGTTGACTTACATTCTTCAGGTGGCCTGGGGATCAGGTTTTACAAAATGCAGTAGAATGTAGGGGCTCTTTAACTGAATTATTTGTGAACAAGCTAGCATTGTTGGTCTTATCTGGACAGTCTTTGGCAGGATTTCAGTGAACTGTTAGATTATGAGTCATTTGGAATAAATGAGTTGGAGTGTACCCCTTTGGGACATTTGTTTGAGATATTTTAGGAAGGTGGTAATAGGTGGTAGAGATTTGCTACTTGGTAGCTCTCTGCTCCTGGGACTAGAAAATTGAGTTACACAGTGAATGAAAATATGAACTAAAACTTAGGTTCTGTGATAATTTTTTAAAGACTTAAAATAGCGAATTATTCTGGCCTCTGTTATGTTATAAACAGTCAAATGGGACACTCAATATGAGAGTGTTTCTTTTTAGGGTCTTTTCTTTGTGGAAATTTGTGAGATTCTTTACTCTCTTTTTGTGAACTCCTTTCATTCTGATTGAATTCAATCTTAAATGAACTTTGACTTAAAATTTAGCTAATAGTAGTGATAAGGATAAACTTTTAAAATTTTAAGTTGAAAGTCAAACTTTTTATTCAGTATCACACTTTTAAAGAAGAATGGCGTTTTTATATACTTTATCGATAACATTTTTGAGGTATTAAGATACATCACATACAGCCATTTTTGTTCACCAGCATAGGCACAAATAATTACATATCTTTTCACTTCCACTTTCTTGTTTTTTAAGGCCAAGTGATAGAAATGAAACTAGTCGATATTCTAATAAGATGATTTGCTTAAGGACTGCCCAATAGCATTTGCCTGTATGGTTTGTCATTCTGTGTTCTGTTGGCTCAGTTCTCTTCAATCTGCTCAATCTTTCAAGTCTTTCAAGTTAAGTTGCTTTTCTAGTAGAAAACAGTAAAAGAGACCTGTGTCAAATTTAACTTGACTACGAAAGCTTATAAAAACAACCCGAAACTTACCCTCTACCTATTCAGCTAGACCTTTTCTGTTATCATTTATTTTCCTTAATTAAGGTTCTTAAATTCAGTAATGAATTAAAGAAATTTAACTTTTTGGAATTCCTATGCCTAGTGGATTGACTTATACTTTTTTGTGTCTTGTTAGCTAAAATGTGATGGTAGACTAAAAAGACTGGAAATTTAAATTGTTTAATGACTTAATTTTCATTCAGGAGTAATAACTGTCCGTGTTAATTTGGCCCTAATTATTAACTCCGTAAAATATAGTAGTACTGCCTCTGACCTCGACCTAATTTGTCTCTATTGCTTGTATGTTTAAAAATTTCAGTGAGGATTTTATTTAGGCCTTTTCTGACTCTTACTTCTACCTTCTCTCTCTTCACCTTTCTTGACCTGTTGAAGTAGAATAACAAAAAGATGGTAAGTGAGGTTACACACATGCTCTCTGTGTGTTTTCCACTTTTGCTTGGTGGGACAGTAGTTGTTGTTTTGTGTCCCTTTAGTATTGGGGAGGGGGGTGATTCCATATTTTAATTTTAAATACTTTGATTTTTAACCTTTTTCATTGCTTCAATTTGGTAGCAACTAATTAAGTCCTATACTTTTCTGATTGTATAGAATGGACCAAACCAGAACTAATTACTAACATAGTTTTGAATTGTTTTCCTTGTGTTTCTTGTAGATGAATGTTGTGATTAAAATGGAGTGTGGTGTGTATAATATTAGAAACCAAGTGGCTTTATTTAGGATGTGTGTGATCCGGGAAATTGGGGTGAAGGTGTTATTTTTGGATAAATCCGTTGTATTGACCAATGTTAAACTGAACATTTCCTATCATAGCTGTATGTATATTTGCATCCAGTACGGTATCATATGTGTTTTTAATGAACTGAGTAAAATTTTAATATGTGATGAACTATAGATAGTAAAAGGGGAGGAAAAGAGGAGGACTTGTTTCCTATAACATCCTTATTCATGAGCAGCTTTTACAACATTATCTGAGGACAAATAAGAAAAAGCTGAAAGTCTTGTAAGACTTTCCCATAAATAATAGATTTTCCCCCAGAATAAGGACTATTGTGTGGTACCTTTTTCTTTTGAACTAGAAGCTTACGGGGTGCATCCCACACCACTGAGTCTTTTATTATATTTTTCTGCAATAATCTGAGTGCTTCTATAATAGGTATTTTCAAGTCTGTTTTTAATATTTATTTGTGAGCAGCTTTGACAAAGATGAATATCAGGCATTTCTAGTGCTACATATCTTAACTAATAACAGTAACTTTGTGGAGTTTTGAATAAGCAGAAAGATTTAAAAGTGGAAATTCCTATATTTATCGTAATAAAAGATTGTGCCTTTGTCTTAAAATCCTGAGGAGATTAAGAGAAGTGTTCTTGTAGAGAACAGTGTAGGCTTAATTTAACAAATGTTTTTTATGGAATTTCCTTCTAGGGATTTCATTTTGGTTTTAAAGTGTGTTTGTTCTATTTTCCAATTTGGGGTGACATTGTTCAAAATGATTCTTAGCAAATATAGTCTACACTGCCTGCTTTTCATAAAATATAAACGCCTTTGAAACAGCGTCTCAGACAGTTACTGTAATTTTTCATTTTTTCATATAATAGATGATGGCTTAGGCTTGAGGTCCAGTGATGAGGCGGCTGGTAAAAATCTAAGGCCTGATCTCATTGCTTATAACTTGGTTCTGAGGTACGAGGGCTAGTTAGGAAAGCTCTCAGCGTTTTTGGTTTTGGGAAGGTGAAATGTTCTGGGGAAGATATGGTTTTAGGATTTTTTAATTAAAATTTTAGATATGGGTAAATTTAGGTAACGAGCTACTCAAGAGATTTTGCACTAATCTAATAAGTTAATGCTCGTTTTCCTCCATTTTAAATGTCCTCTTTGTTCAGAGGGATGGTAAGATACTCAATGCCAGATGTTTCTTTCAGTTGATCCTTTGTAGCGTGTATGTCCTAGAAGTAGATTTGTGAGCTTTTATTTTTAGTTGGCATTGGGTCATACATATGTAAGCCCCTATTCTTGCGTGGAATAAAAAGTAAATATTCTGATGAAATCAGATCAGACTTATTCTAAATTTGTTGAAATATAGTTGTGAATGCATATTGATTGTATAAACCATCTAATTATCTAATCTGTTACATTGTACAACACAAAGAAAATATACTCTAGAGGAAAATAAGTAACAATTGTGTGTTATGTTATATTTGTTAATGGCCAAAAGTAATATATGTCCTTACCAGTATAGATTCCCCCCTAACATTATATTGAGAAGTGTTTAGAATATACAACAAAATTGAAGGAATTTTACATTGAAACCCATATACCCATCACCTAGATTCTGACATTAATATTTGTATCACATATCCATCTATCCATCCATCTATCTTGTTTTTTGATGTGTTTCAAAGTATCATTGTACCTCTCCCTAAATAATTCAACATATGCATGTTATTAGAGTTCACCGACATAGACTTTGTTTTGCATTTTTCTATCAGATGATTTAAACAGTTAATATTTGAGAAATTTGAGTATGAAGTTATGGTAAATTAACTATATAAGAAATTAGTTGCAACAGAAAACTTTCAGTGAACATTTCTATCATCTCCTTTAACTTTGTTTTCCCTTTTTATTGTTGCTTTCAGTGGATTTTCCAGAAATCTGTTTTTTTGTTTTTTGGTTTTTTTTGCTTTTGTTTTTTTAGTAGAGTCTTCGCCCTGGTTTTACCTCTGATCTTTTTAAAATTATTTTTAAACGTTTTAAACTTACATATATTTAAACCTCTATTTTAAGACGTCTTATGTTAATTTTGCTGTTTCTTTTCATTTCCCTATGTTTTAAATTTAAGGTATTGTAGCAAATACTAGCTGTTTCTGATCCTAGTTGTTTTTTTTTTAATTCATCAGTTCAAGTAGAAATCAAGATTATTTAATATCTTAACTAGCTGATTTCTAAAATAAGTTTAAGTTCTTGGACATCGGTAGCCTTATTATACATATAAAACTTCACTTTTCAAATGTGGGTCATCTTAAGTATGCTGTCATTGGAGACAAGACTTGTGAGTATTTTGCTTCATGTGTGATAGTGTGATTTTCTAGTATTACACTTCAAGGTTGAAAATGTTGCTCATGAGATAACTTTAAAGAGTTGTTTCCCTGTGTTTTAATTTTTTGTATCTCTACAAATGCTCATTCACCTTGGTGAAGCATAAGTAGAAACTTAATTTTTAATTCTAATTCAGGCATACGTAGGTAGAAGTTTGTAAAATTTACAAATTATGTGGTGCATATATGCGTTATCATAGTGTAATAAGGAATCAATTTTTGCTTCTTTCATTATGCTTTATAGAACTTACACTTATCATTTTGATGTTTAGGACAAAGATGTGCTGCATGCATTGAGCATTTTTCTACACGTTTTTTTTTTCCCCTGATGTGCTATTTCACATATCACAGGCCTTATTTTTTGAACATTTGAGCAAAAGAAACAGATGAAATCTCATACAAAACCCTCCAAAATATGAAAATGTGGGGTTTATTTGTGCTAATGCTCTTCTTTTGGAAACATATGTATTAAAGGTAAGGTCAATTTATTGATTTAAACCATGTTGTACATAAAAATTTATTATCCATGATTAAATTTTGAATGGCATTGTTCTTGAAAGAAAAGACTTTTTTAACTTGTGGAATGAAGAACTTTATCTGAAAGTGCCAGAAAGATTAAGATTAATTACTCCCAAGTTTCCCGAAATATAGGAGTTTGATTTTCTGAAGGTATTTTATGCAAAAATGTGACTGGTCTAAAGCTTTGATATTATGATTTTCTAGGATCTTATGGTTGGTGATGAGGCAAGTGAATTACGCTCAATGTTAGAAGTTAACTACCCTATGGAAAATGGCATAGTACGAAATTGGGATGACATGAAACACCTGTGGGACTATACATTTGGACCAGAAAAACTTAACATAGATACCAGAAATTGTAAAATCTTACTCACAGAACCTCCTATGAACCCAACCAAAAACAGAGAGAAGATTGTAGAGGTAAGTTTTCCGATAGAATGTGTATACATGTGTTCTGGGATGTGATGTTGAAGCAAATATTCTTTCTTTTACTGTTGTTGTTAAGGATAAAAGGCATAAAAGTAATTGTTGTTTTCCCCCAGATCCTATTTATTGAACACCTAACTATATGCTAGTTATTATTTCTAAGTACGATGTATCAGTAAACAGAACAAAATCCTGCTGCCGTGGAGCTTACATTCTAGCAGAGGAAACCAGGCCAGAAAAGAGAAAAAGTGAGTTAGTTGAATGGTTTGTTAGAAGATGATAGATGATAAAGGAAAAAAGAAAAAAGCAGGTTAAGGGGGAATGGGGTGTGGAGGAGCTTGCATTTGTACATAGGGTGTAGCAGAAGGTCTCTGTGAGAAGGCCATGTTTAAACAAAGACAGAGTAAGGGAGTAAGCTGGGATATATGGGGCAAGAGCATTCCAGGCAAAGGGAGTAGCCAGTGTGAAGGTCCTAACATAAGAAGCCTGGCATATTAGAGAGTCAGCAAGGAAGCCAGTGTGGGAGAGCAACAGGTGATGAGGTCGGAAGAGTAATGGGCCAGGTCATCTCGGGCCTTGTCGTCTCTTAGAGGGAATTAGACTCTTACTCTGAGGGAAATGAAGGGCTCTTATGGGGATGGGACATAGTCAGGTTTAGGTTTCTGTAGCTGCTGTGCTAGACCTTATAAGGAGGCAAGGGTGGAAGAGAGACCAGTTTGGAGATTTTTTTCAATTGTCTAAGTAAAAGATTAGGATTGGGGTAATAGCAGTGGAAGTAATGAGAAGTGGCCAACTCTGGATCTATTTTGAAGGTAGGGCCAAAGAATTTTCTGATGCATTAGATGTGGATAATAGAGGGGGCATCAGGGATGACTCCAAAGGTTTTGACCTGAGCAACTGGAGGATGGGGTTACTGAGGTGAGGAAAGACCAAGATAAGTAGAACGAGATTTGGGGGGACTGCATGAGCAGTTCAGTCAAGTTTGAGGTCCTCATTAGACATCCAAACAGAAATGTCAAGTAGATAGTTATGTACACCTAAGATCAAGTTCAGGAGAAAAGTTTGGGGCTGCAGATATAAAATTGGGAGTCATCAGAATATAGATACTATGGTTCACCAAAGAAGTGAGAGTAGACAGTGGTGAGAAGGCTAAGGACCAGGGAGATAGGAGGAGCTAGTGAAAGGAGACTGAAAGGGCTAATGAGGTAAGCAGTTACAGAGAGCAAGAAATCTCCATTCTTAATGGTTTAGATGAGTACTTTTTCAAGGTTGTCTTTCATTATCTTATATATGAGATAGAAACTTTTAATTACTTTTTGTCTGTATCAGCTTTCCAGTTACTACTTAATATAAATATTTTGTTTTACTCTGTGACCATGTTTAGATGTTGTGGAAATTTTGGAAGGGTTAGAAGAGATCGTTAGACAATATTTTAAAAGTCTGGATTAAAACTCAATTTTTGGGGGCTGGCCCTGTGGCCGAGTGGTTAAGTTCGCGCGCTCCGTTCCAGGCGGCCCAGTGTTTCATTGGTTGGAATCCTGCGTTCGGACATGGCACTGCTCATCAAACCACGCTGCGGCAGCGTCCCACATGACACAACTAGAAAGACCCACAAGGAAGAATATGCAACTATGTACCGGGGGGCTTTGGGGAGAAAAAGGAAAAAAAATAAAATCTTTAAAAAAAAAAAAAAACAAACTCAATTTTTGTATTGTGTTTTAAAAATTTGAGATCATCGTTTTAGTTACAGAAGCCATATCATTCTTTATGGTTCTCATTTTAATACATTCTTTTCCTCCCAGCCACCCCTAAAACTGTGAAAGATGGGCTTTATTGTATTAGTTATTTTTTTTTTTTGGTGAGAAAGATTGGCCCTAAGTAACATCTGTTGCCAATCTTCCTCTTTTTGCTTGAGGAAGATTGTCCCTGAGCTAACACCTGTGCCAGTCTTCCTCTATTTTGTATATGGGATGCTGCTGCAGTGTGGCTTAGCGGTGTCTGGGTCCATGCCTGGGATCCGAACCTGTGAACCCCAGGCTGCTGAAGCGGAGTGCGCGAACTTAACCACTATGCCACCAGGCCGGCCCCTGTATTAGTTCATATTTTAATTGCATTTTATACTTTATAAATTATTTACAACCACTAATACTTTGTGGTTAATTAGTAGTCATTTGTAATTGCTATTTATTTTTAGCAACGCATTACAAAATCAGAGTGCAGAGAGATTTTTTGTGTTAAACCAAAAGGTTCCTACTCATGGAAACCTTTAGGAGAGAAACATGTGAGACTGAAAAACATGTTTTCTTTCAGCTAAAAAGCTAGGGAAATGACATTATACCTGGATGCCTCGTCCACTGAGTATTAAAACTAGGACAGGTATTTTTTTTCAATCTGCAAAAATGACAAGAGTTGGTCTCACTGCGCAGTGACGTCTCATGTTATTTTAAATACTCTTCTGAGTGCAAGTTTGGCTATGACTGATAATGCCCTTCTTTAATCTCATCCAGAAGGTGGTTTTAGCACTACAAATACTTTTTAATGGTCTTATAAATGAAAACCATTCTAACAGACCTTCAAGTTGACAAATGCAAATATAGCATCACTCTTCCATTTTCATCCCTGTGGAGGGGGAATAAAGGATGATGGAATACAATGCTAGTCAGAATATCTAGTTGCTTAATTAATGAGTATTTGTTTCAGAGTTTTAAAATTTGAATTCTGTGCAATTTTCATTGTGGTCAGTTGTAAATTTCTGGGTATCTAGATATTCAGAGTGGTAGTCAGCCCTGCTGGTCAAGGAGTCTTCACTATAGATGACAGGAGAAGTCCTGCAGGATGTTCCCAGCCACCCTGGACTGCCAAGAATGAGCATGATTGTGACCAGGCAGGGCACAAGGAAAGGACGCCTCCCTCCAGTGTGGTTCAGCCAGGAGTGGGGCGACCTCCTGGGCTCAAGTCGGGAGGCGGGCTCAGCAGCTAGGCAGTTGCTGTATCTGCGAACAATCAGGATTTAACTGCGTTTATTTTTGTCTTCCTGCCCTACCATTTTACTACTACTTTTTTCTTTTTGTTTAACTGCTGGAGGTAGAGCCACAGTCGTGGCCCAGGTTGAGGGAGAGGCATGGGGGGTCAGCAGTGAAGCAATTTCTATACTTTGTCTTAATAGAAAGGCTCGTTCAAACGCAGAAAGCTGTCTTTCGCTCTAATTAGCCATTAACTAAAACACGCAGAAATAAATTGCTTTATAGCACTTATGAAATGCGTAGGGACTCAGTAGTTATGCAAAACTCGGTCCCCCAGATTGGAGGTCTGTGACAGCAGGACTGTAATAGAGGCAAGAAGAGCTGAAGAGAATGGAGGACTCTTTTAGGTCCCTTTGCTTCTATTTTGGGCAACTAATCCACTCTGTAACCATCAAGAAAGCATATAAATATGTATTATATACCTTGTAAACACCAATATATTTTTCTTTCCTTTTGCATTTCCAGGTCATGTTTGAAACGTACCAGTTCTCTGGTGTGTATGTAGCCATCCAGGCAGTTCTGACGCTGTATGCTCAAGGTAGGTGAAGCTTAACTTGCAGAAGAGTCAGTTCAGCAAATGTTTATTCAGTACATTTTATGTCACAGGAATTTGATTTTTCCTTAAGTTTTAAGTCCCAGAAAAGCATAGTATTTATATATTTATTCAAATATTTTCACCACTTCTAAAATGTTTCAAATAAAATATCATATATGTTTTTATTTCCTTTATTAAACAATGAAGGATTTAAGGTAAAAAAGAGACTTCTCAATTTTTTTTAAAGTAGGAAGTTCCCTCTTTTAGGCTATTTTAATAGCTGTGGAGAATGAACATGGCATTTGTCCTCAGAATTGACAGAGCTAAAAAAAAAATACACAGAGATCCAGAAAGCTTAGTTTAAAATTCTACTTGTCAAATACATAACAGAGTAAAAACAAAGGAGAGTAGAGATTTGGGAGTGCACCCTAGTTTGGGGAGTGTGTTTAATGGAGGGGACTACTATATTTTCTTGATACTGCCATTGCTAGCTGCCTCCCTGTCTATTGAGAATAAAATATTGACCATGTGGGGAGTGCTCTTCTTTTTTTTCTTTTTGAGGAAGATTAGCCCTGAGCTAACTACTGCCAATCCTCCTCTTTTTGCTGAGGAAGACTGGCCCTGAGCTAACATCTGTGCCCATCTTCCTCTACTTTATATGTGGGACGCCTACCACAGCATGGCTTACCAAGCGGTGCCATGTCCGCACCCAGGATCCGAACCAGCGAACCCCGGGCCACCGGAGTGGAACGTGCGCACTTAACCGCTGCACCATCCAGCCGGCCCTGAGAGAGCTCTTTATATTCTGGTGGTCTGATTGAGAACTTATGGGGCTGTCAGATATGTGCACGGGGTCTGTTAGGCACTTGAAATCTAAAGATGCCCTCAAGGAACTTGGAGTCTAATGGGAAATGATACGGAACCAGACCGTTTTGATTCGGCATGTCAGAGGTTTGTGAAAGAGGTGACACTAGCACCAAGTCTCAAGCCTTAGTACTTAAGCAGCGTGTATGATGTAGTACTTAGGAAACAAACTTTAATATGGGGATCCATCTGATTCTACACATGGATTAGTAAAAATCACCTTGTAAAAATACACATTGGTTAAAAACATTCTATTAGAAAACATGAGTTGGAAAAAGGTTATGTCCTGTCCCCCCAAATGTCATCCCCTATTCCCCCCCACCCCTGCATTAACCCTGGTGCAAAAGGTGGAAAACTAATGTCCACAGCCATTTATAGCTTTAAATAGCACGTCTGGGAAACAAGGTGGCTTCTTTGCTGTTTGCTTATTATAAGGTTTAATTGACATTGTCTTTCTGGTTTCTAGTGAATAATTGAGGTGATCCTTTGGCTAGCCAAAACTAATTGTTCTCAGATTTCTAGCTATCTAGTATCAACAGGAATTTTTCCAACACAAAACAGTTTTGAAAATATATGGCAAAAATAATATTAAAAAACTAGATTATTTCAGCAAATTCATTATCAGCTTGTGTACTATTTACTTTTTGCAATGGTTTTCATAGAAGTTATCCATGATGCTTTAGAAAATTTTGCTTCAAGGGAATTCAGGGGTCAAGATTAAGTTGGAAAGAGAAATAAAGAATTGTACGAGCTTTAAGAACATGTGCTTTTCAGGCCTAGGTCTTGGGGTCTGTTTCTCCCATCTCCTGGGATGGCACGTGATTAGACTAAGAATCTCACAAGAGATGTGAGAAAACGCTGATTTTAGTGTCTGTATATCAGAAACAAATGTCAAAATAAGCAAATAATAAATGCTGGCTTCTAGACCAATTCTGATTGGTGAGGTTTCTAGTTTGGCTTCTGTAGTATTTGAAATTTGCTGGCTTTGAGTTTTCTGATTTGGCTTTTTATTTAAAACCTCATGATTCTGTCCACAGGTTTGTTGACTGGAGTAGTGGTGGATTCCGGAGACGGTGTAACTCACATTTGCCCGGTGTATGAAGGCTTTTCTCTCCCTCACCTTACCAGGAGACTAGATATTGCTGGGAGGGATATTACTAGATACCTTATCAAGGTAAGCAAGAGCAGCTCACAGAAATTAGATTTTGTAGTTTGTGTTTACCAGCTTAACACAAAACTGAACGTATCATCGCAGGATTCTAGCAAATCTTCTGCACCACTAGAGAAATGGCCCAGTTACTCGATTATTCATATAAAAATCCATATAAGATTTACACACGTGATCTCTGGAATACTAACGAAGATACATTATTTCATTACATAATTGTATTTGCTATTCCTGAGGAATGGGTAGAGAGGTAAGATGGAAGAGACCCGAAAACGTCCTTGAACAACTTAAGTAGCCTTTCCTGCCATATAGCCTTTCTTTGAACAGGTATACGTCAAAGCCATCATCTTGGTTGGGTCACCATTTCGTGTCCTTTGCCACCAAATACAGTGATACCAAATTATTGATATTTGATTAAATACAGAGCCCAGATGTGCCAGACTTTAATATTTAGTAGTTTTCATGGAATATATCCAATTTTTACTATTTTAAAGTATACTTCTGAATATAGTTAGTTAGAATTTTCTTTGAAAACATTGCTGGGGAAAGTCTATAAAGCTACTATTTGGAGACGTGTATTTTTTTAATGTCAAAAAAAAGGTTTAGAGTATTGTCTGTACTAGAATTCTCTAGTGTATCCTCTCCAGGTCACTGGCTCTCAACCAGGGACGATGCTGCCCCCTAGGGACCTTTCGCAATGTCTGGAGACATTTTTTGGTTGTTAAAACTGCAGGAATGCTACTAACCATCCTATAATGAACAGGGCAGCGCCCACAGCAAAGAATTATAAGGTCCAAAATGATTGGCGCTGCTGTTGGGACACTGTCCTAGGGGACATCTCTGTGACAAAGTGGGTTGCATTAAGTCCTGTTGACATGGGGTTCCTCTAGTCTCATTTAGGGTAACAGTGAGATTAAGTCAATGAGAATTTTAATATTCTCATTCTAGGCTACAATTCTGTCTGAGGTTAACTACCAAAGGAGTTTCCCAGGGTTTTCTTTTGAACATACACACAAAAATTAGGGGATTTATTTTTTAACGTTTTTATGTGAGAAGTCCGATTGTGTTTATGATGCATATTATGGTTTTAGTTTTTTTTCCTGTCAGCAAGTTGAATTCTCTTGTCATTCATTTGTTTAACAAGTGCTGTTGTCCATATAGTGTGTGTCAGACATAATGCTGGAAGCTAGGGATAAAACTTTCTAAGACCCAGGGGTATTTCATGAATATGGCATTGATTGAGGAAAGTGCAGATTGTAGCAGTCTAGTACTAAGATATTATTTATTAACAGACTTTTGATTGTTTATCAAAACTGTGTAAACATTAGCACTCAAACAGTACTCTTTTTAAAAATTAGCTCTCTACCTCATTTTCCAGATTTATTGTTCATGAACTGTTAATTCTGTTACTCTGTGAAACTGAAATAGAAATCCTTCTGTGGCGAGTAGTATTTCCCTTTCTGAAGTATTCAGTAAGAGCTAAGGATCCAGTCTATTGCATTTGTTATTGATATGACGTATTTAGTGAAAAATAATAGCTTTTGCAGAGTCGAACTCATTCAGATTAATTGTGAATTTACTGCTATTTTTTGGTACCAGCTGCTTCTGTTGCGAGGATATGCCTTCAACCATTCTGCTGATTTTGAAACGGTTCGCATGATTAAAGAAAAATTGTGTTATGTGGGGTATAATATTGAGCAAGAGCAGAAACTGGCCTTAGAAACCACAGTATTAGTTGAATCTTACACAGTAAGTATTTCCTGTATGTAATATATATGTGGTTTTAAAATGGACAACCATGATTATTGGTGTGTGTTTAAGGAGGTTTTCTTGGAATCCAGTATTTTTGTTTTGGGTTGTTGAAATATGTATATGTGTGACCTTTAATGTCTTTCTACATTAAGATTCTATGACTTAATTATTTTAGGACACCATATAATGTAAAATAAAGCACATAAATTGTTTTTCTACCTTTAGGATATAATCAGATGTGAAATGTTACTTTGAGATTCTGGTATCTGAAATAGCATATTTCAGCATGTGTTTTACAGAATGGCATTTCCCTGAGATGTTAATAGGTATTTCACAAAAATTAAAATGGGGGTTGCATTGTCAAATAAGTTTGGGGGAGAGTTGGATTTACTTTACTACAGGCCATCTCAGAGCCTTTGATAGGCTAACATGTGCCTGACTGTGAGAATGTAGCACGTGTGTTTCTCGGCCGTATTAGACTACAGGACTCTTCAGCATTTCATGGGACCAGTGTTCTAAGAACTGTGCTTTGGGAGGTGGTCAGCCCAGAATATTGCTTTAATAATTCAGTAGGTGGCAGTCTTTTCCTGGAGTAGTATTTTTTTAATGGACTGTTTAGAACAAATGTTAACTTGAAATTGTAACTAACGAGACTTAGAATCTAGTTATAGCTTACACCAGGGGAGTTGATCCTATCTGAATTTTTAATGTATTGCTATCGTAAGTCTATTATATTCATCTGAGTATAAAGTACTTCCATATCTCATCTTCAATCTAGTTATGGCTAAAATGAAATTGAGTAATGGGCAGTAAAAGCAAGTATTCTTAAACCATTTGATTCGTGTAAGCTCTACATATCACAAGTATGTACAAAATAGTCATTTAAAAAAATTTTATAAATTATATTGTTTTAGTTTTAAAAGATACTGACCCAAATAGTCAGTAAGCCAATATGTTGCAACTTAATGATCTCCAGCTTTGCCCTGGAGATTCTTTCCTGAAGCCTTCTTGACAGTTCCTCTAGATTTATAATTTTTCATCTACCTGACTCATTTGGAAGAAAGTGGCTTGAAGCAAAGGATGAGGGAACTAGAAATGTAAGGCACATTTTATTTATTTCTTCCCTCCTTTCTCAAAGAGTTTGAGTATATTACAAAAATATATACAACAAATAAGAAACAGTAAACTGATGAGTAAGTGAAGAGGGATAAGGACGGAGAAATAAAGGACAGGTTAAGATTTGGTGCAAAGAAATGAGAACCATACCGTCTCAACAGTTCCTAGAGGTAGGTGGTTCCTAGGCTGGGTGGCCCATGCTGGGCAGGAGCCAGAGCACTGAGAGAAGCCGCGCCATCCGCAAGGCTGGCAGTGCGAGGGGAAGAGGCTTTGCTGGTAATGGTCTGCCCTGGGAGGTTTATCTGGATATTTAGGTGATTTCATGTGGTTTTTTAACTCACCTAATGGTTTTATATTTTAAGGGTAAATGTTTGGATCAGTGTCTTTTTTTTTAGAAATTTGATAGAATTTATAAAAAGATAATTCTGGCATTTTTGAAAAATGTGATTGCTTTGCAGGTATATCTAAGCAATCACGGCACACACACAGAGTAAATGTTTTAAACTTGCTTTGTGGCCACTTGTTATGTTGGAAAGTCAATTTTGGAGTCTTGGTATAATTATTGTAATTCTATTATTACAAATAAATACACTGTTAGAAATGTTAATGTCAAACTAACTGTGGTATCTCGGATGGAAAGCGTCAGATGCAGCGTCTGCAAACGCGCTCGTTTCTTAGTCCAGTCGGTCCAGTGAATGGTGAGGTCGGTTAAGAGAGGGAGTTTTTAATCTATCGTTTCTCATTTAATTAAGTATGAACATGATGTGACTTAAGAGTGTTCTCTGCAAGGTCATGTCATAACGACATCTGACCCGTTGTTTCAATTGTATTTGCTCAAGTTAAAATTCTATTCATCTGTTATCATTTAGAATTTAATAGGAGCTAGTAGAGGCTAAGCAGAATTGCCTGATGAAGTACTCTAGATCGACGTTCCTTAAACAGTCTTGATCGTAAAACAGTTTTCAGATTAAATGATTTGACGGAAGTTTCACACGATATAAAGTATTTTGATGGCAAAATAACAAAGTTTCACAGAGTAATTGGTGAAAGAAATTATTTAGACTTTTTCATTGATTGTCTGTGCTACATGGTAAAAATATCCATAAAGTCACAAATGTATTAAAATGATAAGAGGAGCAGCACTGATACCATTAATCATCCAAATGCAGTGGTTGATCAGTGCTGCCTGTTTACGTTTGTTGCGCACACCAGTGGACCATCGCGCACTCGTGCACTGGTGATTTCTGCAAGAAATTTCTGATGTTTGGGGGATGGCATACCATTTTTAAAAAAAAAGCCTAATAATAAAATCAATTATCTAAATGTATTTTATTTTACCTTGTTTTTTCAAAAATGTATTTTAGGAGAAATGTGTTGCTGATAATGATTTTGGTTATAGAACAGATGTGTTTAAAAGTACTATCTAGTGTTCTAGAGAACACTGGGAAGATTGTTAATCTTTTGCTGACTAATACCTGGTTATTTTTGGTTTCTAGCTCCCAGATGGCCGCATTATCAAAGTCGGTGGGGAGAGATTTGAAGCACCGGAAGCTTTATTTCAGCCTCACTTGATCAATGTCGAGGGAGTGGGTGTTGCTGAATTGCTTTTTAACACAATCCAGGCAGCTGACATTGATACCAGGTACGTTAGAAATGGTGGTTTCAAAGTTATTTATCAGAAATAGATGGACTATAAACAGTTAGAATGACCAAGTTGTCTGTTTTCTCACTTATGTCTTTAAATAGATAAGGCAAAATAATTTTTTGATAGGGTGGCACTGGATGTTGGACAACATATCATTGTGTCTCAGAAGCCATTTCAAACTTTTTATTTTCAAATAATTTAAAACTTGAAAGTTGCAAGAATATCTATACTCCTGTATACATATACTCACGTATACTCTTTATCCAGTTTCCCATTTTACTGATTTTAACGTTCTGCATGCTTGTTTTGTCATCCTCTCTCCTTTTCTTGAGCCATTTGAGAGTAGGTTGAATGGATAAATGCTCTTTACTCCTTAATACTCAGTCTGTATTTCCTAATGAAGGTATTCTCTTATATAGCCACAGTACTGTTAGCGAGTTCAGGTTATTGCTGTAGTTTTTATCTACCATATTTCAGTCTCGTCCATTGTCCCAGGAATGTCCTTTATCCAGTTTTTCTTTTCTCTGGTAAAGGATCAAATCTAGGATCACACATTGTATTTAGTTGTCATGTTTCCTGGTCACCTTTATCTGTTACAGTTCTTCAGTCTTTCATGACATTGATGTCTTTGCAGAGTACAGGCCAATTATTTTAGAGAATTTTTCTCAATTTGGGTTTGAATGTTTTCTTGTGATTAGGTTCAGGTTGTGAATTTTGGGCTATAATACTATATAAGTGATGTGTTCTTCTCAAGGTATCACATCAGAGGTGATGTTTGCTCCTTATTGGTGATGTTAGTGTTAAGCTATTAATGACATTTCCTGTTTTCTCCACTGTTTGTTTTTCTATTTTTATTTCTTAGTTTATAAGTAATTTGTAAGAAAGTACTTTGGGACTGTGTAAATCTCCTGTTCTTCATCATATCTGCCCCCTACCCCTTTTAGCATCTATTGGTGATTCTTGCCTAAATCCATTTTCATTGTGATGGTTGTCAAAAAGTGATCTTCTAATTCCATCATTCCTTCTATATTTATTAGTTGGCATTCCAGCATAAGGAGGTGCTTTTCCTTCTCCCTTTTTTTATCTGTTTGTTTATTATCAGACTCATGATTCCATTCAGTGGATTATAATTTATTACTGTGTTTATTTATTTTGATGCTGAAATTGTTCCTGATTTGGCCAGTGAGAGCCCTTTCTAGCAGGCTCCTGTGTCCTTTGACATGCCCCCATCTTTTTTTAAGCACTTTCTATTTTGTGGCACATGATATTTCCAGCTCATCTTTAATTTTGTTTTTTGAATAGGTAGAACATTAACAGTATAGTCAAAACTGTACACGAAAGTATACTTAGAAGTATTACTCTCCCCACCCCTTGTCTTCCACCCGAGTCCTCCTCCCTCAGGTAAATAGTCTCATTATCTCATTAGTTTGAGATTTATCCTTTCTGTGTTTCTTACTTCCTTTTATTCAAAAGGTAACATACTGTAAATACTCTTTTGCACTTTGGTTTTTTTTCACTTACTATATCCTAAACAGTCCTATACCATTTTCTGGGGATTGTCCTCATTCTTCTTTCCAGTTGCATAGTATTCCACTGTGTGTACATATCATAGTTTATTCAGTGAATCTTGGTTATTTAGGTAGATTCCAATATTTGCGCTGATAAATAATATTGCAATTAATAACCTTGTGCAGACTGTATTTTTGCATTATTGGGCATGTATATTCTGAAAAAATTTCTAGAGGGGGAATTGTTGGGTCAAAGGGTAAATACATGTAGTTTTATTATTGCTCAATTCCCCTCTATGGATGTTGTACCATTTCTCATTCCCGCTAGTCATATACGAGGGCACCTGTGTCCCCACAGCTTGTTCACAGTTTGTCAGCTTTTTTACTTTTATGCTAGTCTAATGAGTGAGAAATGATATCTCAATATGCATTTCTCTTAAGAGTGAAATTGAACATATTTTTCTCTGTTTATGGTCACTTTTATGTCTTTTTCTGGTGAATTATCTGTTCATGGCTTTTGTCTGTTCTTCTGTAGAATTTTTGTATTTTTTCCCCTCAATTTTTAAAGGTTTTTTTTTTATATTAACTCTGATGTCTCTTGCAGATATTTTCTCCTACTTAGCCCTTTATCTCTTGCTTATGGTGTTTTTGGCTATACAAAAATTTGTTTTTATTTAACCATATAAAAACGTTTATAATCTTTCTTTTATTGCATCTAGAATTTGAGTCATAGTTAGAAACCCTCCCTTTACACCCAGGTAATTGAGGAATTCACTCAGAAGCATTTTGTAAAACAAGCATTTGTTTAACTCTGAATTAAATAACCACTTAACTCCTTCTGGTGGGATGGCTGGGAGCAGGAGAATAAATGGAAATTACTAAAAATAGCAATGACTCATAACAAGCTGCAGGTCTAGTGGAAGAAGATCAAAAATCTAATCTAGACTTTGTAATTATGGTGACTTTTCAGAGTTGGGTTAGTTAGATGCTTTTGTCCCTTGATTTAATGATCAGCAAAGTCGTATTTAAAAGAGCATGCCTCCTGGTAGGGATTAACGTTTTGGCATTCCTCAAGCACTGGAGTCAGGGTCAGGACCCTCTCCACAGAGCTAGCTTAGGAAGGTAGCACAACTCCAGTTTTGTTTTATGTGTTCCGCATGTTGAGACCTACATGTAAATGCTCGTGGGTACGTATCGCATGTAGCCATAACTCAGCTGCTTGGCCTGTGCTACACTCACGTGCACACTTCTGCAATTAAATACAAAGCATTGCTCTTCCAGAGGCTAGAATTAAAGTAGCCTGAGCCATTGAGAACCTGGGAGTAAGTAAAAACCTGGAAGCCAGTTTGAATGAGGTCAAAATGGATGTGACTCAGTTCCTGAACTTTACTGTGAGAAGAGTTCCTCAGAGCCTTACTCAGATTATAGTACTTTTACTACATGTGCGGTTATTTCAGATGTGATTATCTGGTGTCATAACCAACAGCATATTTAAGGAAGAAAGAGAGGACTGCTATACGAAGCGAACATATCAGTCTAACAAAAAATAACACGGGACAGCCTCAAGGCAGAGGAACAAAAGGGAGAGCTGCACGAGGCAAATGGAGGAATTGAAAAGCAAGAACGGGAATCACAGTAGAACGTGGTTAATTAACACCCACATCTCAGTGCCTCCAGGGGAGCACTGTGACAACACGGGCCAAATACTGGAAGTTGACCGATGGCAACTGTGGTCATTATTAAGACAGTTACATTTGCAAGAAAGTGTGTCATGTACTTCAGAAGTATTTTCATCAAGATTATAATAAATATTTTATATGTAAAGAGGATTTGTTATCTAATAACAGTAGTGGTAGCAGACATTCAGCCCTGTGACTTATATGTTGGATTTCATTCTCCCAGCAGCCCTCTGAGGCTGACATAAGTAGCAGGAACTCTGAGATATATTGTTTTCCTAATCTGAAACGCCAAATGAATACCTATTGTGTCTTTCTAGATCTGAATTCTATAAGCATATTGTACTATCTGGAGGATCTACTATGTACCCTGGACTCCCATCACGGTTGGAACGAGAACTTAAACAGCTTTACTTAGAACGAGTTTTAAAGGGAGATGTGGAAAAACTTTCTGTAAGTATTAATAATCTGTTAACATGCTTTTAAAACCTTGTAAAGTAGCTTGTGAATCTTGACAACCACTAGAGGGAGCAAGAAGTCTTCCTAAACACATTCCTAATGCAGTCAAGTGCAGCCTTGAAGAGAAAAGAAGTAAATGGTTCAAGGTAAGCTCTGTCCCAGAATACTCGGAAGACTGCCTGGTCGCCTCGGTACGCAGTGGAGGGAGGTGACGAGGTGCAGGGCCAAATGTTCTGGTTCCCCTGTAAGGAACAGCCTGAGATCCAGGTGCCTCTAAGTGCGTGGGAAGAACCTGGTACACTACAGAGAGACAAAGGCCCCACTTGAGTTTTTGTGGGGTTTTTTTTTTTTTTTAAAGATTTTATTTTTTCCTTTTTCTCCCCAAAGCCCCCCGGTACATAGTTGTGTATTCTTTGTTGTGGGTTCTTCTAGTTGTGGCATGTGGGACGCTGCCTCAGCGTGGTCTGATGAGCAGTGCCATGTCCGCGCCCAGGATTCGAACCAACGAAACACTGGGCCGCCTGCAGCGGAGCGCGCGAACTTAACCACTTGGCCACGGGGCCAGCCCCTTTGTGGGGTTTTTTAAACTTACTTTTTGGATATGAAATCAGCCTTCAGTGCTACTCTTGGACTATCTTATATTTCTGCTTCTAGGTTATTTTCTGGCTATTGCTTGCATGTTTCTTACCTCCCCAAACAGATTGTAAAATATCATTTCTTCACTTCTTTAACATCCCCATCAGCTATCAGAGTTTTTGAAACAGACTTAAATTGGTAGTTGATGTGTAGAGTAGAAGGAAATTTTTAAACTAGTATGTAATAGTTGATGGTTATTTGGCATTGGTTTTTTTCTTTCTACAAACTCTGGACTGTGTAAAGTTTGCTATATATACTATGCACTCAACGAAGAGTTGAGTAATTCTGAGTTAATCTCTGAGCTTTGTCTCGACTTTGATCGACTGTTTTAGATAATGAGATTACATATTACAGAGGAGTGTATGTATTGGAGACTTAATGTTACATCTTTCATATGTGACTCAGATTGTTGAAATTAAATTGAGAATGGACTCACATACATTAAACAAATTAAAAGACTCAAAAGGAGCCATGTTGTCTAAGTACTTCACTCATTTGTCTGATTTTATTGGGTTATATCTCTAATTTAAAATCAGTCTCAGGTGATCATTTATTTATTCAGCAAATAGTTCTGGAACTCCTTCTGGGTGCCAAACACTGATCTGGGTGCTGGGACAAACAAAACAGTGGTGAACAAAAACGAATCCCTGCTTTTAGTCTATGAATAATAAATCAGTATTAATAAGCACTATGAAGAGAAGTGAAGTGAGTTAGGGGCTAGGAAGGGAAGTGGTTGGGGAGATGGTGTGCTCCTTCATGCAGCGTGATCGGGCAAGGCATCTCAGATGAGAGAACTTTTGAGCAGAGACCTGAATGGAGTGAGGGAATGAGCAAGTGAGCTACATGACTATCTGGGGGAGAATCTTCCAGGCAGGAACAGCAAGTGCCAAAGCCCCAAGTTGGTGGGATTGTACGGGTGTGGCTGGAGCAGAGTAAGCAAGGGAGAGGGTTGGAGGTGAGGTCAGAAAGGAGTCGGGACGAGGGTCTTGTTCAGCCACAGTAGAGTTTGGCTTACTCCTAGAGAGATGGAAAGTCTTGGGAGGATTTTGAGCAGAGAAATGATAGGATCTGACTTGTTTTTAAAGAGTCATTAAGTCTAGTGTGGTGAATAGGCTGTTGAGGGAGGGAGGAAGAAAAGCAGATGTAGAAAGACCAATTAGGAAGCTCTGACAGGAGGGAGGGGTGGGGTGGTGGAGGTTTAAGATAGAAGAGGAGGTGTGAAATGGTTCTCTTGGACAGTGGAAGAGAGAGAAGAGAAATGTAATGGGATTGCCAGCACCACTAAGGGGCTTGATGGAGGTAAGTGATATATTGAAAGCAGGATGTCGAGTTTCTCTCCGATAGTCTTTAGTTCCTGGAGGGCAGGTGCAAAGTATAGAGTTGATCACTGGAGTTGGTGTTTGGAGTGTGAGAGGGAGAGAAGGACAAAGTCAGGATAATGTCAGGAAATGATGGAGTGAGCACGCACACTCATGCAATAAAAGCAGATATGAGAAGAAATAACCTGGGGGTCTATAGATGACTTAGGCAAGGAGGCAGATGGAGTAGTCTGATGAAATGAGTTTCGGAGGGGCCATGAAGTTGTGTGGAGGAGGGAGAGAGAAGCAGCAATGAAGAAGAAGAAAATCCCTGTTCCCAGACCTCCAGGGTCAGGAAGGGAGAGCGCGAGAGAATCAGCAGACAGTTGAGAAAGCTGCAGGGGCCCCAGTGTCTTCAGGGGCTTGCCATGTTTCCCCTAGAGCAGGGGTGGCCAGACTACAGCCCTGTGCGAGACCAGCTGCTTTTATAAATAAAGCTTTATTGGAACATGGCCAGGCTCATTCTTTTACGTAGTGTTACCTATTTTCACATATCATCTATGGCTGCCTTCTTTAGGTAGCTGCCAGAGAGACCCACAAAGCCTCAAGGATTACTATCTGGCCCTTTACAGAAGTTTGCTGACCCCTGCCTAAGAGCTGGAAAGTAATTAGAACAGTTAAAACAGTAGGTTAGTCTCAGAATTGATTAATAAGTTAGCTGTTCTTCTTTCTGGTGTATTGTCAGTCTACCATTCGTTTATGTGACATAAAGACAATTTAGAATGACATAGTTACTTTGAGTCATTTTGCAGGATTTGTGACTGTAAATAAAACTGCTACATCATTTTAAGGTTTCTCTTCCAGGTGTTGGCTAACCAAACAGATTGAGGTGTGTCTTTGCTAGACAACTAATACTGGCTACAGAGTATAAAACTTTTCCCACTTGTCTTTAATTTTGGTTACTGTGTTCATTTTTTCCAACATCCCCATGATTTATTTTGACCGTATTTGGCTTTGTTTAGTTTGAGAACATTTCATTTGCATTTGAGACAATAGTCAGTGAGCTTTGCTTGTAAGAAAAGAACTTCAGTCTTACCCTATTGCATAGGACTAGAATCATAACAGCGTTAGACCTTGAAGAAAGCATCCAAGTCCTCATATCCAAACTCTTGGTCTGACAGCTCACTGGGTGATTTGCCCCTGTGGTCATCCACCAGCTGATGGGGAAGCCTGCTGCATCAGGACTCTGGTACTCAGTAGGGTGATCCTGGAATTTCTCGTTAGGATCAGAACACTTGAGAGTGACAAGAGGTGCTGTTAATGATTGGGCAACAGGTGTAAATCAGGACTGTTCTGAGCACACTGGGATGGCTGTATGATCTCCTAGCTGTGAGCTTTGGGCAAATTACAGAAAGTGTCTGTACCTCAGATACCACACCCTGCTGTCCTACTTACATCACAGGACTCTTCTGAGAATTCAACACGAGAATATATGGAAAAGTCATTTTCCTAAAGCAGAAAGCACTATGTATGTGTGACATTTTATCATCTCCTCTTTCCCTAGAAATTTAAGATCCGCATCGAAGACCCACCCCGCAGAAAGCACATGGTATTCCTGGGTGGTGCAGTCCTAGCAGACATCATGAAAGACAAAGACAACTTCTGGATGACCCGACAGGAATACCAAGAAAAGGGTGTCCGTGTGCTGGAGAAACTTGGTGTGACTGTTCGATAAACTGCAAAGCTTGCTCCATCACACCCCTAATGCTTTCTTTTTCCTTTACTGCCAATCTTTGAACTCATTCGACTCCAGGACATGGAAGAGGCCTCTCTGTGCCCTTTGACTGGAAAGGTCAGGTTTTATTCTGATGTCTTGGGGAAGCTTTGTTAAATTTTGTTAATGTGGGTAAATCTGACTGTTTAGTTCAACCACTTCCCTACAAACACAGGGAGAGGGCAAAGGGTCCTGTCTGCTGCTTTGTTTCTTCTAAGTAGGCATTTAGACCGCACCTGTCGGCTTCCTGTTTCACTTTACTGCTCTAATGCTGCTAGTTTTCGTCTTTAGCACACTAGGTGGTATGCCTTTATTAGCATAAGAAAAAGGACCTGTGCGGGAGCTTTTGCATTCTGTTGGGGTGGGGGTGGTAAGGGATGGGTGGGCGCTGCTGAACCCCTCCTGGCATTGCCTCTCTAGCCTGGGCCTTCTAGTGACTCTACAGCTTTAAGTATGGCAAAGCTTCGAGTGATAACATTTTAGGGACACGTTAGGCGCAGAACTAAAGTGTTTTGGGTGGGTTGTTGAGTGGGGAGGGGGGTCTTTTGATTCTGATTTTTTGATTTTTGAGCTTTTCTGCTCTGGGGTACGTAAGATGAGCTTTACGTACAGTACTTTGATTTGGCAGGTTTTCTTCTCCTTTTGGTCTGCCTGTAATTGTTTCCATCTGATATAAACACCAAGTGTAGTATTCCAGGACCATGTAGTTTAGGGATTTAGTGGTTTTTTAAAATGAACCTTGTTGGCTGAGACTGGACTCCCTAGAATCTATCAATGGAAAAGTAACATTTAAACATGCTTTTGGAAATTCAAATTACAGATAAAAAAGTGCTTAAGAGCTGGTATTTTCTAAGTGCTTCTGTTTATACCAGAAGCATTAAGGTAGCCCAGTACCAAGGTACCATTCTCGCAAATTATTCTTCTATATGACTGACCAGAGCTTACTTAATAAAAACAAGTAGATACATATAAGTAGTTACTGGCAGTGGGTTATAATTGTTGGGTTAAAAATAATATTGAAATATGGGATTTGTTGCCAGTTGGGTAGTTGTCATTAGTTTTGTTTGTTTGTTTCAGCTTGCAACCTGGAAGTGGAATAAAATTTGACTATTTAAAATGATGCAAAAAAAAAATCAAGATTTAAGTTTGTATTGTACTGAAAAACTAATCGTAACTACTAAGATCTCAGCCATTTTACCTTTGAAAGAAGGGTTGTTAGTATTTGTAAATGTTAGCAGACTTGCCTGCCTGTATCAGAAAATCATATTGATGAATCCTGTTGGTATTACTTGGTGTCTGAACAAATATCAGATAGTACTCAGACTTGAATTCTTTCTAAATTTGAAAAGTATAGTAGCAAGAAATTGTATCACGCTAAGTGCAGAATTCACATTCTGAAGAAAAATGTTTTCCTTCATTTCGAAACATTCTTTACTAATAATGGCTTTGAAAGATAAAGGTTTTTTTGGGGGGGGTGACTGAAATTGGAGAAATTATTGGCATTAGAGTCTCTTTTGTGAGAAAACTTAAAAATCAGTCTATATGAAATAAGCAACAAAAAAAGGTTAGTTTAAATTATGCAGCTTCTGTTAATATTAACTATTTTTTTGTCTGTTTTACCTCAATTTGAACAAATAAAACAAGTTGGCCTGCATGCTGGACATGCTTCAGTACACATGAATAGCCTACAAATGCCGTCTACTAGATGTTAGGGATGTGGACGTCAGAGTCCCTGTGGTATTCTGAAGTGTTCCTAAATCATGTTCTTGTAAATTCCCTCTGCCTTTTGAGTACTGGACTTGTTAAAGGACACAAATGTAGGACCAGGACCTACTAGCCGTTCATTTCAGGTAAATGGATTGACTCTTGGCCTTCGGTTATGATTTTAAAATATGGGGCTAGAAAACAACCAAGAACGGGATGGACTCTTAAAATAAAGAAAGCATTTTATCATTTGTCCCTTGAATGTAGAATTTGGTTTCAATTTCATAATTCTGCTTGCAAACATGACAGTTTAAATGGTGTATTAATATATATATATATAGTATAATTTAAAATTTTCATTTTATAATTTTCCTGTTCCAAGGTGAAATAATGCATTTAGTAATTTTGGGAGTGGGGGAAGTATTATGTTTAACTGGAGTTGTCAGGTGTGAGACCCTCAGAAATTACAATTTTTTCTGTTTTAAAAGAGATCTCATTTTTAGCTCTTGAAAACCATTGTCGTTTGAATTTCCAATAATGATTAAAAATCTTTTCTTTTTAAATTAAAACTGCCAATCCCTTGATCTTTGAGAAGGATTTCTTAGAAATCAATCTGATAGTTAAACTTTTTTCTCTGAAGCTTGGTATTGGATGTTAACTTTTACACAGTTCTGAGCACTGTTAACAATACGTGGAAAGTATTTTAAGAGATCAGTGGAAAGTTAAGCATTTGAAATTTAACATGGATATTCTTCTTTTTGATTCAGAAAATAAAGCCAGATTTCTCAAACTCAATTTGAATTTTGTCTTTGTTTTTCCTCTTAATAGTTTTTCTCTTTAGTTTCATTTCCTTAACTTTATTTGTATTTTCAGTTTTGCTAATGCAGGATAGATTGACAACTTTATGCTAGTTGTTAGGCCAACTTTAGTTCAGTGTTCTATTTTGTGAACAGAAAACCTCTTTATTTCTGGTATGATTTTAAATACATAAGGAAAAAACAAACTGGAAATAAGAGCAAATTACAGCAACCTTGGAGATTTTTTCCTTGAGCAGACCTTCTTGTTCCTGGAAGATGTAAAGTGGCTATGCAGTATCAGGAATGCTTGGCAGGCCTGTATGTAACATGCTCTTTTCAAGGACATTTTAGCTCATCTTCAGACTCTTATGCGTATTATTTTTAACAAAACAACTAAAGAAGGATGAAATTTATTGAACTGACCCTTTCTTGCTTTTATACTAGCCTTTGAGGATGGGGGCTAGGGAGTCAACTGAGTATTTCTGTGTTTCCTTCTTCTTGAACTTTACGCTTGAACCTCATTGCTCCCTTCATGGCCAGGGTCCCCCAGGACTTCCTCAGGTTGCTTCCTGAGGGCTTTTCATCTGGTCTCTTCCTAGTTGCCAGAAGAACACTGTGACAGCGATCTCCCTATGCTAGAGGAAGGAAATACGGGCCCTGCATAAGTTGTCCTTGTCGATAGAATGACTGTCTCAGCGCTCTTTGTTGTTTTTCCCCACCCACGAACTCTGGCCCCTGTACAGTTGAGTGAGTTTATTAAGTGTACTAGTTTTAGAACCATCAAAGAGGATATCCAGCCAGAGTGAACTAGAAACTCGAGGTAAGAGGAGGAGGTAGCAGGAAGGACCTGGGAGGGCATATTTATTTGCAAGTGTGAGGCCAAATTACTGACTTTGATTGCTATCTTGCAAGTAACCTTAGCCATAGAATAGAAATAAACTTCAGTTAGGGGGATGTAAAGAAGGCAGCTATTATATAAAGTCCAGTGATTTTCACATTAAACTTAACATTTTAAAAGCACCCTAGGGGCTGGCTCTGTGGCCAAGTGGTTAAGTTCGCGAGCTCCGCTGCGGCAGCCCAGGGTTCGGATCCTGGGCGCGGACATGGCACCGCTCGTCAGGCCACGTTGAGGTGGTGTCCCACATGCCACAACTAGAAGGACCTGCAACTAGGATATACAACTGTGTACGGCAGGGGTGGGGGTGGGGAGATAAAAGCAGGAAGAAAAAAAAAGATTGGCAACAGTTGTTAGCCCAGGCGCCAATCTTTAAAAAAAAAAAAAACACCCTAATGCATCTTGTTCTGCATTGTTTAAATAACAAACATCTGAAGTTAGGGAGAAAGATGCTATTAAACTATAGGTACATTTGTTTAAATCATCTGCACTGTGGCAGTGACTAAAATAAGTCTCGTACCTACTGTAAGTATCTCAATTTGTGTTATGTGCAGATGTAAAATATCTAACTAGGTAGGGGGAGTCCAAATGATTTCTTGCTTCCCTTTGGCAGAACAGAGTTCTTGTCTCTCTCATATCAGTTCCTTCCACCCTCTAGAGAAAAAAGGAAAGACTGGAAAGGACTCCACAAATAATTTTCTTTGAAAAAGAAGAATTAGAGAGTATTGTAACTATGCTCCTGTGGACCACTTGAAAGGTTTGCGTTTGGGAAGTGCGGGAACCAGTCCCAAGGATAATACTGTCTAGATTTCTAACCCAAGGGACGCTCCAAGAACAGTACCTTCTGCCTGCCGGTAACATCGAGTTGCGCGTTTGCCTGGTGAATGCTTTTGTCCTTAAAGATTAGTAAAAAGAAAACTCCTGTGAGCTTCTTTGTTCTCCTTGAATAGGGGTTTGAAAAAGAGGGCCCCAATTCTCAAGAATAAGAACTCTATGCATAAAAAAAAAGAATGATTATAAATATTTGAATGCAAATGTATTAATATCAAAAGTTGACATTTTAAGCAATTGGTTCCGGAAGTTCTGAAGTTAAGCCGTGCCACAATATTAATTTGATCTTTTTGTTTAATGAGCACCTTGATATTGTGCAGGAGTCAGTACCTTTTTTTAGGCAGATCATAAAATATGCACAAGAAAATTGCCAGGCCTATCTGACTGTAGGAAACGAAATCTAAGGATTTCCTGAGTGGGAAATACTTCGATTAACTGGTCTTACACAGATTTTCATATTTCATGCCAACTTAGTGTTTGAAGAGTAAGAAATTTGGGCCTTAACTGAGGCTCAAATGTCAAAACTAAGTGATAATATACATTTGACCCCATGATTTGAAACCTTCAATCTACCTCCAAATGTGTGTGGGTGTGTTTTCTTTCTCAGATCTACATTTGAAAGCTTCTGACACTAAATTTAAGAACTGTTGAAGAGGAACGCAGTTTTTGGAACCAGAACTATGATGATGAGATAGAATTTGAAGGACCTTGATGACCAATTAGGGAGGCCATTTTGCTCACTTGTTTTGTTTTTACTTGGTGGTTTAGGTGTAATTGAATATGTTAAGTATTCTATAAGAAATGATGTAACTAGAGTCTAATTACCTAAATTTAAAATATAGTCAAATGATTTGCCCCTCGATGTATTTCTCAATACGAAGTCAGAATCACATGGGGTGTTTCAAAGCGCGGTTACCCGAGCTGTACTTTGGACCTACCGAATCCCTCTCTCTGGGGCCTGAGGGTTGGTTTGCCTG
The DNA here is from genome assembly GCF_041296235.1 of Equus asinus. NCBI lineage: Eukaryota > Metazoa > Chordata > Mammalia > Perissodactyla > Equidae > Equus > Equus asinus. The sequence goes on along the minus strand of NC_091795.1, from coordinate 47,713,277 downwards.
TTTTCCAGCTGTGCTGCTGGTCCTGATCCCCCCAGAGCTCCCCCTCCCCTGCTGTAGGATAGTAACAGGACACGCAGGCTCCAAAGTATGAACTGCTCCCCTGGGCCCACGCCTGCGTGCCCTTGCCTCTCTCTTCTGAAAACTGGAGCTTTCACCAAATAGGAAGTGAAATGGGTACAAGGCCTGGAAACCAACTCTGAGGGATGTTGGTCGGTCGGCAGTGTGCTGACCACCCCTCCTCCCCCAAACAAATCTTCAGTTCAGGTGGGTGATAACATCCCTTAGCCAAAATGCCAATTCCTCTGGGAAGGTTAAAGCACCATCAGTTATTTACTCAGTTGTCTGAACTTTTAAAAGAAGTCCAGCCACTCAAACTGACACCTAGTGAAGATTAGCAGCTCTTTGTGATTTAAGTGAAGGGAAGATATGTAAGTTTGGCCTAAGGTATGCATTGGAGAAAACAGGCCACCTCTGAGGAAACCTAAAGAAGTGTGATTAGGGCAAGCTCACTCTTTAGGGCTGTGTAGATGGGAGCTGGATGCTGGAAGTGGAGGAAGAAGCAGAGCAAACTGCTTATTTCAAAATTGCTTTCAGAGATGTTTTCTCCTGTGACTTGCGTGGTTCCCAGCTCCCTGAGCTCAAGCTAGTACGGCTAGTGCTACAAGCCAGCCGCCTGAAGGATCAGAGTGATTTGTAGCCTGGCCAAGGATGTGGCCAGATGTGGCTTTACTTCTGGAGAGGAAATATCTGCATTTCAAGTTCCATGCAACTGACATAGAAACAAATTTTTGGATGCAACTTGGAGACCACCTGTATGTAGTTCTTTCAAGGGTCGATTTGTTTTCAGTCTAAACCCAGTTGGTTCCAAAATTTGGAAGTTTGTGGAATTTTACTGTTTTAGTTGATAGCTGCTAGAGAGAGAAGAGGAAAAAAAGCTTACCCCTGCACTTGGCGCTTTCAGGCAAGGATAACTTTAGCCGGAGATTTGAAGGCGAGGAGGAGAGAGGTGGGCATGTGGCCACTATATATTGAACAAGTAACTGGCTGCAGGTGAGGAGGTTAGATTCCAGGACAGGAACCCTCTTTAAGAAGGAGGTTGCTGGATCCTCTGGGTGAGTAGGAAGTAACGTTTATCTTCTGAACCTCCTTCTACAGCCCAGACAAGAAAGCGTTCAAGGGCTCCAGGTGGACTGTGGGTACTTGATGCTGGATGCATTTTCTTCCTGTTTGTTTGCCTGAATATTTCATTCCCACTTTTCCACTGTGAAGGCTTCTCTTAAATTTTCCCTTTCTCTCTAGAGCACACAGCAAATACCCTCCAGCCGGGTTAAGCCCCTCCGACAGCACAGTCGGCTGTAACTATGCATCTGATGTTTGGTGGCCTCTTTAGTGCTGAAGCTTGGCCTGAAATTTGTCCCGCTGTGGAAGTGTTTAATTGTTCCTAATGAACAACAGTCATTTTAATAACTGCTATAAATAAATCTCTTGTGATTTTTCAGTCAGTTTTCACGTCCTGAGGGCCCCTAAAGCAGATTGCTGTTCATACTGTGAATTTTGGGAGTATCAGTGTTTGCTATTTGCCTTTTCTCGAACACACAGGTGGAGGTGGTGCCAGGAAAACGACCTTATGACTTTAAGCTACTGTTATTTTTAAATGGTGTGACAATCTCATGTTTGTTTATTTAGTTTTGGTTAATTCTACCAATCTCAGAAAAGAGTGGGCTGAAAATTATCTTTTTTCCATTTCATATACATAGCACTCTTTTATGCCTTAAACATTTTTTCTCTTCTTACCATTGAAAAGAAGCTAAGATTTGTGGTGTGAGCAACAAAAATCCTCTCCGAGGTTTAAAAAAACAATAAGAAAGGCTTCCTTGAACATTCTCAATGAAAGTTTTCTTTGTTTTGTTGCATTTGTGGGTCTTTGGAACAAATATGTGAGGGGAAAGATTTATGTGCTGAAATTCCCGTGTTTTAAGAGTTTAAAGAGGTTTGGATTTATGGCACTCCCACCTCCACCCCCGTCGTTGAATCAGTGAGACTGGAAAACTTGTGAATATGGCCCAGATCACAAAAACCTTTGCTGTTCCCAAGTTCCCTGAAATGACAGGATAAAATTAAGTTTACTAAAGAGCATCTTAAACTCTTAGAAGGCAAGATTTGCTAGGTGGCAAACTGAACCAAATGGTAGTTCACTCCGCTAGCTGATTTTATGCAGAAGCTGGGACCAAAGGAGGGGCTCCTCCCGCTAAACTTCGGTACAGTTATTACTTTCAAGAATGTACCCCGTTTTCTTCAGGCTCAGAGCTTGTCTGTTAAAACAATTAGCTGCGAGGCAGACAGGGAAGGAACTGCATCTGCAAAAGGCAGGACAAGGTCAGGAGAAGAGGAGATAAACCCCTCGCTTGACTCGCGGCTGCCCACCCTGCAAGGAGCAGAGCTGGCCAGAAACAGCCACACTGATTTATGGAGGAGAAGTGAGGAAACTGTTGTCCCAGATAGCTTGGATTTGTGACAAGATTGGTGTAGACTATTTCCATTTAGACCGAGAGAGAATTCCGAGTCTCCGAGGTGTCCCCCTTCCTCGCCTGCACCCCTCCCCCCGCGTTTCCAGCAGCCCTCAGGCTGGTGGTTCTCCGCCTTTGGGGTGCCTGTGAGTCATCCCTTGGGGGGCTAATTGGGACGCAGATACCAGGCCCCACTTCCAGAAATCGAGGTGACGTTCTTAGAAGGGTTCCTTTGCACTTGGAAAAACATGAATCAGAAACCAGGGGAATTTCGTACAGGATTAAGCTACAGCCTAAATGACAAAAATCTGGGTATATTTTCCAAAGCTTTCACTTAATTAGTGTTTTCTAAGAGAATGAAGACAAAGGCTTTCCCGCCTAGAATTTAGCCACCAGGGACTCGGACTCTGGGTTTCTCCCTCGAGGGGTCCTCCCGTGGGCCTTGAGAAAATCGGCCTGGCTTCCTCGACTGTCGCCGTAATGTTCCTCACGAAGGAAAGTGTTGCCTGTCTCATCTGTGTCAAAGGGCCTTTATTTCAGATCCCTTTTGGAAAAGGAGTGCATGTTCCTGCCTTGGTTTACTGCCTCTCAGAGAACAAGAAGGCGTCTTAAACAAGTGTTTATTGAACTGTTAAAGTCCCTTGACTTTCTGTGAGCTAAGCCAGCAGGGGTCATCAGGCCCTGCATGAATTCAAGGAGTCACAGAGGAAGCAACAAGAACGATGATGACACAACAGAAAGCTGTCACGGTCGCCATTGCCTGAGCACCCCATCAGTACCAGGAGCTGCACCTTAAGCACTTTCCCAGCGTTCTCATGTAATTCAAGTGGGAGTTATCATCTTCCCTTTATAGATGAGAAAACAGAGACTGCAGAGCTAAAGTTACAGGAGCGAGGACCCAGAGCTAGGCGTTGTAGAGGTGGCGTTGAACTCAAGCATCTCTCCAGAGCACCCTTCGATGTTTCTGTGGGAGGGTCATCTGAGTCTTTCTCTGTCTCTCAAAGCTTTGATCAGCACAGGACCCTCACTCAGAGGCTGTGGGAAAAGTCCTTGTCTTTTGTGGGCCTTAATTTAACTCAGGCATATGAATGGAGGGCCCCCAGCCTGGAGTGGTTGACATCCTCAGTACCACTGGAAAAGTGCTTTGATATGAAGTGCCCCATAAGAGCTTGCTCTTATGTTTATAGCCAACCATTCCTGTGAAGAAAATTAAGTGGAAGCTCTGGGCGTGAACAAATGAATGGCCTGTTGGCCGCAGGCATGGAGCTTGTCACACTTAGGATTGATCAAGTTTGGGCTTTTTTTTTTTTTAGGCTTCGTTTTTGCCTAGCAGGTGTTCATTCTGGTCCAAGGCCCTGAATTTAGATCAGAACTTGACAAATTAGTCAATGGAGTTTTCAAAATCTCCACTCCACAGGAAGGCAAGAAATGGAAAGAATGTCAGTTATTAAGGTTCTCACTGGCCCTTGGAATCCAAATGGCCCTTGGAAAGAACACTCGGGGAGGGGAAACATGCGAATCTCTTAAATCTCCTAAGAATTTGCCCCGAGTGGGATGCTCTGAGAGGTGCAAGTGCGTGAGCGAGCTCTCAGAGTGACTGTCCCGCCGAGGACAACCTAATGGAAGGCCGGCTGCAGAGGCTAAACCTGCAAAGGGTGTGGCCTCTGGGGGACGGTAACTGCTCCCATGCAGAGCCGCTGTGTGTCACTTAAGCGGCAGCTAAGTTTGCTATGTGAATTCGAGGATGTTTTCCCAGATCTCCATGCCGTGAATAGCAGTGTTGTTTAAGATGCCATTATTGCTCACATCCCCCGTTGGCCAGGACAGAGGGAGGAGCCTGGATCTGGGTGTCCTGTCGCGGCGGCTGCTGCAGAAGGACATGATTAGTGGTCAGCCTATCTCTGAATGCCCTGGGGAGCACAGGGGAGGAAGGAAGGAAGGAAGTTGTGTAGGATAAACAAAACAAAGCAAAACCAAAAAAAGCCACAAGAAAGTACTTCAGATGTGCAAGAATCTGTAATTCACATACTCATGGGATAGTTGAGGGTTAGGACCTGGATTAAATGTTTTCACATGCGATGAGGATACCAAGAAAAACAACTGAGCGGGTGGAGTGCCTGGCTCGGTCTAAAGAGCTTGGAAACAGATCCCTCTTAGGTTTCTGGAGGTTTAGACACATTAAGGCCTATACGTAAATTGTTTAAAAATACGTCCAGCAAGTTTGGCCATAAGGCCATCCACGTTGCCAATTTGCCTTTAGGTTTTCATGACGGGATTAAATAGGTTTTATGATCTTGTTGAAAATAATTCATCACTTTTTTAAAACTGCGCTTTAAACGAAGTGAATATACTGATAAAACGAATGAAATGATCTCTTGAGTTACTCAGAACCCATTCCAAACGAGGGGATCTCCGGCAGACAGAGGAACCAGGCTGGCGCCTGCTGACCTTCACCACTGGGCGCTTTGACTGGGTCAAAGCAGGGATCCGTGGGGCTGCTGCTGTGGCCACACCTCAGAGACGGGGTTTTTTCAGCATCTTAATGGCCCTTGGAATAGAACCAAACAAACACCTTTAAAAAGTAGGATTGGTGGGCATTTTAACAGGGTGTGGAATTATCTCAATATAAAGTGCGCCAAGGATTACTAAGCCAAATGGTATGCCGCGGTTGGAAGTGTCAGCCTTGTGCAGCTGTTCTGGTGAGGGGCTTGAGGCCCAGCTCTTGTGGGAGCCAAAGTTTTTGTAAGTTTTATACATGTAGATGTGTTAAATTAATTTGAGGATAATCTGTCAGGTTGAACTTGACAGTGAACCAAAAAACAAAACAAAAAATAACAAAACAAAAACCAACTCGTGACAAGGTTAGTTTCAGTTTGTGCAAAATAAGCACATTTGAAATTTCATGTGTATTAAATTGACTTTGTAGGAAACAAATCTTTCTTCCCTCCCTGGATACCATTATTTTATCCTGTGTTAGTTACAATCATTCAAGTGTGAAGCTTGCAGTAAGGCCAGGGGTCCCATTGTTTAAAGATCTCGAGCTGCATTTCCGAAGTCAAATGGTGGCAGAGGAAAAGCGACTTCCCAGACACTCAAGAGAGCTTGAAAGGGACTGAACGTCTGCAGCGTGCTGTTCCTTCCTTCCCTTTTGAAAGTAGCCCTCAAAATTGGTCTGAAACCAGTGACATTTAAAAATCTCTTGTATTTGCATGAAAGTCTCTGAGTTTTGAATTTGAAGAAGTGAAGTGTTCCGTCTGCGGAGCGCTAACCTGGGTAAGAGGCAGCATGGGGTGATGCGGCATTTCCCCAAGGGGATTCTGTGAACCCCACGGCCCAGCAAAGACCCCGTACAGCCCGAGTGGGCTCTGCGGTCCAGTGAGTCACGGAAATGCTGCCTCCATCTCCCTTGCAGCAGGTTAGTCTCCGAGAGGTCCTGAAGGAAGGAAACCGGGGGACTTTATCCAGTGCGGAGTCTCTCTCTCACTCATTGCCTCCTTCCCTCCCTCCCTTCCTCTCTCTGGCCATCAACTGTTAATACGGTGCAAAGCACATTCTGGAAAGTCCGGCTCCTAGCCAGTGGCATAGACAACACTAGCTGTGGCCAAATGCCACATTTTGGGGCCCCTTTTCCTCATCTGTAAACAACAGGTTTCAAGGTGCTTGGAATAGTTACTACTTCAGTCTCTTCCTCAAAGTTTCACTTTAGAGCTAAGATTTGAGGAGTTTACAGCCTTTTTTTCATATTCAGAGTAAGCCTTAGACGGCCAGAACAACAGCAGATCGGGAGAGAGAAGACAGTGACTGAAGACACAAACACAGTGGACTAATGAATGCAAAGAAAACCTAGAAACCCGGAGTGTTCCCTGGCTTGGCTGTTCCCACATGGGTGCCATGTTATTGGACATTGGTCATGATGCTTGCAGCCACCAAGCATCTTTTGAACTCTCTTCCTATATTTAGGGGCTTTTCAACATTGTAAGTCCAGCCTCCCCAAGATAGACAGGTCACTAACTTGGCCCGCTGAAGGCCTGGCTCCCGCCTGGATGGTCTCCGCCTGGGCTCCGGCCTTCCGAGGGATTCTGTGGGCTCCCAAGTAGCCCTGAGGAACGCGTTTTCTGCTTAAACCGTCCAGGGCAGGTTATGTTGTTTGCAGCTGAGACCTTGACTCACCGGTACATCCTGCCAACTAAGATGCGATTCTGTCTTAATGAAAGTGGGGCCTAGCAACGAAGGACACTGGAGGCAGTTCCAAAACGTTTAGTTCGGCAATATCGAGTGTGTTTATTCCCTCCAATGTCTGGGATAAGAGCTCTCTGCATGCCACACCAAGCAGAGGCTGGCTCAGTATGTCTCAAATTAAAGACAACTTTCTCTTTCAAGCAAGAGGCCCCGCTCAGTCCCTTCCACCTGGTAGAGCGAGAATCTGGCTTAAGATTTTCATAGGAGCAGCAGGTCAGAAGAAGAGCAGACAATGTACTCAGCCTCATCCTGCTGAGTGTGTTTTTTCACCCTAGGAACACGGTAAGAGTAATAAAATCCCCAATAAGTTTCCAGGAAATATGAAGGAATTTGTGAATGATGATGAAGTAAGACAATTTGCAGTAGGGTTTCCCCCTTTCTCAGAGGAGCTGGGGGTAGAGTGAGAGTGGGTTGGTGAAGGGTCAGAATTTATTTCTGCCTTCTCTGAAATCAAGCAGAAGTGTGAGAAGCCAAGAAAGCCACTTGGAAAAGTATTTTCCTTGATGTCAGGAAACTGTGGGATTCGGGGATTTTTTGTTTTTGTTTTTGTTTTTTGAGGAAGATCAGCCCTGAGCTAACTACTGCCAATCCTCCTCTTTTTGCTGAGGAAGACTGGCCCTGAGCTAACATCTGTGCCCATCTTCCTCTACTTTATATGTGGGACGCTTACCACAGCATGGCTTGACAAGTGGTGCCATGTCTGCACCCGGGATCCAAACCGGTGAACCCCGGGCCGCTGAGAAGCAGAACATACACACTTAACTGCTGCGTCCCCGGGCCGGTCCTATGGGATTGTTCAATCAAGTAAAAACAAAGATTTTTAAGTCACTCTCTGCCATGGACTTAGCTCTCTGCTGGCGGCTGTAAGGAATATTACAGCAACATTTCCTTTTTCTGAACCGTTTGTGAGTAGCTTCAGACGCCGTGCTCCATCTCCTAACGCCTCAGGGTGGACTGACTTCCTAAGTACAGGATTTTCTCTGACATCGCAGCAGCACTGGTACCGAATTCAGGAAATGTAACCCTGTTACAGTAGTCTTTTCTAGTCTACACTCCATATTCCAAGTTTGTCAGTGGGCCCAATAGCGCCTCTGAGCACTTCCCTACTCGGTGCAGAGTCGAATCCAGCACAACACGCGACGTTTAGATGTCCTGTCTCTGGTTTCCTTTCCTCAGGAGCAGCTCCTCAGGCTTTCTTTGTCTTTTGTGACATTGAAACGTTTGAAGAACAGGAGCCAGTTTTTTCATACAATGCTCCTCAATTTGGGTTTCCTGGGATGTTTCCTCATGGCTAGTCCTGGCCAGAGGACCACACAGGAGACGCTGGGGGATGTCCACCTGCTTCTGTTCATTTTGATCACCTGGTCAATGTGTGGTCTCCACTGCAGCTACCATTTTCTCCTGGTAACTAATGATCAATCTGTGGGGCGACACACCCTGTCTTTTAAGGGACTGGGACAGACCTTTAATAATAATATTATAATAATAATGGAGGGGGCTGCAGAGGGCAATGGTAAGAACTGGCTTGAATCCTGACTATCTGCCATTCACTAGCTGTGTGACTTTGGGCAAGTTACCTAACATATCAGGTCCACCTTTCCTCATCTGTAAAATGGGATAATAATATTTCTCTTGCAATGTTGTTGAGAGGATAAATGAATAGGTAAGGTGCTTGGTGCACAGGAGGCATTCCACAAGGGTTAGTGAGCTTCTCATTCTCTTCCTCCACCTTTTTAAAGTTACTTTAAAAGTAACTTTTTATACTCTATGGTTTATATACTACTACAGTATATAACTGTATATAAGAATATACTATTTATACTCCTACTATTGTTTCCAGTGCTATGAAGGGACATCGAGGACAAGCAAGTCATACAATGCAACACCTATGGCAAGAGGCATGAAAAACTGGATATGCAACAGCAGCCCAGCGGGGGAAGTTTGGATCCTCTTTGGAAATGCCAGGAGCAGGGGGTGATGGTAGCAACAAAATGGCCATCTTGAGGGGCATGGTCTTGCTCAGTTTGAGAGTCAGCTGTAAGGAAATGCCCAATGGGACTTAGATTAGGAGACTGAGTAGGGCTCCAGGACGCCAGCTCCATGACATCAAGGTCCCCAGGGGTTCACCCTACACCCAGGCCAGAGGCCAAGTGCACAGGGCAGAATTGCTCTGCCCGGCCCACGGTGTGGCCCCAGGAAGACCACCAATCTTCTCTAAGCCTTCATTTGCTCGTCTGTAACATGAGAGCTTTTGACCAAATCTGAGTTCTCAGTCCAGGCTGGGCATTCTAACCAGTAGGGGAATTTTAAGAAAATGCTAATTCCTGGGCCCAGCCCCAGGCCAATGAAATGAGAAGCCAGCCATCGGAATGTTTCCGAAGTTCCCCCGCTGATGCTCCTGTAAGCCGAATTTCAGAACCACAGGCCTAAGTAATCTCAAACGCCCTTCTTAGCCTTGAGTTTCTACGAGTCCACAAATGGAATATTCGGAGGAACTGAGTTTTCTGGGGGAACTTAGAATTCACCACCAGAAATTCCTTCTTGTTTCTATTCCTATTTTTGAAAACATTTTTCCAGTGATTAAGTGTAAATAATCTTGAAGGTCCTCCCTACCTTAATGCTACCATAACTACATGAGAAGGATATTCTGAGGAACTGGGGTTTTCTGGTTAATTTAGAATTCCACCCAAAATTCCTTTTTGTTTTTATTCCTATTTTTAAAAACTTTTCTAAAGTGTAAATTTCCTGCCTAGGGATAGTAACTGCATTAACGTGGAAGCCACGACTTGCCCTCTCCCGAGCCAGGGCAGACATGTCTGCTGAGGTGGACACTGACCTCCAACTAGCCTTAAAAGTCCGTCTTCACCTTCAGCAGCCCTGACCCAACACTCAGCTGACACCTGAGATGAAACCTGTTTGCCATTCCAGGTGTGCTGGGTTCAGCTCCATATTTCTTTCATAATGGCGTAGCTTGCAGGCCTCGAAGGCAAGATTCCTCCACCCCAAGTCCCGCAAATGCACAGGACAAGAGAACAGGCGATGGAGGGGCTATGCTGAATGTTAACAGAGTCCGGATGAGCGTTGCGTGTGAAAAACATACACGTTTTTATAAAAGTATGCTTTACTGCCGTTTGCTTCTTTTACTTAAATTGAATGCAGAGAAGTCAGTTCTGGGGAAATAGTATGGCAAATAGATTAAGGCCGGGGTTCAAATTCTGAGTCTGCCACTCACTAGTTGGGTCACTTTGGACAAGTTACCCATCTCTCCTCTATAAAATGTGGCTAACACAGGCTGGCCTGGTGGCATTGTGATGAAGTTCACACGCTCTGCTTCGGATCCTGGGTGTGGACCTACACACCGCTCATCAAGCCATGCTGTGGAAGTGTCCCACATGCAAAATAAAGGAAGATTGGCACAGATGGGGAAGCTTGGCAATAGATGTTAGCTCAGGGCCAATCTTCCTCACCAAAATAAATAAATAAATAAAATGTCTTTTAAAAAAATGTGGCTAATAAGAGTATCTATCTCATAGAGTTATTGTGAAGTTTGAATGAAATAATAGACCTAACACCCAGGGTCTGGCATGCAGGGAACTCTCAACAAGTGTTACCTATTTACCTTGTTAATATCATTCATTCATGAAGTGAGTTATGATTAATCAAAATTGTATAGAGTGTTAGAGGTAGTGGAGATAATAGAGATAACAATGTGTATAGATAGCTTCTATAATCCATGAATTTAATTAGGGATATTAAAAGGAGTTTATAAAATATTGATTGTACAAACAAGCTATAAACCACCGGCATAAATCAAAATAAGAGGAAGTAGTCTGAGTGGCCTTTGGATTCCCCACTTCCACCACAGCCCTTAAACTAGTTATGTAAATAGAAAATGACTTTGAAAAAGTCTTCTGTCCCTTAATCTCACGTGGACACCAAAGGTCAAATGTGAAACGCCAGCGCATCTAACACACTGAGCATCCATCCTTCCAGCTGTATTTCTCCAACGGCCGCCACCGAGCACCCTCATTTCAGGAAACATTTGTTCAGCACCTGGTGAATCCACAGGCTTTGCCCCTCCCCTTCTGACAAGGACTTTTTAGGGAACACTTGAGAGGGTCTAAGTCACGCACAGGATCTGGGAGAAACACTTCCGTGTCAGTCAGCACCCAGCTTTGGGTGTCCATCACAACTCCTAACCGAGGGGCACACAGCTGCGAGGAGGCAGTAAGGCTTCCTCCCCGCGCCACGAATGTCCTGAGAGGAACGTCTCAGAACTATTTAATGGTGTGGCTCTCACTGTGGCTAATAGGTGGGAGAAGCCAGTTTGTATATAGTACCATTGGGCACATTCTTTCCCAAGTTGCATTAGGAAGCCTTCACTACAAATGGCGGTAAACAAATGGAGTGGAAAATTCCAGAGTCTGCAAAACAAAATGGGGGGAGCAGACTTTGGAGATCTTTTTCTCTTCTGGTGCAGTGACTTGGCAGCATGTGGACTCTGGTTCCACCTTTTATCGCGCGGCGCGGCGTTGGCCACACCCTCGTTCGTCTGCACCCGGACGGAGGTCCTCTCTGTAGACGGGATGGAAGCACCCAGCAGACGGCTGGCGCACAGAGGATGCACAAGGAGCTGCTTTGGCTTCATAAATCCGCTCAGGGCTGTACCGTACAGGGGAAAGGGCCCACCCACGTCAAAGCTGTGGCTTGCTTTCAATGAGTTCCACCCAGGGCAGCTTGGTTAGCACCGGGAAAGGGTCCTAGGCATTAAGCCAGCCCTGAACTTTAAGCCACCTGGGGGCCAGTTACTCAATTAGGGACTGGCTTTGGACCCCACAAACCATCTTAAGAGGTACCATTGGTCATTATGAGCACTGTCTACGTGTCAGATTATACATGCATAATCTCATTTTATTCTCATAATAATCCAAAATATAGGTGCTTTGTCCCTTTTAGTGGCCGAGGAAAGGGAGGCCCAGGCTCGCCGGGGCAGAGGCTATGGGGCCGGCAGGACTGAGCTCGGGCGTGGCTTTTACCCGCTGCCTATGCACCTGGTCAGGGCCTGGCCCCTTCCTTTGGGGAAATCACTGCCAAAAGCCGACTCACACGCTTCCTGGGAGGGGAGGTCTGTGAGGCCGGTCCGCCCTTCCCAGGGACTCCCGGCTCCCGGGCCTCGCGCTCGCTCCTGCTCTCAGCCCGGGCCGGGCCCCCCAAGCCTTGGCTCCCGGCGACCACATCTGCTTGGTGGAGAAATGGGTGGGGCCCCGAGAGCAGATTTATTGCGTCTCCAGCGCCTTGGGCTCCATCCCAGCCGCGCAGAATTGGAGCGATGACAAGGATAAATGTGTTTGGCTCCGGCCTCAGTCACCGAGAATTTATTTAGCACCTGCAGTAATAAAAAATAACGCTGCAGCATGCAAGGCACCGCGTGGGCACGGGGAAGACGCAGAGGACAGCGGCCCGCAGAAGATGCTCGCTTGCTCTCTAGCTGCTTGCAATCCGGCTGCAGAACAGACATGGTTCCCGGAGAACCTCTGAGAAGGAACAAGGTGGGGCATCTCTGAGATGAGGAACCCGAGAGGTCGAGTACTCTGAGGTCACACAGCTAGTGAGGAACCGAATGACAGCTGCAGATTCTGTGATACTTACGCGAGTTCTTTTTTTTTTTTTAAACACGTGGAAAATTTTAAAAATACAGCTAAGCGTAAAAGGAAAAACCACCCAAATCCCACCGCCCAGAGAGAACCACCATCACCCTCCCAGCTTTCTCTTTCTTTATGCAGATGTCCGTGAACGTGTCAACAGCGTGTTCTTATTTTACAAAGTTGGTGCACTCACATACTAATCAGGAACCTGCTTGTCTCCTTTAGGCGCATGCCAGCTATTGAAATGGCGGGCGGGGAGGGCTGCCCGAGGGCAGGAAAAGGGGACTGTTCCCAGGGTTCCTCTCCCCTGCAGGCAGCCTTGGGCTCCAGGAGGGAGGAAGCTGTCCCAGCAGGGCCTCAGGAGGTAGGTAGGAGGTAGGCAGGTGACGGTGACACCTGGAGGAGGAAGGATGAGCCTGGCGAGTTGTGCTGTGTTGGTAGGACTTGCGGATGCTGAAGCGAGCTGGTTCAGGTCCAGGGGCCAGCGGCGGCGGCAGAATGTAGAAAGGAATGTGCTTCGTACCCTTGCGAGAGATGGAAAGAGCTGGCAAGCCTGGCTTTGTGGAAGGGAAAAGCACCATCTCTGGGTTCTTTAGGGAACCAAAGCAACCGACTTTCCTGCAGCTTCCCACACACCTATTCAGAAGGCACTTTAGCCAGGAAAAAAAGCATGTTTTCCAAGATGCGTCCCAGGGAACACAAATCCCACAAAAGTGTTCTCCAGAACAAGAGTTAAAAAATAGTTTGAGCAGTGCGCTCCACAGTCACCCCACCTTGGAGAATCACAACGCACAGAAGCTTACCTGTGGCCCGAGAGGCAGAGAGGCAGGGGGATCTGCTTACCCCAGGGTTTCCCAGTTGTCTTTTCTCAGAACAGCTCTTACCATGCACGGAATTTCCCTCTTGCTCCAAGCCCAGTGATGCTGGAGAAGACACGGCAGAGCCACTTGGCCTGGGAGTCTCCCCTCATCCGGGCGGCTTCCTTACAGTCAGTGGAAAGCCCCAGGCCTCGCAGGTGTCAGGTGCCCCAGCTCGGCCCCGCAGGGCCCTGTAAGGGTGGGAGTCTGTGATCCCAAGATCTCCTCCAGTTCCAACGTTCTATTTCTGTTTCTGAAATTCCTGCCAATCAAATCTCACTTCAAGAGAATACCTAGCGGGTGTGGTGGCCTAGGCAGTCAAATTTGCTAGTTAAATTCAGTCATTTACTCAACAAATATTTCTTGAGTTCCTACAGTGCGCCAGGTACTGTTCTAGGCATCTATTCACAGGAGAGAATAAGATCAGACCTATTCTCTTATTGCTGTAATGGGGAAACAGACTATAAACAAATAATCGTATCATGTATATGTCATCTAAGGGCTATGAGAAGAAATAAAGTAGTGGAACCATAGAGTGTGGGATGGGGAGACTGAGAAGGGAGGCAATATTAGACTAAGTGATTTGGGAAGGCTTTCCTAACGGGGTGACATCTCAGCAGAGACCTGAAGGAAGCAAGGATGAAGCCCTGCAGAGATTCAGGGCAGAGCATTTCAGGTGGAGGGAACAGCAAGTGCAAAGGTGCTGAGGCAGAACCGTGTTTGAGGAGCAATAAGGAGGCCAGTGTGGCTTAAGGGAGTAAAGGAAGGGGAGAGTGTTAGGCGATGAGATCAGACAGATGGGGCCAGATCTTGTAGGGCTGTGAAGGTTGTGGTAAGAATTTTTCATTTTATTCAGAGTGAGATGGGAAGCCACTGGAGGAATTCGGCAGGGGAGTGATATGTGATACAAGGGAGAGTTTCTGCCTGCTAACGGGGATGAGCAATCTTCTAAATGGTTAGAGCCCACTTTCCGCCTTTGAAAATAAGAGAGCTGGGGCCGGCCTGGTGACGCAGTGGTTAGGTTTGCACGTTCTGCTTCGACAGCCTGGGGTTCCCCAGTTCGGATCCTGGGTGCGGACATGGCACCGCTTGGCACGCCATGCTGTGGTAGGCGTCCCACATATAAAGTGGAGGAAGATGGGCACAGATGTTAGCTCAGGGCCAGTCTTCCTCAGCAAAAAGAGGACGATTGGCAGCAGTTAGCTCAGGGCTAATCTTCCTCAATAAATAAATAAATAAATAAATAAAATAAAATGAAAATTAAAGACACCATCTTAAAAAAGAAAAGAAAAGAGAGAACTTATGAAAAGTAATTGCATTTTCCTTGGATGACTGAAGATCCCGCAAGGCCTCAGGATCGGTCATTCATTCATTCTACACTTACTGAGCTCTTCTATGTGTCAAGTTCTGGGCTAGGCACCAGGGATACAAATGTAGTTGAGGTGACTTTTAGTTCCACTTTTGATACAAAAACATCACAATTACTTCACCCCCCTGATTAAATAGGACCCCAAACCCCCCTTGCCGTGGTGGCCAGGAGTTCCATCTCAGTCATATTTCAGGAGGTGCATGTCCTCCCCTTCCTCTGTGGTTCCACGGGAATCCAGGAACTCACAGGTGGCTGGGAAAGGATGGGTCTCTGGTCTCCAGTCTGTTGTGAATGATGCCAAGATGCTTGTGGTCCAAGCCCAATGGTGTCTTCCAAGGCAAGCAGCTCTATCCCTCGGACCACCCGGGGCTCCCAAGGTCCTTCCCTTCGTTCCAGGATCACGGCGTTTAAAGAACTCAGTCTTCCTGGTGTCTGCTTACCACTCTCAGCAGTCGGGTCATTAGGGATGCTGCACAGATGCATAAGGCACAGTCGCCTTCCCTCAAGCCTCTCAGAGCCTTTGGTCTGACAGACAAGTAAGCCAGCGTTAATGGGAGGTGTGGCTGGCTCTGTCAGGGCAGCAGGATAGCCTCTGGGGCTATTTTCTGTAGAAAGAATGAGCCAAAGTAGGTTCTACAACCCATGTTCTCAAGGTGTTGGGTTTTTTAGTATAAGCTTCAGTTTTTAATATGATACAAAAATTATCCATTCAGTTTCAGTTTTGTGCAACACGGAGCGGTTCTCAACAGGCTGCTTCTGTTCTGGTGAAAGATGCTAAATTGATCACGGTGGTAGAATAGAAACAGAGGTACATTTTTTCACTTCTTCTTGGAGGTAGAAGGACTTTTAGCGATCATCTAGACGAGATGAGAAAACTGGGTTCGTCCCTGAACTTTGACACGTCTCTTGACCTCTCCAGGCCTCCGTTTCCTCATCTCTTTGTTTTCTACTCTAGAGAATATTTATCAAACGTCACAGGCAGTGTTTTACTAGAGACAATACCCGGCTGAATAGAATTTTCTTGGTCTGTTCTTGTATGTTCCGCTTTTGTTTCATTCTCTAGTTACTCAAGGAAGATTCCTCTCCTTCAACTCTCTCCTTACTCTCTGGCCCTCCTTTCTTTCTCTATCCCCATTTTATTTGTTTGCTAGTTTAGTATAAATGATATGATAAAAGAGACAGAGGAAGAGCTGGATGAAGAGGAACATAGGGCCTGGTCTAGAAGGGTCCCAAGCGTGGCAGCTTCTGTCCCTGTGGAAGTGGGGTGTCCCACCCTCCCGCATGTGGATGCCCTCACCAACCTGCGAGCACCAAGTTTTGTTGCTTTTTTTTTTTAAATCACTTGAAACTCTGGGTGAGAGGAATCAGGCTGGGATAGGCTTGCAGCGGGCCCCACAACCTCCCCTGGACCCTCCACTCAGCTGGGAGGCCCCCAGGTCCCTCTCGTTGGGGACCCAGGAGAGCTGCAGTGCCCTGCTGCAGCAGAGGTTTGTCCTTTCCTGGGTACCACACTCTCCGTGAAGAGTCGGACGTCTGCTGGCAGCAGCACTAATGAAGTTGAGGAAGTGCTTGGCTGAAAAGGGCACGGATGGGGTAATTGAATTGGTGTCTGACACATAATGGCTTTGAGAGTCTTTTCTCCCTCATTTGGTAAGAAGAGCCCTTTCCCTCACATCCTCCGTAAAAGCTCAAGGAGAAAAGGCTGTTCACCCAGCTATACATCAACCCTGTCTATTGAGCGGGAGTTTGGGAAACCGTACGGAGAAGCACACTTTTTAAGAAGGCTTTGGGGACTGTTAATAGCAGGCTGGGCAGGGCACAGGAAGAGGCTACAAAGGAGTGTTTTCCACAAGATACTGCCAGGTGATAAAATATTAAAACCAATACCAACGCTCGCTCTTCAAGGAATGGTCTTAATGATTCTGTCAGAGAGCTGGGCCCTGTGGTCAAATGGACAGTGAGTGTTGGGTGTTATCAAAAATAGCTTAATGGGTGCCATGAATGGATGCCAAGAATGCTTAATGGGTGCCAGGCCCCGTGCTAAACTCTTACACATTATCTCATTTAATCCTCACAACAATCCAGCGAGGTAGGCATGATTATTATCCCATTTTACAGATGAGGAAACTGAGGCTTGCCCGAGATCACAGTTATGACGTAGAGAAGTTCTGCTTGAAATCTAGGATAGGGAATCCAAAGCCAGCATTTCCTTTCTTCTTTGATAAAAAACTTGAAAGGAAAAAAGAATACAGCCATGTGTGATGAAACATAGTACAAAAGAGTTTACAGCGAAAATTAATTCCCTGTCTCACCGGATCCCAGTCCAGAGGCAACCACCATTACTGATTTCTTGTGTTGCTTTCCAGCTATGGAGAATACACACACAAATGCCTGTATGTGTGTGTGTTTACAATTCTATGTATACAAATGGTTATGTGCTGTCCATACTATCTGCACCTTGCTCTCTTCATTTAATGCCTTGGAAGTTTCCAGGATCAGTGCAAAGAGAGCTGCCTGACTTTTGAATGCTACATAGCAGTTCATAGGATGGATTTATTGGAACTTAACCAGTCTACTCCTTAGGGATATTTAGGACTTTCAGACTTTCTTCAGCCTTTCTAGATTTCTGCCATCACTAACAACATTGCAGTAAGCATCTTCAGGGACATGCCCCTGAGCATGTATGTGAGCAACATTCTGGCACCAAGGGGGCCGTGCAGGCTCTTGGCTTTCGGACATCCCATACGTACAATCCTCCAGGTTTGATAGATCTCAGCACACCCGGTGTCCCCCGGGACATTTCTGAATGAAAGCATGAGTGTTGATAGCAGAGGTTCCTCTCTCCAGCTGCCATCCCATCAGGTTCCCCTTAGGGCAGCCAGGAGCTGTAAAGGTCGTCTGTCAAGCCTGCCGCCCCAGGCAGGCGGAGCCCGGTCATGTCATGCCTGGTTCACCTAAGGAGGTACAGTCTGAAGTCCAGAGGGTTGAAGCAGCTTGCCCAAGGTCACACGGTAAACAGTTGGTGGGGAGGACAGTGAGGTGGGCTGGAGCAGGGTCTTCTGCCTCCCTGTGCGCTGCTCCTTCCACTGCCCCCGCTTGGTTCAAGAAGGTCCACTCCACAGCGGTTTGACTCTTCCCCAGTTAGTACTAAGGCTTGAGAAGATTCTGAAGCCACTCTGGGCCTGGGGGACAGGGGGTCATCTTCTTGTCACCTTCTGGCCTTCCCGTCACTAGGCTGAAGCTGGCTTTCTGCCTTATCAGGTTGATATTTCTTATAGAAACGGCTGCCATCTTTGTATCAGTCAGGACAGTCTTTTGTGGTAACAAACCAACCCCAAATCCTACTGGCTTAATACCAAGAGTTATTTTTTACTTACTCATTCACTCTCTGACTCAGGCCACTCCCCATGTCAGCTGTCTTCCCTGTAGTGACTCAGTCACCCAAGCTGCTTTCATCTGGTGGCTCACCACCTCTGTGGGTGGCCTCCGTGATTGCCCTGGGGGAGGGGTGCAGCTCTGGGGAGAATGCAGGAGGGTCACACACTGACTCTCACAAGTCTCCCCAGGTCACTTCCACACACAGGGCTCCCTGGCCAGAACTAGGCACGTAGCCACACCTAATTGCAAGGGACTGGGCGGAGTGTGTGTGTGTGTGGTCACATGGATGATTCTGTGTGATACGTGTCTCTGCCGAGCCCACAGACTAGTGGGGCTGGGTGAATATGGGCTGCACTAAGCAGGGCAGTGACCACAGGCCTGTGGGGGCTTTTGTCAATAATAGTAGATTTGGGGACAAATGTTAGCTTTTAGGTGCTACTCAATTGCTAATTCATCTGCAGAGGACTTTTATTTTTCTTAACTATCTTATTGTCAAATAAAACATACAGAAAAACCCACACAACAAATGCATAGCTGAAGCTTAGTAAATTATTATCAGGCAAACATTCGTGGTTTTTTTTTTTTATGAGGAAGATTAGCCCTGAGCTAACATCTGCTGCTAATCCTCCTCTTTTTGCTGAGGAAGACTGGCCCTGAGCTAACATCCGTGCCCATCTTCCTCTACTTTAAAGATTTTTTTTTTTTTAATTTTTTCCTTTTTCTCCCCAAAGCCCCCCGGTACATAGTTGTGTATTCTTCGTTGTGGGTTCCTCTAGTTGTGGCATGTGGGACGCTGCCTCAGCGTGGTCTGACGAGCAGTGCCATGTCCGCGCCCAGGATTCGAACCGACGAAACACTGGGCCGCCTGCAGCGGAGCGCGCGAACTTAACCACTCGGCCACGGGGCCAGCCCTCCTCTACTTTATATGTGGGACGCCTGCCACAGCATGGCTTGCCAAGCAGTATGTAGGTCCACACCCGGGATCCAAACCAGCCAACCCTGGGCTGCTGAAGTGGAACGTGTGCACTTAACTGCTGCACCACGGGGCTGGCTCGGTGTTTTTTTTCTTTTTAACAGGTGGCTGTTCTTTTTTTTTAAGATTTTATTTATTTTATTTTTTATTTTTCCTTCTTCTCCCCAGGACCCCCAGTATATATTTGTATATTCTAGTTGTGAGTGCTTCTGGTTGTGCTATGTGGGACGCCGCCTCAGCATGGCCTGATGAGCGGTGCCATGTCCACGCCCAGGATCCGAACCAGCGAAAACCTGGGCTGCCCAAGTTGAGCATATGAACCTAACCTTGCAGCCACGGGGCCAGCCCCCAGGCAAATTTGAAACTGCTTCCCGAGGTAAGAAACAGAACAGTAGAATTCCTTGTTTTAATTTTTGGACTCAGTGCTCTATTTTACCAAACTTGAGTCTAACACAGCTTCGGAAAAGTGAAATTTTGAATTTCAGAGTACAATACTCCACTTTTGTACTGAGGGCTGTCTGATCTTGACAGTGAACTTGCAGTATGCCTGTGACCGAGGGTGCGAGGCAGTCCTCCCATCTCACAATGAGTGTAAGGGAAGGAATGCTGGGTGCCTCGGGCAGACCGGCCAGTATCTGCCAATCTCTCCCCATGTGCCCTAACTGTGCACTGGGTCCCGGGGTCAGCCGGCTGCTTGTGGAATGCCTCCACCCTGAGAGGCCACCACACCCACTGTGGGGCCCTTCCTCCAGGCCAAGCTGCAGCCTGGAGGTCAGCCTGACCCTGAGGACTCCCAGCTCTGGGCAGAAGCCCCATCACCCCTGCCAAGGTATGTGTCAGCCTCGAAGAAGCACACCATGTTTTGGTAACTTGCAAAGGACGAATCCTAGAAAGACTGCATGTTCCTGGCTGCCGGCCGCCCAACCTTGGCGATGCTCGCCCCGCCTCCAGGGAGCCCAACGCACCTGCTGGGAGACAGCCTCAGGCAGGGCCCTCCCATCTAGCTCTGTCAACACATATTTCTAGACTCAAGTCAGACTCAGGAAAGCATGGCCTTCTCCCCTCCCCACACCCTGGTCCCCCTGCATCCATGAAGCAGCTGACCCAGTTTGTGATAGAAAAATGGGAATCTTCACAGTCGGAGGAGAGGAAGCAACACCACGGTTCCCTAATCTAGTCCAGACGCGACCCTCCTTCTGAGGAGGGGGCGAGGAACTTGGGCCTTCTCCCTCTCTTTTCAGAACATTTGGAGCAACTCCCCAAATACCAGTTGCCAGTGCAAACCTCCTTTGCTGCCGTGAAGAGGAATGATGAATCATGCACACACACAATTTCTCTCGTCCCAAAATACTGCATGTAGACTTACATTTAGTGTCATTTTACATGTGCAAGGTATTTTTAAAAAAATTCTTCTCTCTCTCGCTCCTTTTTTTTTCTAAACCAAAAACACCAGCTGTAAAACCCACTGCTTCCTTCCTCGCCAAGTCTGCAATGGTAGGAGGTGGCGGCGGCAGCAGACGGCCGGGCCCCTGTGCTCTGAGTCAGGCCTCCCTCTCGGTGGCTCGCTGCCTGCAAAACAAACTTAAAAGCTGGTGAATGGCACTTAGGGGCCTGCAAGCATGCAGGCAGGCCTAAAATATTTGCAGAGGCGCACACTCGGTTCAGAGAACGAAAGGCCACTATGCAAATATCTGGGCCCCGTTGGGGCGAGCCATTTTCAAAGTGGCTTCTGCTTGTTGCATCAAGCCAGTGAGGAAGCAAAGACCTTCATTCAAAAGCAGCAGGCAGGAACCACACCACAACTTCCTGGCCCCAGAGGGTACACGCAGAAAGGGACCACAGGCCTGGGTCCTGTGTTTCTCCTTCTCGCTTTCTCCTTCGCTGCCTGCTGCACAGGATGGTTTTGTGACAGCCTACAATGTCAGCTTTCAGGGCTGGGCAGACATGATCAATTTTCTCTCTCGGCAGGGAAAGCCTTTTCTGGAAGACACTCAAAAGGCAACCATAGTTACTAATGGAGCATGGTTGAGTGTGAGACAGAGGTAGTTGTGACCCAGTCTTGACAAAAAGAGGAAAAAACGTGGGAAGGTTTTTGCATCAGGCCCCAAATATTCATTCCAAAGACTCCCAGGTGAGTGCAGAAGCAGATCAGACAGACCTGATGCCCCCTTGCACCATCCCCTAAAACTGCCAGGAAGTCTCACACAAACCTGAAAGCTGGCAACAGCCCTAATGGCCAAAGATGAGACCACAAGCCAAAATCTAGGTAGAATTTTCACTAACCACATGGTCCACGGGATTCATTGAGAAGAACATTCTCGGATTTCACACCATTTGTCTTGCCCCACCTCTGAACCAGAATAGGACAGACAGTCCCAGGAAGGAAATAGTTTTGTTTCACTCAGTCCCTTTGTTGGGGATGGTCTCCTACCTGGGCAGGCAGGACTTAGCTCCGAGTTCAGATGGAACCTAGTTTCATCCTCTTTTTCTGCCTACAGTCCAAAGCAACAAAGACTATAATTCCCAGCACACACCGGGGGAGACAGAGAGAGAAGGGCGGCTGAAGGCATGCACCAACTTCTTCACAGGCTTCATGGCTGGGAAGGGTTGTCAACAGTGGTAGAAAACAAAGGGTGCTGGGAATGGATGCTTAAAGGTCTGCAAACTACATTAGATTCTCCAGCCCAAGAACTGAGCAAAAGATGCAGCCTTAGGCTGGCTCAGAATTACCCCAGACAATGCTCACCAGGCATGAACATCTGTGCTAGGTAGGCTTAGATCCATGAGAGGAAGCTGCTGGCACCCAAGTGGGAGGCTAAGGACGTTGCATTTACCTTGTCTGATGGCCAAGGCTGAGCCTGGATAAAGGGCTCTCCACGTGATGGGAAAATACCAACAAGGGGCCAGTGAAAAGACAGTAGAGCCTGGAGAGGAAAACTGCCCTCAAGACCCAAAGGCAGCAGAGCGCTCTGAACATTACTGTCCCACAAAGAAACAGATGCTCATCTTAGATAATTGCTGCCCTGGGTCCTTGGAAAGATGCAAGAAGATATGGCCCCAATGGAACTGGCCAAAGAAGGAACTAGAAGGACAAAGTCTGAGATGAGAGAAGAGAGACAAAGAGAGCTGGCTAAAATAAGAAGATAATATAAAGTAACCCAAAAAGAGAAGAGCCAGAGTCAACGCTACATTTGAAGAGAATAAGAGCAGAATTGACTAAGAAACAGCCTGTTGACCAAAGAGAGGAAGAGGCTGCCAACTTTGGTTCTTAGGATCCCTTTATAAATCTTAAAAATTGAGGACCCCAAAGAGCTTTAGTTTAAGTGGGTTATAACTATTGATATGCTTGCATTAGAAAGTAAAACTGAGAAATTTAAAAATTCATTTAAAAATAACAATAAACCCTTTGCTTGTTTATATATATATATGTATATATATATAATTTTTGGTGAGGAAGATTGGCCCTGAGCTAACATCTGTTGCCAATCTTCTTTTTTTTTTGCTTTTCTCCCCAAAGCCCCAGTACACAGTTGTATATCCTAGTTGTAGGTCATTCTAGTTCCTCCATGTGGGATGCCACCACACTATGTCTTGATGAGCGGTGTGGAGGTCTGCCCCTAGGATCCGAACTAGCGAATCCCAGGCCGCTGAAGCGGAGTGCATGAATGAAACCACTCGGCCACAGGGCTGGCCCCTAAATAACATTTTTAATGAAAACTACATGTGTTTTCCAAATAAAAAATATTTTAGTGAGAAGACAGTCACTGGCATATATTTTGCAAATCTCTTTAATGTCTGCCTAAATAGAACACACCTGTATTTTCATATCTAGTTTATTTTATTGAGATATAAATGACATAGAACATTATACTAGTTTCAAGTGTACAACATAATGATGATTTGTATATACTGCAAAATGATTACCACAATAAGTCTAATTAATATCCATCACCACACAGTTATAATTCTCTTTTCTTGTGATGAGAACTTTTAAGATTTACTCTCTTAGCAACTTTCAAATATGCAACACAGTGTTATTAACTCTAGTCACCATGCTGTACCTTACATTCCCATGATTTATTTATCTTATAACTGGATTTGTGCCTTTTGATTACTTTTGCCCATTTTTCCCGCTCCCACCACCTGCTTCTGTCAACCACAAATCTGTTCTCTGTATCTATGAGTTCAGGATATTTTTTTTTTCATTTTTTTAGATTCCACATATAAGTGAGATTATATGGTGTCTGTCTGTCTTTGTATGATTTATTTCACTTAGCATAATGCCCTCAAGGTCCATCCAGGTTGTCACAAATGGCAAGATTCCCTTCTTTTTTTATGGATGAGTAATATTCCATTGTACATATATACACCACAATTTCTTTATCCAATCATCTGTTGATGGACACTTAGGTTGCTTCCATGTTTTGGCTATTGTAAATAATGCTGCAATGAACGTGGGGGTGCATATATCTTTTCTAATCAGTGTTTTTGTTTTCTTCAGATAAATACCCAGAAGTGGAATTGCTGGATCGGATGGTAGTCCTATTTTTAATTTTTTGAGGAAGCTCCATACTGTTTTCCATAATGGCTGCACCAATTTACAATCCCACCAACAGTGCTCCAGGGTTCCTTTTTTCCCACATCCTCACCAACACTGATTGTTTCTCATCTTTTTGATAAGAGCCATTCTAACAGGACTGAAGTGATATCTCATTATCATTTTGATTTGCGTTTCCCTGATGATTAGTGATGTTGAGCATCTTTTCATGTACCTGTTGGCCATCTCTATGTCTTCTTTGGAAAAATGTCTATTCAGATCCTCTGCTCACTTTGTTTAAATAGAATTGTGTTTTTGCTATTGAGTTGTATGAGTTTCTTATATATTTTGGCTATTAAACCCTTATCAGATATATGAGTTGCATATATTTTATCCCATTCAGTAGGTTGCCTTTTCATTTTGTTGATGGTTTCCTTTGCTGTGCAGAAGTTTTTTAATTTGATGTAGTCCCACTTGTTTATTTTTTCTTTGTTGCCTTTGCTTTTGGTGTCAAATCCGAAAAACCCTCGCCAAGACCAATGTGAAGGAGCTTCCCACTCATGTTTTCTTCTAGGAGTTGTATGGTTTCAGGTCTTAAATTCAAGTCTTTAATCCGTTTTGAGTGAATTTTTGTGTATGGTGTGAGAGTGATCCAGTTTCATTCTTTTGCATGTGTATTCTTTCATTCTTTTCATTTGTCCAGTTTTCCCAACACCATTTATTGAAAAGCCCATCCTTTCCCAATGATATATCCTTGGCTCTTTTGTCATAAATTTACTGACCATATTATGTGTGGGTTCTCCATTCTGTTTCATTGATCTATGTGTCTATTTTTATGCCATTATCATACTGTTTTGATTACTAAAGCTGTGTAATATAGTTTGAAATCAGGAAGTGTGATGCCTCCAGCTTCATTCTTCTTTCTCAAGATGGCTTTGGCTATATGGGGTCTTTTGTGCTTCCATAAAAATTTTTAGGATTGTTCTATATCTGTGAAAAATGCCACTGGAATTTTGATAGAGATTACACAGAATCTGTAGATTGCATTGGGTAGAATGAACATTTTAATTATATTTATTCTTCATTTTAATATATATTTATTCATAATTATATACTCTTTATATATATTTTATATATTTTATATATAAAATAAATTATATTTATTTTAATTATATTTAATTATATATATTTATTTATTCTGGAAGAATAATATATCTTATTATATTATTCTTATATCTTATATATTCTTATATATAAGAATAATAAAAATATCTTTTTATTTATTTCTGTCATCTTCAATTTCTTTCATTAATGTCTTATAGTTTTCAGTGTATAGGTCTTTCACTTCTTTGGTTAAATTTATTCCTAGGCATTTTATTCTTTTTTATTTTTGGGGAAGATTAGCCCTGAGCCAACATCTCCTGCCAATCTTCCTCTTTTTTGCTGAGGAAGACTGGTCCTGAGCTAACATCTGTGCCCATCTTCCTCTACTTTATATGTGGGATGCTGCCACAGCATGGCTTGCCAAGCAGTATGTAGGTCCGCACCCAGGATCTGAACTGGTGAACCCCAAGCCGCTGAAGTGAATGTGCAAAGTCAACTTCTGTGCCACTGGGCTGGCCCCAGTATTTTATTCTTTTTGATGCAATTGTAAATGGGATTATTTTCTTAATTTCTCTGATAGTTTGTTAGTGTATAGAAATGCAACAGATTTTTGTACCTTGATTTCTTATCCTGCAACTTTACTGAATTAGTTTATTAGTTCTAACAGTTTTTTGGTGGAGCTTTTAGGGTTTTCTATATATGATATCATGCCATCTGCAAATAGTGACAGTTTTACTTCTTCCTTTCTGATTTGGATGCCTTTTATTTCTTCTTGTTGCCTAATTGCTCTGGCTAGGACTTCCAGTACTATTTTGAATATAGAGGCAAGAGTGGGCATCCTTGTCTTGTTCCTGATCTTTGAGGAAAACTTTTAGCTTGCCACCATTGAATATGTTAGTTGTGGGCTTGTCATATATCTCCTTTATTATCTTGAGGTATGTTCCCTCCATACCCACTTTGTTGAGAGTTTTTATCATAAATGGATGTTGAATTTTGCCAAATGCTTTTTCTGCATCTATTGAGATGATCGTATGATTTTTATCCTTCATTTTGTTAATATATTATATCGCATTGATTGATTGGTAGATGTTGAACCATCCTTGCATCCCTGGAATCAATCCCACTTGATCATGATGTATGACTCTTTTAATGTATTGTTGAATTTGGTTACCTAGTATTTTGTTGAGGATTTTTTACATCTATGCTCATCAGGGATATTGGTAATTGTCTTTTCCTGTGGTGTCCTTGTCTGGTTTTGGTAGCAGGGTAAATGCTGGCCTCGTAAAATGACTTTGGAAGTGTTCCTTCCTCTTCTATTTTTTGGAAGAGTTTGAGAAGGATTGGTGTTAATTCTTCTTTAACTTGTGGTAGAATTCACTAGTGAAGCTGTTTGGTCCTGGGATTTTGTTCATTAGGTGGTTTATGATTACTGATTCAATCTCCTTACCTAGTAATCAATCTGTTCAGGTTTTCTATTTCCACATGATTCAGTCTTGCATGTTTCTAGGAATTTATCCATTTCTTCTAGGTTGTCCTATTTGTTGGCATAAAATTGTTCATAGTAGTCTCTTATAATCCTTTGTATTTCTGTGGTATCAGTTGTAACATCTCCTCTTTTATTTCTGATTTTATTTACTTGAGTCTTCTCTTTTTTCTTTGTGAGTATAACTAAAGTTTTGTCAATTTTGGTTATTTTTTCAAAGAACCAGTTTCATTGATCTTTTCTATTTTCTTCTAGTCTCTTTTTCATTTATTTCCATTCTGATCTTTGTTATTTCCTTTTTTTCTACTAATTTTAGGCTTCATTTGTTCCTTTTCTAGTTCCTTGAGGTATAAAATAAGGTCGTTTGAAATTCTTCTTGTTTTTGATGTAGGCATTTCTCACTATGAACTTCCCTCTTAGAATTGCTTTTGCCACATCCCATAAGTTTGGGTATATTATTTCCATTTTCATTTGTCTCAAGATATTTTTTGTTTTCTCCTTTGACCTATAGTATTTCACTAGCATGTTGTTTAATCTCTTCATATTTGTGAATTTTCCAGTTTTTTATTGTAATTGATTTCTAGTTTCATATCACTGTGATTGGTAAAGAATTTCAGTCTTCTTAAATTTCAGTCTTCTTAAATTAATTAAGGCCTAATACATAATCTATCCTGGAGCATGTTCTAAGTGCACTTGAGAAGAATGTGTATTCTCTTGCTTTGGATGGAATGTTCTGTATATGTCTGTGAAGTCCATCTGGTCTAATATGTCATTTAAGGCTGAAGTTTCCTTATTGATTATCTGTCCAGGTGACCTATCCATTGATGAAAGTGGGGTATTAAAGTCCCCCACTATTACTGTAATGCTGCCTATTTCTGTTTAGGTCTGTTAATATTTGCTTGGCTGCTCCCATGTTGAGCCCATAAATATTTACAAATGTTATATCCTTTTGTTGGAT
Organism: Equus asinus; assembly: GCF_041296235.1. Classification (NCBI taxonomy): domain Eukaryota; kingdom Metazoa; phylum Chordata; class Mammalia; order Perissodactyla; family Equidae; genus Equus; species Equus asinus. Next base: position 47,686,227 of record NC_091795.1, on the reverse strand, counting down.
TGACCCCTTTATCATTATATAATACCTTCTTTGTCTCTAGTTCTAGCATGTGAATTAGTTTATTTTGTCTGATATAAGTACAGCTACCTCTGCTTTCTTTTGGCTTTCTATTTGCATGAAATATGTTTCTATCCCTTTACTTTCAGTCTATATGTTTCCTTAAAGCTGAAGTGTCTTGTTGGCAGCATATAGATGGGTCTATAGAGACACATTATAATTAAAATGTGAAAAGTTAAAGACAAGCAGAGAATCTTAAAAGCAGCAAGAGAAAACCTTTTCATGTACAACTTTTTATGTACAAGGGAACACCCATAAGACTATCAGCAGATTTTTCAGGAGAAATTCTGCAGGCCAGAAAGTAGCATGATATATTCAAATAGATGAAAGAAAAAAACTTCCAACCAAGAGCTGTCATTCAGAATTGAAGGAGCAATAAAGAGTTTTCCAGACAAGCCAAAGCTCAAAGAACTTCATCACCACTAAAGCAGCCTTACAAGAAATGTTAAAAGGGATTTCTTTAAGCTGAAGAGACAGGGCACTAATTAGGAACAGGAAAATATATGAAAGTATAAATCTTACTGGTAAAGGTAAATATGTGGTGAAATTTAGAATAATTTAATGTAAAGATTAAAGATTAATCCCTTATAAAGCTAGTATGAAGCTTAAAAGACAAAAGTACTTAAAATAACTTTAACTACAATAATTAGTTAAGGAATACACAAGATAAAAAGATGCAGAATGTGACATCAAAACATAAAACGTGGGGAGGGGGAGAGTAAAAATGAAGAGCTTTAGAATGCATTCAAACTTAAGTTATCAACTTATAGACTGTTAATAAATATAAGTTCTTATATGTAAGCCTCATGGTAACCACAAAGCAAAAACCTATAGCGATACACAAAAGACAAAGAGAAAGGAATTTGAGCACACCACTAAAGAAAACCATCAAATCACAAAGGAAAAGAGCAAAAGAAGAAAGGAAGAGAAGAACGGTAAAACAGCCAGAAAACAATGAACAAAATGGCGATGAGTGCAAACCTATCAATAATTAAATGCAAATGGACTAAATTCTCTAACCAAAAGATATAGCATGGATGAGGGTATATTTTTAAGTAAAAACAAAACAAAACAGGTTTTAGAGCAGTACAGGTAGGATGAGTAACTTATTTTAGTTCCTCTTCAAAGAGAAAATACTCACGTGTGCACAGATACATGTAAATGTACACACACACATCTGTGTATACATGCATAGAAAAGTCCAGAAGGACATGCAGTGCTTACTTTTGGTGGGACAGAGGAGTGTTATGGGTTGAGTGGTGTCTCCCCTAAATTCACATGGAGTCCAAACCTCTAGTATCTCAGAATGGGACCTTATTTGGAGATAGAGTCTTCACATAGGTAATCAAGTTAAAATTAGCTCATTAGGAGGGGCCTTAATCCAATATGACTGATATCCTTATAAAAAGGGGAAATTCGGACACAGAGACACATAGAGAAGGAAGATGATGTGAACAGACATAGGGAGAAGATGGCCATTTACAAGCCAAGGAGGCAGGCTTGGAACAGATCCCTCCCTCACAGACCAACTCACACCTTGATTTTGGACTTCCAGCCTCCACAGCTGAGACATTAAACTTTCATTGTTTAAGCCACTTAGTCTGTGGTACTTTGTTACAGCAGCCCTAGTAAACTAATACAAGGAGATTCATTTTTATATTCAGTAGTGTATGACATTTTTACAATGACTATGTGTGTTACTTCTACAATCAGAGGCCTCCCCCCTGCCCAATTTGTGGAAAAAAAAAAAAAAGGGAATGAGAGAAGAGACATAATGAGAAGAAAAGGCCACCAGGCATGACCATCAATCACATAATTGGTTTTATTCCTCCTTTATAAATATACAGAGCCTACCTCCTCCTGCTCGCCCCACCCTGGCCGCCCTCCACACTGCCCTTTGGGTGGTCAGCTTGCCTTGAGGGAACCCCTAGCACTGATGGCTGGTCTAGCTCAGGAGACAGGTGGGCCCCAATTTGCTAGGTCGCGATTGGTATCTGGTTGTGCAAAATGTCACCACGGCCATCTCCCTTCATTCCACCCATCTGCTTCAGGCCCAAACAAACAAGCAAAGTGTGATATTTCCAACCATCTCACCCCACAAATCAGAAAGCCCAACAGACCTGCAATAAGAATGTCTGCAAGCAGCTGGCACATTGTCACAAGCTCTGGTCCCTTGTTCACATGGACGGCCCTGTGGTTGCCTGCTGGAAAGCCATGTTAAAATAACAAACCACCCTGGGAGTCCCTGTAAGACAGAATTCTTCCAATAACACTTTTTCCCCTGGGAAGATGTTCTGCTGTCCTGGGGGGTGTCCACCATTGCGGAGGTGGTGCCCAGCAGTGGGACAGCAGCAGAAACCCAGGAAATGAGGGCAATGGCTTGTAGGGGTGAAACTAAAGGCCACAAAAGAGGGGCTGGAAGGTTCAGGAAGGGAGAACTCTGCAAGAGAGTGTGCTCTAACTCTGGTCAAGTACACTGAGCCAGGAGAACTGCTCTGACAGAAGCCACTGACTTTCTCCAAGCTGCATGCATCGGCTCCCGAGGAATCCAGTCAGCCTACAGTACTTCTGCAGCTATCACTTGGGCCATGAACATATCTGGGAGGGCCAGCAGGGAATCAAAACCTACTTTAAAATTGCAGAGGTTAAGAAAAAGAAATCCCAACTTATATGTTGTAAAGTCTAAATATTCGCAAAATATGCACAATTGCTTCAGCCACCTGTGCTTCAAAAGAGATTGTCCTCTATTCTTGATGTTTCCTCAGGGTCCCAGGATAAAGGAGGAAGTGAGGAAAGAACAAGCATTTGGAAGTACCGCCTGGGTACTGCACCGTTAACTTCAGCATATGACTGAACCTTCCCGGAGTGCTGGGGGCAGGGACTACTCCACTTGTTATACCCGAGGAAACCTGGGCTCAGAAAGGCGAAGTCTCTTTCCCAAGGGCTAATGGCTAGTAATGGCAGACTGTCCAGCAACCCTGAGACTTAGTTCAGTTTCTCTATGCATGCTTCCTCACCTGTAAGGTGGAAATGAACCCTCTCCTTCACGGGGGGTTAAAGATGACACGTAGTGTGTCCAGCTCCCGGCTGAGCACCCTGGGCACGAAAGATGACAAGCTAATCCTGAAGCAGCCTGATGGCCCTGAAGGAACAGGGAGGTCTGGCAAGGCTCTTGACTGGTGCCCACTTCTCAAGTCCATGAACAGGGAAGGAGGTGAGCAGAGGTATCAGAGTGAGGTCGGGAAAAGGACCTGGGCTCTGCGGTCAGTCACCTGGGCTCAGGCCGGTTCAGCCCTTGCTTCATGTGACTGCAGGTGACCTTAGTTACTCACCCTTTCTAAGCTTCAATTCCTCAACTATAAATGGGTAATGGGAGGGGTAATGGGTAATGCATTGCAGGGGTGCGTGGGGGTCAAGGAAGATCTTAGGACTCCTTCCACCCGGCAGCTCTTAGAGGTGCCTTCCAAGTTCTCCTCTTGCTTTTTTAAAATCCAAACAATTTATTCAGGATTAATTGTTAAAACAAGAAGTAAATGAATACATGTTATCTTGGCAGATATTATTTTTTTAATTCACCAATTCTACTTCAGAGCAATCCCATTATTCCTTTAGCATCAAACTTCTTTTTTTTTTTTGAGGAGGATTAGCCCTGAGCTAACATATGCCACCAATCCTCCTCTGTTTGCTGAGGAAGGCTGGCCCTGAGCTAACATCCGTGCCCACCTTCCTCCACTTTATATGTGGGATGCTGGCCACAGTATGGCTTGCCAAGCGGTGCCATGTCCACACCCGGGATCTGAACCGGCGAACCCCCAGACCACCAAAGTGGAACGTGCACACTTAACCACTGTGCCACCAGGCCGACTCCAGCATCAGACTTCTTGAAAACATATTTTACATTTGATGTTTTAACTTCCTCCATGTTGACTCTCCCCCCTCATAACCTGGTTTATGCCCTCCTACTCTACTGAAGCAACTTTCATTAAGTTCTCTAATAATCTCTTCCTTACCAATCTTCACGGCTTGTTTCTCTCCTCTCGATCTCCAACTTTCAGCATCTCCTGTTGTTTTCCACCTTTGCCAGTGCCTTGGAAAAGTCACCCCTTTTGGGATGAGTTAAAACTAAGATGGAGGGGCCCCTCTACACATCTCTTTTTAAGGCCCCCACTTGGTTCTCTAGTGATGGAGCTGAAACTTTCCTCTGTGACCTTTAAAAGACCCCACACTTCATCTCCTCCAGGGGACCGTCACTGTAACTTTTGAGTGTCCAAGGGGCCCATTTGGAAGGGAAAGTGGGCCAAGTGTCAGTGAAATAGAACCACTGCGAGAGACCAAGGGTCTTGCAGTTTTAACGATTGTTTTCTGTGAGAAACTGTCTTCCTAGCTACACACACACACACACACACACACACGCACCCCCACCCACCTGAGGTTCAGCAGGAATCGGCAGAAAACAACTCGGAGGAGGTACAGCTGTTCCCTCTGAGGAGCACGAGTGGGGGAAGCTGGGCCTAGGAAGAGGGGGTGTTCCCTGGGCGGTGACATACAGCATTCCTTTCGCTTGAGGCATCCGAGCCCGAGGAGCTGCAGTCTCCCCTTGGGAATATGACATAACCATAGGCGGGAAGGGCCTCACAAAAACAGACCGGTGTCCACACGTCTTTCTCCGAAGGAGAACCCTTCCCAGCCAGCCCGTGGGCCAGAACCCCCACGTCTGCAGAGGCTCAAATGCCATCCCGTCTCCAGCCAGACAAAGAGCCCAAAGCCAGCAATCTGATAGGATGTGTTTATATTTACATGGTACATTTTAAAGCAATGGCTACGTTGGTCATACATATTAGAAACCATAAAAAAAAGTTAAGAACTAAAATGTACATCATACACTTGTATATATATTTTTTACACAGAGGTAAAAAGGCTTATTATAAAAAAATCAATACAACAGGGTTTTTAGTATACAGGTAAAGAATGAATTATGCTTCAGGCACTTTAATTTGTTAATGTGAGCAAATAGCTTAGGGGGTCAGGGGGAAGCTTCCCAACAGAAAATCTTTTGGTTAATGTTTTGTTACCACAGATACAAAAATAAAATCTGAATAATTTCTCTCAAATGATTGACGTCAGTATGGCAGAGCTGACTGGGAAAATGCTACACACTGCTCAGCTGCAGCGTGGTAATTAGAGAGAGATGTATTTACATCAATGTCCCCATGGCTGTCCTTGTGCCCTTAACTGCTGCCTTCACCAACCAAAAGTGTACGCGGAAGAAGATTCACCAGCATAACTCTTCAAAGGGGTGGAAAAGGAGTAGAGATAAAGGAAGACAGAAATAGATAATGACTAATTAGGGACAACAAACACAAAGCGGCGGGATGTGTGTATTATCCTGAAATAAATAGGGGCACGTGAACTGAGGTCTAACAAAACATACATTAGTGTTGTGCTTTGTAGAGAGGAGACCTTGAGAAAGACCCCGAGGGAGCACCTCAGAGTGGGGGAGATGGTCTCTCGACAACGTCTGGAGGCTGGCTGCAGGTTTTCGAGATGTTCTCCTGGCGGGGGGGCGGCTCTCGCATCACCAGATTGACAGCTCTCTGCTCCTTTCCCAAACTGGAAGGCCCGAACCAGTCACTCCAACAAATGAAAACGTACACCCACTAACTCATAAGCACATTGGGTATTTACACCGACGACCTGACTAAAGAAATGCGATGGGCTGTCAGATGAGCTGAAAACATTGCCATGAAGGTAAGCGTGGCCAGCATTTTCCCCGTACGATTGGCAGACTGGAAGAAGAAAGTCCCTTTCCTTGAAGACGGATGTCCTGTGTGCAACAGAGAAGGGATGAGGGAAGCAGGGAGAGAGGGACCAGGCAACACCCTCAGCTGGCAATGACCACAGGAAGATTATGGCAGGAAGAACAGCCAGCGCCAACAAGCCTGTCCCCCGTGGTCTCCAGGCCGTTCTGATTGTACTATGCTAGGTACAGGTAATCACTCTTCACTTTTCTTCTTTCTGCAGCAAGAAGATTTGGCTATTCTTTGCAATATATTAGAAAAATACTCTTTCCCAGCTAATTAGAAGCCTCCTATGTGGCAAGGCGACAGGTAGACCCAGCCTGCTGACTTGACCGTCTGTGCACCCAAAGTGGCAAGTCTGGGTTTGGGGTTGCAGGAGAAAGACACTTAGGCATCAGAAGGGTTTTTACATATGGCCATGTTTTTTCCCAAGTAGAAATGAAGAATTTGGTGATGTGAAATTGAGTCCAAAATGAAAAAAACCCCACAAACCCATGAACAAAAAAGGGCAACCCACCACTCTTCCAATTTATGACATTTAAAATTTCCCCCCGTTAATAGAAAATAGCCACTGGGGGGAAAAAAGCTCTTAGAGTTTTATTATTACAACCTTAGTGTTTTTTTACTTGGAACTTTTTTTGGAGAACACTGGTTTGTGTTTGAATAGACTACTTGGTTTGCAGAACAATGAGCAAAATTTCTTACTTCATTAGCATTTTCTTCTAATATTGCTAAAGTTTTAGAAGTGGTGGTGACATAATTTTAAAAAGTTCTACTTTAGGGGTACCTGGGGAGGCTCAGAAAGACCTGAAACCCCCTTTCTAGCCCTGGTCCGAGAGGACGCGATGCAGTTTACGGAATTTTCCTGATTCGCACAAGTTAATCTGAAGTTAAGGCTCAATTCTCAGTCGCTTTACGGGTAGAATGTTCGCATCAGTGAATAACTGACAAGATTTGGATGAGTGGGGCGCAGAACACGATGATGGGCTCAAGATAGACACTGCAGCTTACGGGGGAAATGCGGCTTTGGACAAGTTAAAGCGATCTTGTTTTGTGGTAGAAGTTAACTAGCTCACCTCCTATACACAACAACCGACTGCAGGTTAAAATACTTCTGGCAGGGTTTCATCATTCTAACATCACATTTCCGCAGGACCCCGATGATGCTCATTAGCAACAGTCAAGCTGACCCAAGAGAAAGGGGGTCTTCCACGCTCCTGGAAAAAACCACCTACAACACCCACCAAAGATCAGCAGTTCCGACTACAGGTGACTGAACTGGAAGAGGTGGGGAGGAAGGACAGGAAATCAACACGGATAAGACAGCTTGATTACAGATCGCTAATACACAAGAGTCTCTGCGGAGGTTCCTTTCCTTAGAACACTGTGTGCGTGTATGGGTGTGTGGCTGACGCAGAGTGGGGGGCTGGGGGGAGGGCAGAGTCCACCGGGGAGGTTCCCCAGGCTGGAAGGGCGCCCGCCAGGTACCAGGGAGCAGGGGAGAAGATGAGAGGGTGGAGAAGACAAGTTCCCTTGCGACCGTGGACGGAGGAGCGGGAGGGAGGGGCACCGAGTCACACGGCCGCTTTGTGCTTCCCGCCGCAGCACCTGCACATCACTCCGCAGTGGTAGCAGGCCCGAAGGGGCAGGTAACAGCACATACAGGGGGCCAAGAAAGACAAGGCAATAAGAGCCATCCACCGGAGGCAAAACTTCTCGTCGCTAGTGTCGCACGAGCATGGGTCTGTATAGTCTCCCTCGGGGTCCGACATACAGTGATAGAGCATGCTGTCTGCACACCACATACAGCTCACCCGGCGGATGCAAGTTCTCACGGAGTCGGGCGCGTCCTGACAGTGGCCCCTCCGGTTATCCTCGTGGTTGAACATGTCCCTGCAGTACTCGCACCGGGAGCGCTCGCCGTCCTCCTTCCGCCGCCGGGACTTGCCCCGGGCCGGCTGCGTCTTGATCACGCCACCCCCGCGCCCTTTGGGGTCCTCGCCGAGGCCAAAGTCTGAGGAGTCCACGTAGGGGTAGTTGTAGTCGTGCTTGGGGACCTCGCCCTTGGCGAAGCGCACGTAGGAGTCCACGTCCTCCGAGGTGTCCAGGTACTTGCCCCTCACGGGCGCGTGCCGGTAATCCTCGTATCCCGTCATCCAGATCTTCTCCCGGGGGTTAATGCGCACGATCTCCTCCTCGTCGTCTGGGAAGCTCACCTGGCGGTAGGGCCTTGGCATCGGCTGCCCCAGGAAAAAGAGACAATATTTTATAGCAGCGTCCCCTTTTCCATCCTCTATTATGCACCTTTCACCTTGACAAAGACATTTCTTGAAGGAAGGGACCCATCCTGTAATTACTGAACATCTTGTGGGTCAAAGATAGTGTGTCAAATTATGTCTCAATTCATTCCTGGGTCAGGAAATTAATTTAATGGGTCGAGACCGGCGTTATTCCCCTTTTTGTTGAAATATTACCATATATGCAGGAAAGTGTGAACATTGTAAGAATACAGCTGGAATTTTCAGAAACTGAACACACCCAGATCAGGCAGCAGACCGGGAGAAGCCTCCCCGGGACATGCCCCACCTCCCTCCAGCACCTCCCACCTCTGGGGGGATGGTGACCACTGTGCTGATCTCCTACAGCTTAGGTTAGTTTTTGCACAGTATGTTCTCTTTTGTAAGACCAGCTTTTTCCCCCTCAGCGAAATATAAGAACTGTATGTTATAAGGGTAAGTACTTTTCATTATCTAGGTGTATACACTACATCCATACTGGGTCACAACATGAAATGCATTTCTCACTGAGGGTCATGTCCAGAAAAGCAAAAGGGGATACTAAGGATAACTACCTTGTAACATGGTCTGGAAGATAAGAAGCCCAGATATAAAAAGGGCAAGAGAACAGGCTCCAGAGGCTGACTGCCTGGGCTCGAAGGCCCCCAGGCTCTCACAGATGGTGAGGGGCAGAGCTGGCACCCAAGCCCTGGCAGCTGGGACCCAGAGCTACACCCTCGGGCCTTCACCCCCAAATGGCATCCTCCCTTAGGGTGACAGAGCCGTCTCTACAGGGAGTTGTGCTACACTTTGCAACAATGCCTTGTCCAGAGTGGCAGGCGCTGAGTAAAGTCACCGAGTAGACGCAGGTAAGCCTGCCTTGCACGGGGCATCTCGGCTGCAGCAGAGAATGAGATTTTCCACCTTCAAAGTCCTTGGGGCGTGAAGGCTTTTTCAGGGGTGAGAAACATGGCTCTGAGCAGACCCGCTGGAGTCAAATTCGAACTATGGAATTTACCGGCAAGTAGCTAAGCCTCGCCACTGCTGCTGGTCTAGTGGTTAAGATTCAGCACTGCAGGGGCCCGGGCCTGTCTCCTGGTCAGGGCACCACACTACTCGTCTGTTGGTTGTCATGCTGTGGCGGCTGTGTGTTGCTGCGATGCTGAACACTATGCCACCAGTATTTCAAATACCCGCAGGGTCACCCATAGTGGACAGGTTTCAGTGGAGCTTCCAGGAAGAAGGACCTGGTCACCCACTTCCGAAAAAGTGGGCTATAAAACCCCTATGAATAGCAGCAGAGCATTGTCTGATGTAGCATCAGAAGGTGAGAGGATGGCGCAAAAAGACCGGTTAGGGCTCTGCTCTTCTGTACACAGGGTCACCAGGAGCTGGAATCGACTCCAGGGCACTAACAACAAAAAGCTAAGCCTCAGACTCAGTTTCCCCAACTATCAGACTGCTTAGGGCTATTGTGAGAATGAAGAGAAAGAATCTATGCTGTAGTGTCAGCACACAGCCTGTCACACTGGATGTGCCTGATGCCTGTTGCCATTACTGTCATTATAATATTGTTATAGAATTTAAATCACAGGGTAATTAGATTTACCCATCACTTCCCACCAGACTGTGAGGTCCTGAGGGCAGGGGTCACATCTCACATGCTTTGCCCTAATTCCTGTCAGATTATTGACATCAGAGTTCCTTGGACTTTGGAAAATAACAATCCTGTAGGATTTCAAAACAAATCTTGGGAGCTGACATAGACTTGCTAATTATTTATTTTGCAAAGTAAGGAGAGTCAAAAACTCAATTCCCATCTATCTACTGCTACCATAATGTGATTTAAAAAAGAACATTTTAATGCCAAAAAATTAAGAGGCACACAATAAGATAATTAGAAAAAAAAAAAGTCATATAAATCTAGCTTTATGTCAGAAAAAAAAAACCTTACTGCCCTGTGCTCCTTTTTCTCTTTTCAAAGCAGACTGGTGGCCACATTGCTCCACACGGGCACCAGTCCATGCCCCAGTTTGGGAACCTGCTCCGCAAAACAGCCACTTGGTAAATATTTGTTGAATTACTGAATTCCAGACTCCAGCTACATCTCCGAGCAAGCCTGGGCCTGCAGCCCACGGTGCCAGGGCGCTCGAGCCAAGTGTGTAGCATTCTTTAGTCCTGATTGTGGTTCTGTGCTTTCACTCAAAGCCAGGAGGCCGTGTGGACAGAGGACGCCGGAGGCAGGAGAGCACCCTGGGTGAACAGACCTGCACTTGAATCCTGGTCTACCAGGGCTTCTAGCTCTCTAAGCCTCCACCTCCTCCTCTATAAACTGGGGGTGTCAATGACCTGCCTGGTCGGGTGATTTGTGAGGATTAAACGAGAAAAAGCACAGGAAGGGTTTAGCAAAGTGTCTGGCACACAGAAAACTGAGTCAGGGGGAGCAGCCGCTGCCACCCTCAATATGGGTGGGGATGCAAAGTAGGACAGCAGAAGAGGCCTGGCCTCAGGGCATTTGGCTACGTGGGAAGGCAAGGAGACCTTCTGGCCTCGGGAACCATCCACCCCGCTGACCTCAGAGGAAGGAGCGAGACTGCTGCTCACCTGTTCGAGGTGATAGTGGTCCGCGGGGTACGGGTCGTGGAGGTGGCCCAGGGTGTAAATCCGCCGGTGCTCACAGGATGTGGGAGAGGAGATTGTCCGGGTAGGTTGTTCCCTCTTCTGAGAGGAATTAGAAGAACTATCTGTAGCTGTCTGTTTGGAGGGAGGTAACCAAGAGTTAATTAAAACAACAGAAACCAAACCCACACACCAAACCCTAACACACCGTCCAGCCCCATGTGTGGCGTCCTGCAGCACTTCCCGAAATCTGGAGTTTATCCTGGCCCTGGGAGGCAGGAGGACCCCTGAAGGGCCAGATTGTGTAAACACGAGGTGGCTGGCTCAACAGGCAGAGAAACCCAACCACCAGACCCTGGAAAGTTGGTTTTTTTTCAAATGTGGGATCGGCGACCGGGTTTTGGGGAAGGGCCTCCTACCCCAGGCCTCCCGCTGGCATGTTCCAGTTTGATCAGGAACGGTTACCCCACTTGTGGCCTGGACTGCAAGGTACGCAGGCAAGCAGGGGAGATGCAAACAAGAAAAAATCAAACCCAGATGTTTCTATGTGGGGCTAATTCCAGCCCGGGAAAGCCTCAGAGATAAGACACCGCAGGGGTGTTATGATGCTGGCTTTCTAGGAAGAGATTTCGTAATCTTTGGGCTGGAGGCAAGCCTTGGGGGTCACCTTAAACTGCACAGAGGGACAAAGGCCACCATTTGTGGCGGGTGAGTGCAGAGCTGTTTTCCCAGCAGATGTGACGAGTTCAGGCTGGAGCCTCTAGGATGGCATCTCTGGAAGGATCAGATATCGGGATAGACTGTGGCCAGGAGCAGAGCACAGGGAGCCCCGACCACCTCCCAATATACCCACCACCTAGGTGCTTCATGCTACCACCTGAGACCTGAGGTGGGCCAGGTGATCCCAGCTGATGGTCTCTCCACAACCCCCCAGGGCCCAGGAGCCATATGCTTATAAAAGGCTTTGTTAATTGCAGCTGGCAACCACCTTTAGAACCAGGGCCCCTCAGGATCCCCACTCCACCTTCTACTTTCTTAGTGATGATCTCATTTTTTCCCTTTTTCCTAAATAAATGAAAAAGTTTTCTTTGATATCTAGGTGTCCTATTTCTTTCTTTCTTCTTCTTCTTCTTTTTTTTTTTGCTGAGGAAGATTTGCCCTGAGCCAACATCTCTGCCAATCCTCCCCTATTTTCTATGTGGGTTGCTACAATAGCATGGCTGATGAGTGGCCTAGGTCCACACCTGGGATTTGAATCCCCAAACCCAGGCCACCTCAGTGGAGCCCACAGAACTTAACCATGCATGATGCCATGGGGCTGGCCCCTAGGTGTCCTATTTCTGACAAATATCTAGGAACTCCTACTTGGCTGTTGTTTCTCACTCTTAAATTCCCCTTATCTCATTTGCTTATTTATCTCTTTTTATTTTATGTGTTTTTCGTTAGTGTCATAAGTCCTTTTAATGGCAAGGCAAGGTTAAAACAACTAGACTTATAGGGGCCAGCTTGGTGGCACAATGGTTAAGTTCGCACGTTCTGCTTCAGAGGCCCTGGGTTCGCTGGTTCAGATCCTGGGTGCAGACATGGCACCACTTGTCAAGCCATGCTGTGATAGGCGTCCCACATATAAAGTAGAGGAAGATGGGCACAGATGTTAACTCAGGGCTCGTCTTCCTCAAAAACAAAACAAAACAAATAGACTTATAAAAGTTGTTTTTACCCCCCTCCCCTTTTAGAAAGTAATAAATGCTCAGAAAAATGGGACTACAAGTATTCAGGAAAAAGAAAAGACACCCATATTTCGATCATGCAGCAACGCCCACTGTCAACTCTTAAAACTTGGAGGACACGTGCACCGTCCTTTTGGGGACCCAGTCCTCCTGGATTTCTCTCTCATTCTGTTTGGTCCAAGTGCTGTGGGTCTGACGCCTGTTTCCAATCCCTCAGTCCACAAGAACTAATTCATATATGGACACGCTGTCCTCTCTAAGGCAATACAAAGAGATTTTTGACAGAGAGGTAAGAAAAGATGCTGACTCTATTTCTGAAGTTAAGATCTAAGGGTCCTATAAACCTGGAATCCTAGTGAGGGCACAGGGAGGGAATCTTCTGAGTATGAAGTGAAGCAAAACAAAGAAGAAGGCCCACCTAGACACCACTTGAGCTTCTGGATCCAGACAATCCTGAACCCTGCTCCACCCTAGGCTGTCCCAATGATATGCTCCAATTCCCTTCAGTAACTTAAGCCAGAAGGTGTCGGGTCGGTCACTTGGGTGCACTTTTCCTCACTCCTGATTCCACCTCTGGCAGCAGTTCCACCTGCACCCTCTCTACAGCAGGTGGAATGGAGCTGGGCCTGGAGGCTGCTGCTTCCCTCCTCTGCCTCTTGGAGGCCACCCAACTGGCAAGTCGCACATGCTGGCAACCATTCTTGGGACTGTGAGGTCCAATTGGAGGTTAAGGGGCCTCCCATTGTGGGGAGGCTGTGGAGATCCAGCGCCCCTGTGCTGGCAGGGCAGGTCTGTCTAAGCCTGGGATCCGGTCCTGGGACATCCACTCCTGCATCTTCAGTAACAAAGGGTCTCCTATCTTTTTTTTTCTTTCCCCCTCAATTGGTTCAGAACTCAGATAGGGAAGAGTTGCCAGTTACCCCTCAAATCCCAGTAAGTGAAAGAGACCAGACGGGTACACAAGAATTTTTACTTTCTTCCAAACTCTGGCCTGTCTTCTAACTGTCATCCACTCTTTACGTCTTCGGAGGTGCTGCCTCCCTCTTTAACACTCGGGTGGTTGTCGATCAGTGAGAACAACAAAGCAAACAACTCTTAATTGTCCAGACTGTGTGAGTGCTTACGAGGTGCCAGGCCCCGGCTCCATGTGAACGCGGCTGCCGGTACGCTATCGTCCCCGCATCACACACAGGAGAACAGAGAGCCTGAGAGATGCACGATCCTGCCAACCGTGGCAGGCAGCCACTGGCAGAGCTGGGCTGAAATGCAGCCCTGACCACCAGGCCCAGCGGATTTCAGTGCCCCACACTGCTGCTTCTCAATTCAGGCGAGCCCGTCCCCATGCAGGCTCTGACAGGTGTTTTGTAGAGATGAACACAAGCACCACTTCTCCAAGTAAGAAGGTGCACCCTGCCTTATACAAACCCAGAAGATAAGGGGGCGGTGTCTCGCAATACAAAGGGTTCCAATTAGGGATCTCAATAACCACTTTTTGAATGAGTCAATAGGGGCCCTTTGGTGTGATCAAATCTCAAGGGTTAAATTCTTATCCAACTCCCACATGACAGTCACCTCGTAGGTTAGGAGCTGCCCTTGTATTGAACACTGTTATACGCACTCAGCATTTAGTTCTCAGAAACTCGGTTAACTCCTCAGGGTCACCTCTGTGTTAGTCATCTGTCCACCCGAATCCACCCTACTTTCTGTGACCCATGTCCAGGTTAACAACACATAGCAAGTCATTCTGAGAAACGAGCCACACCCAGTTTCTCCTAGTATTCACGAGCCATCAGAAACACTGTCTTCTGATGCAACCATCCTACCTCCCCAGACCCAAACAGCCTCTTCCCACCGCAGAGTCCAGGGCATCGCTTCCCGGACATTGTGAGAGAATGCGAGACTGAGAAAGGCCTTTTAGTATCTCCTTATCTGACAGGGAATTGGTCCAGAGGAGCAGGAAGGCCGGAAAACTCTGGAGCGTGTCCACAGTTCACTGCCTGCTGAGGGGACCTTCCAGCCCAGCGCCTCCCATGCCTGTGTCAGTCTGGACTCCAGAAAGGAGAGCAGGCAAGAGAAGCTCCATTGGAAGCCGGGGCTTATTTCCGATCCATACTATCAGACAAATCTTGCAAAGTGGCGAGTGTGACCTACAAACAAAAGGAATGTCCTGTCTGGGCATCTCCAAGGAAGGCCAGGGAAGAAACATCCTGTCTCCCACATGCACCTCGGAATGGCCTCTCCATGACTCTGCTTGTGGTTTCCACACAGAGCCTCAGAAAAGCAGCCCGCGAAGCTATGCACCTACACACAGTCACATGCCAGATTCTTGAGCATCTCTCTGCTATTTGTGTGCACAAGCTAATGACACCTACCAATCTGACAGCTTCACCTGCAACTCAGACTCTGGCCGCGTTTTAAACTTGCCTTGCTCTCCAGTGGGAGTCTCTGTACTGCTGCAGGTTTGAGCTCAAGAACAAAAGCAGCAGTCCTCCGCGGCTCGTCTCTGCTCCAGGACCTCAGGCTCCTAACAGCAGAGGCTTCAGCGGCAGCTTCCCCACGTCCGGAGAGAGCGCAGTCAGAGCGAGCCCTCAGTGCCGCGCATTGTGGACAGCGAGGCCGGCACTGCCGACCCCTGGGAGGTCTCGCGCACCGTGATGCAGCAAACACAATTGTGGCCGCCTGCAATGTACTCTCCAAGACATCTTGCCTCTGTTTGACTGGGACTCAGTGCCAATGCCCATTATTACAAAGATATCCAATTAAGAAGTCTGCAACCTAATTAATACGCAGCGCTGAACAACAGAATCGCAATGGAGTATTACAATGCTAACCAACAAGGCCACAGCTCAGGTGGACTGATTGGATTCATTCTCTGCTAGTTATAATTGTGTGATTTTGGTCAAGTTAACCTCTAACTCCAGTTTTTACATTTGCAAAATCGTCCTCAGGGTTATTGCAAAAATGAAAGGAGATTAAGCATTTCCATGTTCTAAACTGTTACTGCCGATTATAGACAAGTTACTGATTTTGTTATGTCGGTCCTGTATCTGGCTGCCTTAACTCCCTTATGAAAGTTCAAATACCTTATGCAATGATTCTCTGGATTTTTCTAAGTAAATCGCAACATCCACAAAAGAGTTTGGTCCCCCTTCCAGTATTTACACTTTTTCTTGTCTTATGGCATCTTTTGCCAGGGCTTGCAGCGTGACAGGGAAAAACAGAGGTGACAGTGGCCCTGCTTGCCTTGAATCTGACTTTCATGGGACAACTTCTAATGATTGTCTATTAAATATGATGTTTCTAAAGAACTTGAGTGATTATAAAGTTCCAAAAGTTTCCTTGTATTCTAGATTGCTACGGGTTTTCACTAAAAGATGATGGATGTCACCAGATGTTTTTTCTCTATCTATTGAGATGATAACATAATCTTTCACCTTTATTTTATTAATGTATGAATTAAACTGTTGGCTTTTCCAATATAAACCACCTTTCCATTCCTGGGATATACTCTATTGGTTTTTCACTAAATTTGTGTCAGAAATATTTGATGTGATTTGTTAGTATTTTACTTAGAAACTTTACATCTAGATTCACAAGTGAGTTTGGCTTCTGTTTTCCTCTCTGTGAGCTGTCCTTGCCCAGTTTTGTAGCAGGGTTATGCTAGTCTTGTAGACTGAGCGAGGCAGCTTCCCATCTATAACATGGGAGCTGTGTTTCTTAACCACCTAAGTTTGATCCCTTTTTAAGGGGTAGACCTTTGACTACGTTTTCAAATGTTTCTATGGTTACTGTACAAACTCACATATTCTGAGTCATAAAAAACTTTGTGTGACCTGGTTCTAAAACCCTCTAATGGGGCAGTGAGCTGAGACAAGACTTTGCTAAGGAAGAGCATAAAAGGAACTGGAGGGTGAGAAAATGAAGGGATGGGAGGTGGAAGCAAGCGTCAGAGGGTACTGAGATGAAAGAGTCAGAGGGCACTGAGAAAACAGACACGACTGCCTGAGCAAATCCACTCTGGTGGTAAAAACAGCCATCCCTGCCCTGAAAGGCTTTTGGGTTTGGGCTGGGTGCTTTGTGGGATGTGGGCCCAGACACAGAAGGTGACATGGGCAGGGAGGGGCAAGGCCAGGTGGCTTCCCTGAGGAGGGGCACCGAGATGAGTGGGTGGCCTTCTAGATGGGTGGCCAACCCAGACCAAGGCCCAGAGGAAGCAAACAGAGACTGAAGTTTATCAGTGAACATCTGATAAACTTCTTCAAAAAGAGCGAGCTTCCAATGGCTGGTCTCTGCAGACCTAAGTTGTTCTTATTTTGAGAATTCAGATGTTTCCCATAATTCTCCAGAATTTAACAACAAATGACAGAAAGAACATGGAGCCTCAGAAGTTGATACAGACTTTTCTTTTGAATAGTTGACTTTAATGTTATGATATCTTGACAATGAGTCAAAACCTGAAGTACAAAAAGACATTAGGATGAGGTGCCCACTTCCCCAGGGTCAGTGCTGCCTGGTTTGGGTGGGAATTGGTCTGAATCGAGAAAGACGATTAGAAGATTGATGCCTAATGCTAAGTATGTGGCTGGCTCCCTCCTACTGTACGAGCATATTTTGTGAAATAGGATTTCTTACTCTTGGAAACTCGGCTATTCTTCCTTCTCCTATGGAGGGACGCTGAGTGCACCTGGAAGTTCGTAAAGAAGCACATGCATCTGTTTACATGCCCTGGGCCCAGGAATGAGCCTTCTTCATTTGGAAGGCCAACCTCTGACCATGGGAAGCTCAAGGAGGGAGGGAGGGAAGGAACCCAGAGGCCAGAGCAGCTGAGGAGGCGGTTTGCTTGCATTACCCATCCTGGGATGGAGTCCTGGCTGCTGCCCAAGGACTTTCTGGGGGCATTCAGGGTGGGTCACACTATGCATTTCAAAGTGAAACAAGCGTTTTCAGGACTGTGTGCATCCCTTCAACCCCCCTGGATTTTCCTGCTAAATCTCTTTTTCCAAAAGTGGGGGTGGTGGTGGGGAACAAAGGTAGCAGCAGCTGGCAAGCAGTGCCGATGGGAGAGGAAAGGTGTGCCCAGGGCTGCTGTTTCAAGGACACTTGGAACCACTCAGGGGCACTGGGTTTACAGCTTTCTGGAGGAGGACGCTCCTGCTGGGTATATCAGTGAGACTACGAGAAGCCTGGCAACTGGCAATTTTCTTCTCCCTCCTGGGAATGGAGACAAATGGGACGAACCCAACCTCCAGAGGGGCAAGCAAACAAGTACAGCCACTTCATCATCCCTGTGTCCCTGGGACATACAAGCCAGAGAAAGCACACAGCGTGAGGAGCCGAGCCTACTCTGAGTAGCCATCTCGGGGGGTCTGCAGGCTCACACGTTTTGAGTAAGGCATAGAAAATAAAGTGAAGAAAACGCTTAAGAAGCTAAATCACACCATCTAGGAATCATATAGTAACGTTGAGCAAAAGTAGCATGATACTGAGAGGATCAGAAAACCTTGATTCCAGGCCAGCCTAGACGACACGTCCTGGACAAGTTGTTTAACTTCTTTGTGCCTCAGTTTCCCCATGTGTAAAATAAGGGAGCTGCGCTGGATGACCTCCAAGGTCCACTTGAGCTCCAACAATTTTACATGGCACTCCTTTCTCTCCTCTAAGAACATGACAGGCCGCAGGGGTTCGATCAAGACTGCCGCTTAGTTGATTCAAGAGCCACAGGATCTATTCAGATCGATTAAGTAGAATTTCTGCCCGGTCTGTCAATGCTGCTGCTATTTTACATTTTTAATGGCGGCTAACTAGTAGTTATGACCGCAATTTGTATTATTTTTATGGCAATCCACCACCAAAATAGGTCTCAACAGCTGATGCAACCAAAGCAATATTCAATATTCTTCCTATTGCAAGGGCTTCTCATTTTTTTAAAAAAAAGTATGTACACACACACTATATATAAATATAAATAAATGTAAACAGAAATAGAAACATACACCATTCCTCTTATCCTTGGGCTGGGAGACTAGACTGATCACATGAAACTCTGGGCATCTTCTGCTTCTCAGGAGACAGTACACTGGATGGCTGAGGCCTCAGAAGGCTCCTGGCTCAGGTGGTTTGAACGAGCTGTTGTTTCTAACTTCAGCAAAGCACGTCCGTCCCCTCAGGATCTACTAGATGGACAGACCTACAGCCAATCCTTTTTTCTTTGGCAAACATGAAGCTGTCACCCACTCTGTCAACAGGTCTTTGGGAACAGGTAGCACTGGCTTCCCTGTCCTAAGGGCCTACATGGGTTCCAGGTGTCCTCTTTCAAAAAGGCAAGCAGAGCAAGAAATCAGCCAGGCAGTGCTGTTTATGGCTCCGGCTAGCAGGCAGTTTGGGTCTAATAGGCAGCTGCTGGGGGAGAAAGTGATAACTTTGTCCTAGACTCTGGGACATTGTCCTCTTGGGAACCACAGGATAGATAGAGTGGGCATTCTTTTATTGTGAAGAAGTAACAACAAAAACAAAATTCCCATAGGTTAAAAAAAAAGTTTTACATTTCTAAAATTTGAAGTTAGGTGGAATTTTTTAAAAAAAAATTTTTTTAGATTGGCACTTGAGCTAATATCTGTTGCCAATCTTTTTTTTTTCTTCTTCTTCTTCTCCCCAAAGCCCCCCACTACATAGTTGTATATTCTAGTTGTAGCTCCTTCTGGTTGTGGGATGCTGCCTCAGCATGGCCTGATGAACGATACCGGTCCCCACCCCTAGGCCTTCGGAGTGGAACATGTGAACTTAACCACTCCGCCCTGGGCTGGTGCTGGGATTCTGATATGAAAGGAAAGGACTCTGATAAGCCCAGAGCTTAGTTTTGTGGGAAGGGCCGAGGGGCTAGGAGCAGGAAGGCTGGTTTCAGGTCACCCTGATATGTGCTCAGCATGAATTAGTAAAATGGAAATAATGGTATCCTACAGCCACAGCTTAAGATGAGATGATATCTGTGTAAATGAAGAAAGACACAAGTGGGAGGGCTAGCAACTCGCCTTCGGGCTTCCTGAAATGGAGAGCACGGCAAAGCTTTTGTGCGAGCCTCAGACATTTAATTGCTTTAATTTAGCCACTGCAGGTATTACCTATCGAATATAAAGATCCTCTTATTCCTGGTAATGTGAGCTTGATAATTACTGTCATTTAGAAGGTAAAGCAACTCCCATCCTCTTCTGAGACCATCCACGCCACCCCCTGCGGTGCTGGGTCTCAGGCAGCAGCAGTGAGGGGATGCTCACTGCTCCCTGGTGTCATCACAGCCCGGGCCGCCCCGCCCACAGCATTTTTGCTTTTCTTAATAAACCACCATAGATCAGTTTCACTAGTGAAACTTTGTGGAAGTAACTTACATTTTCAACCTATTTTCTCTTTACTTTCCCTCCCCCAGCCCACTTTGCCCCAAACCGTCAATCCAAAGGTAGAGATGACAGAATGCATTTCTGATCAACTGATCATCTAAAATGAGCCTGGGGCTCTCAGAGCAGCAGGGCCAGCCGAACCTCATGCCTCCACGGACCAGACGGATGAGGTTTTAAGCCAATGCACTGGTTGAAAAGTCTATCATTTAGGTGACTCGTTTGCCATTAAGGGAATCTGGCATATTTAATATGTAAAATTTACCAAAACTTATTGAATAAATGTTTCTTAAAGTTCTCTGAAAGGCAGCAAGTAGACTCGGGGTTTGCCTCTGGGTGAGCAGAGTGTGGAACTGAGGACAGGGTGCTGCATCTCCCTGAGCATTGGTGCTTTTATTTGCAGAAATGTGAGTGTCAATATGTACCTGCCAGGGTGGTTGTGAGGACCGAACCCAGTGCCGTATGTGAATGTGCAGGGCACAGAGCCAGGGCCAGCTCCACACCACGGTTCCCTGCCCCCCGCCCCCGTCCCTTGGGCCAGCAAACAGAGACTCAGAGGAAATGCGTTCACCCTGAGAAAGTTCTGAGTCCCGAGGATCAATGACCACAGCTAACTAATGGCAGAACCAAGCTTAGAATCCAGGCTTCTCTGGAGCCTCCAAACCCTGTAAACTCGGGGGGCACAAGCCACTTCATCTTAAAACAACCTCTTTCCTAGAAAATCAGTAAATGAACTCCATTTATTACAAAATTGATAGATTTGCCTTCAGTCTTCATGGTTGTTGGGAATGGACTATGTGGAAAAAACTTCTCAAGAAAAAGGAAAATTTTGTGGTATTCTGCACTCTTCTGCTTCTATAAATGAAACCTTGATAATTACAAAATTCAGTGAACTCATTTCTTCTACTTAACCAAGAATGAAAACAAGCACAACGTGCAAATACTCCAAAGCCCGTCGAGGACAGAACAAACTGCTTCTTAAGTACCTTGGTTTCCACTACTTGCTCTAGCCCCGCTTCGGAAAACACCTCGGGTGGACGGGAAGGGTCCGAGGTGCCATTAGGGACAACTGCTCTGAATAGCCAGAAAGTAATAAAACGCAGCTTGTAATAAACAGGATGTCAAGGGTTCAGGCATAGGGCATGAGGAAGGACCAAGTTTTCCAGTCTGGCCAGAACATGGCTAGAAGCTGACGCTGCTGTCAAAGACATGACATTTTTCCCATGTAGAGAAGGACTGCCTAACTAAAGAAATAAAGTACAGTGAAACACCAAAACAACCCAAATGCTAGTCTTTTTCTACTGGGTTCTAGGAGGGAATTCAGACCCACACAAAATGATGTGAATGACTCTTCTCAATTCTGCAAAGGATGGTACACAGTACCCTTTCTAGGTGCACAGGAGAGAAGCTAACTCATTATACAGGATGGAGGCCTTAAGGCACTAGGCTGAATTAGGAATCACCATGGAAAAGGGCTGTCCAAATCCAGAAGCAATACTTAGATGGCAGTACAAATCTAGATGGCAGAAAAAAAATCGAAACCTCAGATAGGGTAGGCCTTCCTACGGTCAAGCTCCGAGGCCTTCCTATGGTCAAGCTATTTTGAGGACCTTTAGGCTGCAACACTCGGTGAGAAGGCTCCAAGTCATCACATGAATGGGCCACACGGGGCATCAGTCACATATTTATCTTCTTATCTCTCCCCTTTCCAACTTAGCCCCAAGAGAACCCTAAAATACAACTCTTGTACTTGGCTGGTTGTTTAAAAAGCAGAAGAGCTGAAATGTCATAAACGTAATTATTCATCAGAGGAAGAGAAAAACAGCAGTGGTGCAGTGGAGAGGCTGGGAGATGGTGTTCTCACTCCTCTACTACGAACCAGCTGTGTGCTCTTAGGGACGCCACCCATCTGACTCTGCGAGCTGCTCCCATGACTGTGTCCGTAAAACGAGGCAAATCCTTCTTCATTTGCCAGAAGGAAGGAAGCTGGCTCGTCTGATATGAACTCAAATTCCCTTCCAGTTCCAAGACCTATACTTCTAAGGAGTTGGCCTCTACGGAGCTATCTTGGCCTCCCAGCAAGCCAAATACTTCCAGCTAACTCCTGTCAGGCATCCTACCTGTAACGGGTCACGACTTCCACGGTGGACACACTGCTTCCTATCACAGAGAAAAGAGTGGGAGGACGAAGAGCGCCGAGAGCATGGTGCTCACCTCTGTTGAGTCTTGAATCTCTTTAAGCCCCCAGATGGGGGAGATCAGGATTCCTGTCTCTAAGGTGTCTCCTGACCCCTCTTTCTTGACTCCCTCTCTCTCCTCCTGAGAAAACCCCCTCTCATTCTTTCTTTCTTTTTAAAAATCAATACATGTATATCATTTAACATCTCAAATAGCAGTCTCGCCTCCTCCATCTCAGCTTCTCACTCGCCAGAGAAATACACTTTACATTCTTGTGGCTCTTCTTGTATTTCCATTTTCTCAATGCCATGTGGTTACACTACTATTTCCTGATTTGCAGATTTAGATATTATTTAAGGACTTCTTATTATGGAAGATGAAGACTTAGCTATTTTATACACACCCAAGGATCTTTCTATAAAGCAAATATTTCTCTAAATCCCCCAGCTTTAGAACCAGAATCCAGCCACTCAGCGCAATGACAGCTGAAGCGCCAACAACACGTGCCCACAGACTCTAGATCAGCTGGCTCTCTGGACGCACTGCAGCTGCATTCTCTCAAGGTTGTATTAAAATCACCCTTGTCTATCTATGAAGATGCTAATAACCTTTAAAATGATTTTAGAATTCTGTAGCAGTAAATAAACCAATGGGTTTTAAGGGACCAAACCCTACAAAACAGGAATTTGGAAAATGGTTCATTAAATGACCATAAAACCCGCAGCCTCTTGAGTTCTATACGGTCCGTTTTCTCTACTCTCTCTCTCCTCAACAACCCCCTTCCTTGCGCACTCCAAACCCTCTGACCTCAGGGCCCTGAACTGTAGGGATCTGGGAGGAAGTCAGTTCTACTGGGGAACAAACCAGCTCAACTTACGCACGGAGCTAACCCGTTCACCTCTAACGTTTACGAGGGCCTCCTCTACGAGACAACGTACAGCACGTCTCGTCCACAAGGACAGAAGCTCAACAGGGGGAACAGACTCAGGAGTCTTTCCATTCTGTCCCTCCCTCTCAAGTCTCCCCGGCTTTGAAATGAAAGAAATGAAAAGCTGTCAGCTGGAGGCACCAACCAGAGTGTGTTAACTCTTAGCGATGCCAAAAAACGCCCGTTACAGAACGCTAACCTTTTTGCTGCTGCTGTTGCTTTATATTTGTTGCATTACTCATCTTACAAATTTGTCCCAAATGGCTCAGGCCTCATTTGAATTCCCTCATACATCCCTATTTAATGCCAGGCACACACTTGCCACCTGGGTATTTGTGTTCACCTGGATCAGTCACTGTAACTGAGGTCTCCCATGGAGTAGAGGGGCCGTGAAGGGACTGTGCTGCAAGGGGGAAAGTTGACGGCGAGAGCGAGAAGAAGCCTGAGTGGCCAAGAGCTATAGTGGGTGACAACACTAAGCCTCAGCTCCTAGTTGCAGACTCAGCAGAAAACACAGCTGGAAAAATATGACAAGAAGCTACCGAGAACCCCTCAAAATCACCCAACTTTAAATGGTCCCCTGGGATAACAAAAAAGCAAACGAGTAAAATATGAACACCTATGACTGTTACACACTACATCTGAGTTCAGATCACCCATGTATTGATCACCTATAGAGCAAACCTTTAGAGGGTTGCAGAGACTGTAATGAGGAATAACCTGCTTCTCATTAGATGCAGATTCATTCATTCAGCAAATAAACTACAAAAGATGAAAAAAAGACAGACTTTCAAGTGGTAAGAGGGAAATGAACAACAGAAGTGCTGTGGGACTTTAAAGGAGGGAGAACAATCATAATTGGTCCAGGGAGAAATATTAGGACACATGAACAGACAAATAGCCCAAACTCAGAAAATGAGAATGGTTGCTAATCAAGAGGCTCTGGTAGAGGCAGTGAAATGGAAGGAGAGGCCTGGGAAGACTGCAGAGGCAACAGGGTTGGCACCTGGCAACAGATGGGTGAGCGGGGTGTGTGTGCACGTGCACTCATGCACGTGCTAAGCAGGACACTGATTTTACTCTGAGGAATTGCAACATGGCTTTACCATGCTGAGAAGTCAGGAGGACAAGCTGGTTTGGGGGCAGCCACGAGAGCTGGGAAAGCGTGAGCAGAGACAGCCTATGCTTGGAGAGCACACACCAAACACTCGTTCCACGGGTATGGGGGTGCCCCTTCCTCCACTTTATTTTCCAGTGTAGAATGTGCATCAGAATGTCCACAATGTCCTGTTGTCCTCCTAGCCCCACAGAATCCCCTCAAACAGCAGATAATACTCCTGGTTCCTCAGGTTACCCTTCTGAAGGGTTTCCTATCCACACGCTTTTCTCTTAGAAAATTCTCATGCTTCCAGTCCATCATAAGTTGTAGGAGGGTCTTATCACCATTTATACTCTTTCTATCACGAATGAGTTCCGAGTTCTAAACATCTGTCTTACCAATAAAAGTTTTAGAATACAACCAGCTTTGGGAAGCTGTGGACTATACAGGAGTTAACGCAGCTGCTCACTTGCTTGGCTCCAGCTTTCAGAGACATCTCATTTACTGTCTTAGGATACAAAGTCTAATGACAGGGAGCTCGTGAAGAAAAGGGAAACGTAGTGTGTAAGCCCCGGGAGACCCTCCCATCCTTACACGGGATGTGTTCCTAATCGTCAACAGCCCAATGACTGGGCCTGTCTTGGGGAAGGGAGGTACTATTCTAACAGGCCTTGTTTGTAAATGGAGTGAAGGCAACTGATCATATACATCGGGGCCTACACGAAACACAATTAAGTGGAGATCCTTCTCCAGTGAGTTTCTGAGTGTCTGGAAACAGCAGGGCTGTTTCTACACTTCCTTCTAGAGCAGCACGTTGATCCATCCCCCTGTGCATTAAAGGACAAAACCAGGAGGGATGCAGGCTTCCATCGCCCCTTTCCCTCTTGCCCTCTCTCAATTCTATAAATCACTTCTGGCAGGTAGCTGGGAAGCAGCTGCAAATGACAGTTTTGCTCTGGAGCACAGGAAGCCACCTTTTAACCCGCCTGCTGTTGTTTGTCTCTCGAAACGTGACAAAGGAACAGATGTAAGCAACATGCCAACTGTTGAGAGGATCTGCTCGGAGCACTATAGGAAGCCAGCCGCTCCATGGAACGACAACTGAGTTCATTTCCTGAAACCCCTACGCATGCTCTGTCACGTCAGGTTGGGATCTGCGATGCTCAGGCAACTCACCACGCACATCCCTGCTTCCGCCTTCACCCCCGTGGTTCCCACCTCGAAGCCCCTTCCTAAACCGTGTTCAAATGCCAGCAAGGACCAGTCCCACCTCACCTCCTGGTGGCCTTCTCTGAACCCCACGTCCCTCCCTGTGAAGTACTCTGGACCAGAGCACTTTACACAGTCTGTGCCATTCTCTGAGCCTCTCCTAGGTCAATCTCGTCTCTGTCCAAACCATCCCATGATCTCCAGGAGGGCTGGAGCCAGGGTTTACACACCTCTGTATTCCCAAAGTAGCGTCTTCCAAATCACTAGTTGCATGATGAGTGCATTGGGAAACAAGGTTAAAGGGTTGCAGTCAATATTTTAAAATATGAAATAGAAACTAGCTTATAAAAGATACACTTGGAACAACAGAGGAACTATTAGATATGAAATTCCCATTAATTTTCTTAGGCATAGTAATGGTGTTGCGGTGGTACAGGAAAATGCCTTATTTTTAGGAGATGCATGAAGTATTTAGAAGTGATTTACTTTCAACTGGATCAGCAAAAAAACGTGTGTGCGCGCATGCATGTGTAAGTACGTATGTGTAAGTACATATGCATGGATAAAGCAAATGAGGCAAATGTTACAACTGCTGAATCCAAGTGCGCAGCACACAGGTTTTCACTGTATTATTCTTTAAACAATGTGCTTGAAAAGTTTCATAATAAAAAGTAGAAGACAATGAAACGGAAGAGAAAAAAATCAGAATGCAGAACACGAAGTACAATCTGGTTTCAGGTGTCTGTTGATGTGTGTGTGTCCTAGGTTACAACATAAATGTATTTCTTACTGGGGGTCAAGGCCCAGAGTCTGAAAGTGCTGCCCTACAGCTCCTGGCTGCACCAAGCACACAGCAGGTGCACAATGTGCTATTCGTTAATTAACTTCTATAAGCACAGGACTGAAATGAAGAAGCAAGCTGAGAAATCATTTTGTCTCCAGTTACATCCCACTAACTCAAGCTGCGTCAAAACATACAACCCCTCTCCTGCCTTCGCACACTTGGGCCTAACCTCAGCTCAGCCTTCGGGCCTTTCTTATCGGACGTTTAATCACTCATTAGGAAGGCTACTTCTGGCTTTTCCCCTCGAAGGCAGGGAGGGGGTTGTGTTAACAGAAGACTGAGTAGGGTGACCAGTTGTCCCGGTTTGCCTGGGATCGAGGTGTTTCACAGAACCAGGGACTTCCAGTGCTAACACGAGGACATTTGGTCACCCTAAATCTGAGGGGAGACCGTGCCGGAACCTTGGACAGGTCGGGGAGAGCTGACACTGTTGTGCCGTGTGGCGGATGGTGCCACTGCAACAAGGACGACAAAGGCAAACCCAGCACAGCAAAAACTGTGACCAGACAGGGGTCTCCTCGACGGCATTCCAACAGCAACGGCAAACGCCTAATTGCACAGTGTCTCTCATGCCCTTCAACAGAACCTCGCTCTGATTCTTCACCAACGAATCTGGAAAGCAGAGGACCTAGGGAACTTACTGTAAAAACGTCATCATCACCAAGCTCGGCTTCATTATGGATGGTGGAAGATGACGTTGTTGAGCCTAAAAAGACAAAAAGTGTGAGAAAGTCTTTCCAAAGAGGACAAGTCAAATCCAATCATTTAAAAAGTATATTTGAATAAAACTACATTCCATTCCTTTTGCATGGGAATCACCAGCATAAATCTTACCTGAGAACAAAATGCTTTTAATTTCCTCTTCTTTAATTGACTTTTGCCAGGATGCTCCCTAAATTAGCTTTGCCTACTGCTGTTTCCAGTTAATCCCTCAAACTTGTCCACTGGCCACTAGAGAACATGCACAGAGAGGCACCACGGAGGAGAGGACAGGAGAGCCTGCCCACTACTCTGAAGGGCATGTGTCAAGACCAGCCTTTGCCAGCAGTTCCCCAGGTCCCCATTGTGTGGTGGGAAAAGCACTGGATGGAGAATTGTCAGGTCAGACCCACCATACTCTCACTGTGTCCACTGCACTTAGCTCTCTGGCTTTTTCATCTCCCAGTGAGGGGGTTTGACTAAATAGCTAGTATAGTCACCTCCTGTTCTGAAATTCAGACACTCTACTAACCCCAACTGTGGGAGCCACCTTCTAAGCCGATACCTGGGGAAGTGGGTTTTCTCTTGTGATACCAAGACATCAATGAGTTTTCACTCTTTCTCAGGCCAAAATTTAGGCTCACGTCAGAAAACCCAGTTTATTCTATCATGGAGTGAATTGGTTATTTAGGGTTCAATTTATTCACTTATTCATCTCTTTTTTCATTCTGGTTTGCAAATCAGTATAACTTCTGACTTTTTCCTCTAGTAATACCCGGTAACGTGAGGATCAACTTAACTGACACCGTTAAAGACTAAAAGGAAAAACATTTATATTTGCCTAAGTGATAGATATACCAAGAGGGAAATTTATTCTCTATCTTCTCCTTTTTCTTGGTTAGGTCTTTTAAAACGTGCATTTAGAAAATATTTTGCTATTACATAAAGTTGAAATTAAAAGGATTGCTGAGAAAGGGATGAGAAATATTTAAATTTCCAAAGAGGGATGGCAAGAGGAAAAATAAGTTCCACAATACCCTCTGTGCAATTCCTACTGATCTTTTGGGATTTTTCTCTACTATTTGAATTATTCCAGTCAATCAATGTTTAAGGCAAGTTTGATAGGAAACAGCTAGGTAGAGCATATATAGAGCAAAAAATTACAAGCAAGAGAATCAAATTTGGGGTGTAGCTGCAGTGATTAAGTACATGGACATACTGCAAACTTCTATCAGTAATTCAGGAGCTATCTTCTGTTTAAACATTTAAAAGCCACGTTTAATAACATTTTAAATATCTGCCACCTTATGTCAGTCCTATGATGCAAACACCGGTTTTTATTATCTTTTTCACTGTCACATGGTTGTAGTTAACAGATTCATGTTGTAGCTAGAATTGCCTTACTAATAATGTTAAGAAATTTTTCTTTTAAGATTTGCTTTTCTCTTTTCCCCCAAATCCACAACGAAGAGAATGACTTCAGAATACTTTTATTTCTTACATGAATGAAACATACTCTTTTGTGATTAATTTCCCCCCATTCTGAATCTGGCTTTAACAAGCCTTGCTTGATATTGCTTTCTTCGCAGGGCCCTTTAACTCTCTGATTTGATAACTGAATGTGTTGAATGGAGAATTTGTATTTGCATCTGTGGACTCTAGAAAAGCCCCTAAGAATCGATGGCCCAAGAACCTTTCAGGCCGTGATCAAATGCAACACAATGTCTCTTACCCACTCACCCACAGACTAAGGCCTCCCTAAGCCAGGGCTCCAGGAGCCACAGAGCCCTTTCCTTTTCAGTGGCCTCTGTAGACCCTGGGCTCTGATTACAGGAGGACAGTAGGTGGGCCTGGAGCCTGCTGGGCCCGTTAGAATCCATTCTTCACTTCTGAGCCAAGACAGATCAGAGCAAAGCTGTCTCAATAGTGAGGGAAAGGTGAAATCTGTCAAAAAGTCACTCACATGGAAGTCCAGAACTTGTCTTTCAGAGCAGAGTCTAAACCAATTGGAATCACTCCTTACTCTGAAACCCATCTCCTTTTGCGCTGCACTGTCACTTTATACTTGTTCTCCTTGGATGTTCCTAATGTCTTGGCATCTACTGACCTGGCTCCCAATCCTCCCGCAAATAAACCACAGATATATGATGGGAGACAACTGGAATTAAAAAGAACTTGGAACATTCCCTGAGTCCCACTGAGAACGCAGTGACAAATTCAATACCTTCTATAAGGTCTTCGATTGCTTTCCTCACTCCCCTGTCAAAGGCTCGCGCATCAGCAGGGCTTTGGAAAGTAAGTCCAAACTTCCTATTGTCGACCTTCCAATGATGAAAGGTTGGGTTGGCTTTGGTGTAGACCAAGTCCTTTCTTACATAGCATTCCAATACCACCTGAAGGATGGAAACACACAGGCTGGTTACTTGTGAAGGTCATGATGGTGTCTGGTTACCAAAACCTAACTAGGAACCAACCAGCACTGATGCAACTAATGTGAATCCCGTAACCCTGCCTTCACCTGCCCAAGTCTCTCCATCTTGGAAGAAGCCTTTGCTCGCCTCTGTTGACCATCCACTCTTGCCTTTGGTGACCCCCACTGTACTGCTGTACTCCGTAACCACGCTTTTCATCTCACTCATTTGTCTTCCTCCTGCCCTTGACTGGGGGGCACTAGGCTCAGGCCCAGGTCTTGGGGCTTGGCTCTGTTCTGGGTTTACCACTGTGCGTCACGACTTTTGTATTAATGACTCTCAATCTTCTCTCCTCTGTCCTAATGGTTGTTTCCCAGTGACCTCAAATTCAACAAGTTGAAAAATTAATCTGCTCTGAAATTTCTGCCACCAGTTTCCTCTCCCAACTTCCCCATATCTAGCAATGTCAACCCCTCTCTGTTCATTTTCTCTGGCTCAAAATCTCTGTGGTTATCTTTGCCTTCTCTGCTTTCTCTATCCCCTGTATTATTAATCACCAAGTCCATTTCATTTTTCCTTCAACATCTTTTATATCAATCCCATTTCAGTTGCTACCACCTTGATCTGGGTCTCTATTAACCTTTTATCTGGATTATTACAACAATCTCCAAGTTTCTAGCAATCTAGTCTCAGAACTGCCTTTTACTAAGCTATGACTTTGAGTGTTTTGTCTCAGACCCTTGATCTTTTTATCTCTAAAAGCGAAATAACACCAATGTTATCAATGAGGACATACACATCAACATGCTCTGAAAACACTGAGTAATGAGAAACTTAACAGGGTCACACTCATCCAAGTATATTTCCACCATCAAGTTTTTACTCTTTTATTTATTCCATTTCTTCCTGTCACCTTCACAATTTAGCACATGATTTCATATTATTCTCTAACAGTCTTGTGTGCATTAGTCTTATTCCCCTAAATAGACTGTAAAAGATCAAGATGTATTATAAATTACACCCTGTGTCTAGGACAGTGCTATTGTTGATAAAAATATCAGTTTAATATGATAGAATAAAAGAAACATTGCAATCACGTGAACGTGAACTTCATTCTTCAAAAAAAACTCCAAAATAGCAACAATATTTATTCCTATGGCTTCATTATGTATACCAAAATGATGTGGCCAAGTTTTAATAGCTTTGATGTTGTTCTGGCAAAGCTGTGCATTTTACAAACTGAGATGTTATTAATTTTAGACTAAGTGAAGGAAAAGAGTAAAAGGCCCAGCTAAATTGGTATAGATTCAAATTAGAGAATATCTTTAAATGAGTACAGCTTTCAAGAATACATCTAAGCAAACAGAAATTAAGTGCTGCCTAATAAATGTTCCCTAACTTAATAGATGAGAATCGTAGTCAAACTGGTGTATCAGATAGCAGTCCCAAACAGTTAACTTTATTATATTGTATTGAAAGAAGACAACGGCCCGCTCACACAGTTCTATTTATAATTAAATTGCTTATTATGGCCATTTTCCCCTAAGAATAGTGCAATGATTAAATGTCAGCCCAGCCCCATTCCAAGTTGGGGAAATCCAAATAACCAAGGCTTTAGCTAACAAATGTTACCTATTTTAGAATTTAATAGTCTCAATTCAAAGTCTCAAAATAAACTTTTTGTAAAAACGAAGACTTCTAGTTTATCCATATTCTTGGGGTAAAAAAAAAAATTAGTCTTTGGTTGACATTTTCCAAGTTAAAGATTATTCCAATGGTACATTTTCTTAGAGAAGTTTAATAAATTCTTTTTTTTAAAGATTTTTAACTTTTCCTTTTTCTCCCCATAGCCCCCCAGTACATAGTTGTATATTTTTAGTTGTGGGTCCCTCTAGTTGTGGCATGTGGGATGCTGCTTCATTGTGGCTTGATGAGTGGTGCCATGTCCAAGCCCAGGATTCAAACCGGCGAAACCCTGGGCCGCCAAAGTGGAGCTCTCGAACCTAACCACTTGGCCACAGGGCCGGCCCCATAATAAATTCTTAGAAAAGTAAAGTAAGTTCAGCCTCCTAAATTCTGTGAGCGGGAGGGGATCAGATACCACCTCTTTATGTTCTCTTAAACAAAATGACATCTCTACATATATAAGTTTAAGGGCAAAAATGAAAAAGTTCAGATGTTTTAATCTTCCTAACAGGTATCAACCCTCTAGTGAAATTTTGCCATTAACTTAACACTTGAGAAAGGCTTTTAAAAGTACCTTTTTAAATGAGATGCATGGGGAGAAAAAATGATTGTATATTCTAGTTGGAGGCTTTAAAAAAAATCTACACAAGAAATATGTATTGTAAAAGACTTAAGTAATTTAGATGAATACACGAAGGCTCCATTCTTACTCATCTCACCCTCCCCACCCCAAGGCCTCCCCATTGCCAGAGTTGCCCACGGTCAGTATGGCGACACAATCCTAGTTTCCTTTCTGTGGCTTCTTTATATATTCACATAAGTGTACGTGTTTAAATGTAGCCACACCTAAAAACTGCTCTGCAGCTTGCCTTTCACTTTACTTAAAAACAGGGCTCAGGGGCCGGCCCGGTGGTGCAGTGGTTAAGCGCGCACGTTCCACTTCTTGGAGACCCGGGGTTCGCCAGTTTGGATCCCAGGTGCGGGCATGGCAACGCTTGGCAAGCCATGCTGTGGCAGGCGTCCCACATATATCGTAGAGGAAGATGGGCACGGATGTTAGCTCAGGGCCAGTCTTCCTCAGCAAAAAGCAGAGGATTGGCAGCAGTTAGCTCAGGGCTAATCTTCCTCAAAAACAAACAAAAAAACCACATGGCTTAGAGTTACAGGAAGGTAAAAAAGGATTCTGTTTAATGGCTGCATAATATTCCTCAGCATGGATATATTAGAATTAGTCGGCCATTCTCCATACTAATGGGCATTTAGGTTATTTCTAATTGGTCACTTCCACAGACAGTGATGGACTGAACATCCTTAAACATGTTCTCTAAGTTTGGTCTGTGGGCTCCTGGGAGCCCTCCCCCTGCCCCCTCCAGGCCCTTTCAGGAGGTCCAGGAGGGCAAAACTATCTTCATACAATAAGACTTTTGTGCCTTTTCACTGTGTTGCCATTTTTGCTGATGGTATAGAAGGATGGGTGGGTAAAACTGCTGTGCCGTGGTGTGAACCAAGGCAGTGTGGTGGCACCAAACTGTACAAAGGTCACCAGATTCATCACTGTCACACGGTCAAAGTAAAAAATGCTAGTTTTATGTAGGATTGCCCTTGGTGAAGCAGTTGAAAATTACTAGATCTTGACCCTTGCATACACATCTTTTATTCTGTGTGATGAAATGGGAAGGATACATAATTCACTTCTCATAGCTGCCTCTGCAGTCAATCTGCTATCACATGTCACTTTGGTTGAAGTATAAGAGGAAACTCTGGCTTTGCACAAACGCAACGTTAGAAGAGGGACGAGCATTTCTACTCGCCTCTTCACCTCTGCTGCATAGGGAAGAATGCGGGTTGTCTCAAGGAAAAGTACTTGTGCGACTGTTCCAGCTGTGACTGAACTCACTGCTTTTTGCATGGATCACCAGGTTTACTTGAAAGAACATCTGACAAACTAGGGTTATTCAGACTTGGGTATTCGGCAGACGTTTTCTTGAAAATGAACACGGTGAGCCTGTCACTTCGAGGAAAACAACTGGAGGTATTTGTTGCCAATAATAAAATCTGAACTTTCAAGTGAAAAATCAGAATTTTGGACAGCTTCCTGATACTTAAAGACTTTTCTAATGAGATGAGTGGTGATATTAAGAAATGTGAGTTTTGATACTATAGAATTAAGTGTACCAACATTTGGAAGATCTGCTTAACTTAGTAAATCATTATTTCTCAAATGACCAATGCATGATGTTGCAAAATCAGGCATGAGGAAAAGGCCCATTCAAAGTGAAAGATAAACCAGTGGATTTTAACAGAACAGAGTATGAACAGTTCACTGATGTGGCTTCAGATGCCACTTTTAAGAAATTACTACAAGCCAATTTTTGGTGTAGTAGCAAAGAAATATGTCTACAATTATCTGAAAAGGCTATTAAAATACTCCTCCCCTTTCCAACCACATTCCTGTGTGAGACTGGATTTGTTTCACATACTTCAACAGACTGGAAGCAGTAGATATTAGAATCCACCAATTTTCTATTAAGCCAGATATTAAAGAGATTTGCAAAAATGCAAAGCAGTACTACTTTTCTCACAATTATTTTGTTCTGGGAAATAGTTATGTAGTTATTTGTCATAAAGAATGTCATTTATGCTAACAATAGAGTTTAAGGGTGTTTTAAATTCCAGTTTTAATTTCTAATATGGTAAATATTAGTTGCTATCACCCACAGAAACAAAAGCCTTTTGGGTCCTCAATAAATTCTTAGAGCGTAAAGGGATCCTGAGACGAAAAATGTTTGAGAACCGATGCTGTCC